>NW_005363502.1:3166424-3209509 GCF_000412655.1 Myotis brandtii | reverse complement strand
GTGTCCATTGGTTATGCTTATATGCATGCATAAAGTCATTTGGTTGATCTCTTACCCTGCCCCCCCCAACCCCAACCCTCCCCTGCCTTCCCACTGAAGTTTGACAGTCACATGGATTGGTGACACTGAAGAAGATGCTTCATACTGAAGTCAATTTATTCTGTATGTGTGTTTTGTAAATTTAATGTGCTTAAGTAAATTTGACCTAGCACATCGCTGAGTTGTGTTGATAATTCATCTATAAAATGATAAATGTATATAAAATTTAATGATGACATTACTGAAAATTTGAGACCTAATAACATACTTTTGTTGTTCGCCTGATTAAATTAATTCATCAAGTTGAAATGTAGTATTTCTGATGGTCACAACAGTTTGCTCTTTATGTAAAGCTTCCAGTGTAGACTATCTGTCCTAAAGTCATATAGTAACCTCTCAGCAGCACCACCCCCCTGGTCCTGAAACCAAACCTCAGAAAGATAGAGTTAGAAGAGTAGGTTTGCAAATGTTCAATGAGACACACAATTTTTTCAAATTTGTACAACTTCTCCTTTGTAATTGTAGTATATAATATCATTAAAATACTGTAACTGTTCCAATATAATAAAAGCCTAATGTGCAAATTGTCCCCTCTACCAGGAGTTTGACCAAGAGTTCGACCACTCGCTATGACGTGCGCTGACAACCAGGAGGCAATGTGGAACATGGCAGGCATTAGTGAGGAGGCACTGGCAGCGGGTGGCAGTGTAGGTGCTGCCAGCCCCGATTGGCCCCAACGAGAGCAGGACTGCAGCAGGATTGTGGAACAGGTGAGTGGGCGGCACCAGTCCAAGGCAGGTGCAAGCGGGGCCCGATCGCCCCACCAATAGCTCTGCAGATGGCGACCAGTGGTGGCAGCAGGAGACAGGGCCGCCATCCGGCTCCCAGGCGCTGAGGGAGCCGGGAAGGGGCCCGATGATTCAGGCAGAGGGGGGTGTGCAGGGGCCCAGGGACCCAGGTGCTGCCCAGGGCCCAGAGGTCAGCTGGGACCTCCCCTTCCATTCCAGAAGCTTGCGCTTCTATAGCCAGGCAGGCCTAGGGTTAGGTTAAAATTGAGTGTCATTTTGATTTGCTATTCAAAGTGTGCTGGTCTCCAGTGAGAACCACAGAGGGAGCAAACACAGATTATCAGGACACAGGAAACTGGCACCTCACCTTTCCTCTTCCTCTGCTTCAGGCTTTTCAACTAAGAGACTTCTACCCTTTAAGCTCTGTGTTCCAGGCTGGAAATACGGGCTGAGCACAGCACACAAGCCCAGACTTACCATGGAGCTATGGACCCATCCAGGAAGTCCTGGAGCTGTGCTTTAAGTCTCAGATTTATAATAAAATGTAAAATGACTAGTTCAGCTCATTCCATATTCCCAGCAAGTGGTAAGTGAAGGTCTTAACACAGAAAATTTTATTTGTTTCAGGCAGTTGACAATAACACCATTTTAATTTACCTTAAAGCAACCTATAACCATAATAGAGAACAGAAAAGACCCGGAAGGATTGCCCCAGAGATTCCGATTTCCTTATATCTAATTACAATGAATAATTTAAAATATCAGAAAAACAGCAAGACAATTTTAAGCATGTCCACATCCTTCTCACCTTGCCCACTTCACCCTTCAAAATTTGAACAAGAACAACAAAAAAAACCCAGACAAACAAGGAATTAAACAAAGAAAGAATACGCTGAGATTGTGAACAAGTAGCAAACTGAGCTCATTTGAGTTTCTCGTTTGCAATCTGCAGGTTGGCAAACGAAGTCACACTTGAAATGGCAAGATACTTCCCGCAGAAGAAGAAAGGGGCAGAGCAAATGACCCGGGTAATCCGCGAACTCAGTGAGCAGCGCTGGGATAATGGAGAGCTGACTGGAATGGAATGGAAAGGAGCCAATAATGACTCTGTATTCACAAACTATTAGTCTTCAGAACCATTTGAGACTGTGTGGCGATATGCTGATCACTCCCTTGCAGAAAGACATTTTCAAAGATTGAAAGGGTGCAGGGGAGAGCACCAGAAGTGATGCTATGCATGGGCTTCCGGAGTAATGATGCTTGGACCTCCTCTGCACCACTCTGCACTCTGCGAACTGAGTGGCTGCAGCCCCCCACGACCTCCCGCCTTTGTGGCTAGGGATGGAAAAACCTGAGTCCCCATGACGAGTGTGTTTATAAAGTCACTTGAAAATTAAGCTATCAGTAGGTTTTGGTGTTAAGCTGGAAGAAACATTTTAAAATACATTGCAAAACCTTTAGAAGGATAAAACACCATCTTGACTTGGGAGCCAAAAAAGCCCTGCCACTTCCTGATGATGTCATCCAAGGGGGGTTACGTAAAGTCCTGGCTTTGGTTTGTAAGCTGGCTCTTATAAGAAATAAATTCATTATCTTGGCCACATGCTCAGTGGTTTGAGCATCGACCCATGAACCAAGAGGTCATTGGTTGGATTTCCGGGTTGCCGCTTGATCCCTGTAGGGGGCATGCAGAAGGCAGTGGTTGATGATATTTCTATCTCTCTATCCTTCTCCCTTCCATTCTCTCTAAAATCAATAAAAACATATTTTAAAAAAAGAAAGAAAGAAGTTAGTCATTTAATCAGAAATAATTCCAATTGTCAGGGGCTATCCAAATGACGAGCATTTCAGCTGCTATATGGTTTGTTTAGTTGAATGCATATGTAGCCCATCCTTAGAGAATGAGAATGAGTGAACAACAGTAAAAGCATAGGCGCCTATCCTGGGTGGGAAGTTTGAATAAAAAAACAAATACGTTTCATAAACTCAGTGCTTTTATAAAGTGGTAGACTCTGCTGGGTAGTTAGGTTGTTTCCTGCTAAGATCCAGAAAGTTTATTTACTACCTTCTCACCATCAAAGCGAAGAAGGGTTTCAGGAAAAGAGACAGAGAAAGGACGAAAGCAGGTGGAGGTTATTTTGCAGAATATATTGTGAAAGATAAAGACGCTTCTATGAAGCAGCAAATGAACTAGAACTAGAGAAATGCAGTCAGGGGTAAACCTGGCTCCGTTTTCTACATAGCACTTGAAATGTCTTTGCCATTAATATAAATATCCAAATGGGAGTGTTCTTTAATTTTGTTTCTATTTTCTACTGAGATATACTTGACATAGAACATTGTATTAGTTTCAGGTGTACAGTGTAAAGGTTCCATGTTTATATATATTGTGAGAGGAAGCATCCGTTCAAACAAGGACAGAATGATTGGAGTCTAGATAGAATCAAGGACATAGACAAGAGGACCAGTTGACACAAAGTTCTTCCCACCGCTTTGGGGAGGAGATGCCTCAAGTTAACACTGACACCTCATGGAATACCATTTGCGATTTACATTTCATATAAATGTGTATGTGGAAATACATTCCATTCTGTACTTTTTGGAATATACCTCAAAAAGACTTTTTGTTGTCCTAGTTTATTTCGTGTGACAGATAACCCTTTCAGCTAATTGGTGACTTATAGTTCACACTCATGTGTCCTGCTCACCTCACCTCATTCATTCATTCATTCATTCACTCACTCACTCATTTGATAAACATTTATCACGTATTCACTATGCCCTAGGTACTGTGCTTTGTGTATAAAGATTAGTAAGTGAAGCAGAAGCTTACTTTCAAGAAATTCAGCATCTTGTGAAGGGAGAATGGAATTAAAATACATAAGTCTCTCAGCAGTTATCATCCAATCTTATCCGTATTTTATCCACTGATTCTATAAAAAAAAAATTTCATCTAAGTCACTCGCTGGTTTGGACCCCATGAAGAATATATGAATCTTCATTGATCCATTTATTGTTTATTGAATGTAAAATGCTGGGTTGGCTTTAAAAACCTTGATGAGTCTAGTTACTCAATATTTTCTCAGAAGTTAAGTCTCATATTTAATTAAGTGTGAAATGAGCATGACTGAGTCAGTTCTTTCTTCAAGGATCAGTTGGCCAGCTGAAATGTGATAGGTCTACTTATAGAACAAAAACAAAAAGAAAATATTAGCCTATGGCTATTCAAGAGAGTTAACTTGATGTAGTGATAGAAATTATGAATAAATATTAAAACCCAGAAGAAGCATGGCGGTTACTGTATAATTAGTAATTATGTGCCAGCCATAGCTTTTAATTATATTCCTTGGACTGTAATAAGGCAATAAATTCAGAACAGCTTGGATTTTGACTTCAAAAACCTGGCATAACGAGTGCAACTTGTAAATGCCCACAACCAGATTTTCTTTCATTTTGCTGTAGCAGCTGAATTACCCCTCAACAAATCAATGCGTCTCTCACATGTGCACACAGTGAGCTCAAGTAGAGGAAACAGGAAAAGCCATCAGACCCCCGTGAGGGCCTGCTACCCATCATGGGAAGGCTGACCTTTCTTATGAATGACCATCACTTTCGCTATCCATCTGTCTGAATGCAAGGTCAGAGGACAGTCATGTATTTTGCACCAGGCTTCTAACCCTGCCAGGTCGCAGTGGGCTTTAACCATCCGCCACACGTAATGAGAGAACAGATAGTTTTATTTGCATGACAAGCTGTGGAATCTGGGTAGCCCTCCAGGGCCATGTCCAGATGGAGCACCGAGTGTCGTCTGGATGTTGCCCCAGCAGTGATGAGCAGTGATGAAGAGCACAGGCTTTGGCTCTGCCAACAAGAGGCACAAATTGCAGGGCCTCCAGGTTACTCTCTCTGGGTCTCGGTCCTCTCCCCTGTAAGCGGAATGTTTGTAAATCTGCCCCTGGGGGTTGGAGGTAGAGGTAGGTAGCATTATGCGAGAGGGTGTGGGCTCCATACCAGCCTGGGACCAAAGCCAGCTCCTCCACTTATGGATCATTGGACTATGGGCAATTGCATACTTCTCTGTGCTTCATTTCCTCATCCTTAAAATGGGAACACTTGCTCTAGCTGGTTTGGCTCAGTGGATAGAGCATGGCCTGGGGACTGAAGGGTCCTGGGTTCGATTCTGGTCAAGGGCACATGCCTGGGTTGCGGGCTCATTCCCAATAGGGGGCATGCAGGAGGCAACCAATTAATGATTCTCTCTCATCATTGGTGCTTCTATCTCTCTCTCTTTCTCTCTTTTCTTCTCTGAAATCAATAAAAAATAAAATAAAATAAAAAATGGGAATACTTACACTGACTCCACTGGCGGTTCTCGTGAAAATCAAATGGGTTAACAAAGAATTGAGTGTGTCACATTAGTGACTAAAGTGTGAGCAATCATTATAACTTTTTATTTTTTATTTTTTTAAAATATATTTTATTGATTTTTTACAGAGAGGAAGGGAGAGAGATAGAGAGTTAGAAACATCGATCAGCCGCCTCCTGCACATCCCCCACTGGGGATGTGCCCGCAACCAAGGTACATGCCCTTGACCGGAATCGCACTTGGGACCTTTCAGTCCGCAGGCCGACGCTCTATCCACTGAGCCAAACCGGTTTCGGCTATTATAACTTTTTAAAGATGGAGTGAAATGGATTAATTTTAAAAAGTAGAACTCTATTGGCACATAGAAGCCACTCCAAGATGGTGACAGTTTTTATTTTAATGTTAACCTTCTCAATTACATTTTACAGGAACTCTTCCCTTTTCATCTAGCAGAGACTTTTTGGGTCCCTTGATAATTGGGTAAAATGATTGCTGCCTAGCTGCCATTACCTTGACTACGGAGTATGAACAACTATTTCAACCAAGTACAAGGCACGGGGGGTTGGATATTTTCCTTTGGCCCAGATTTTAACACAGCAGGTGGTGGCATTCCAACATGTTTCTGTGACTCTCCTGTGTGACCGAGACCTAGACATGTGAGAGGCACGGCCAGGGTAGAAGCACTTGTGTGGCAGGGTCAGCTCTTCCTCGGGTTGCAAAGATGAAGTTCAAGGGGCTGGTTTTCTGCTTTTGTCTTTAAAAAATTACTATAGAAATAGTGGCCTCTACATTTTTTGCTCAGATCGGAGAGAAAACATAAATGGTTACTAAACTTTGATTATGTAGACAGTCCCCTGAAGGTTTTATACCAAGAGCTAAAGAAAGCAGCGGGTCTCTTTTCCTGTCAACTGAAGAGGATTTGCTGAGAAAGAAAATGTATACGATTCTTACATGATTTTCTTGTTTTTAAAGCTACACCAAACTACAGTCTAATGGGATTTCCAGGAGTAAGCATCTAATTTATTCTCTTTGTTACTGTAGAAGACTTTTGCTATGGAAATATTCAATATTTTAAATACCCCAAAATGAAATTCAACACTGTCACTACACAATGGGTTTGCAAGTTCAACAAGACATATTTTGGCCAGGCAAACAAACATGTTCCCAAATTTGGGTGGACAGTATGTTCTTGCTTGTCTTATTTTACAGATAATGGAGGTAAAAGCAAACTTGGAAAAGAAAGAAGGGTCAATTGAGGGGCACAATGATCTTAATTAAAGCATACCAGTGCAATAACCTCTGTTCTATGTTATTGCTGTTGCTATTTTGCTGTATATAACTTTAAAAATGCCATCCTTAAATATAATTTTCTTATGTCTTCCTTATAATATATTTTAATGTAGAAATATATACTCTATTTCCTTTTAATCTGCTTGTGCATAAGGCCCATTGATTTTTCTGATGTTAGTGATTAGATATGGTGGTTTTTATTCCAGATCCTTTACTTAATAAGAGATATTACCTAAGAACCAAGACTCTTTCCATTGTTTTCCCAATTAGACATGTGTGCTGATGCAACATGCAAGGGGGTGTGTAGCAAGGGCTGTTGCTCAGCCTTGGGACCTGCCCTCATTATTCTCTTTGCAGGGACGGCAGGTGCATTGCCCACACATCTCTGCACAGGTCAGTCTTAGTCACTGACCAGTTGGGTAACCAATTAACTGAACTTCTTTATGGCAAAATTCACCTTTGTGCACAAGCAATGCAATATTGATCCAACACAAATAAATATTAATAAAAATAAACATCAATGAATGGGACAGTGGGAAAAGCACAGATATGGAAATTAAATAGAACAGAGTTCATATCATGCTTCCTTTGGCAGGTTACTTAATTTCCTGAATTTTTCTTTATTGTTATCAAATGGGGCAATGGTATCTCTTCAAAATATTGTGAAAATTAAGGGGCTCAATGATTGTGCAGTGTCTCTTGCTTCTTTTCACATTAAACTAACAACTAAAAGAAAGAGCCAGTGAGCTTATGTCCCTGCTGACTCATCCGTCCGTCCCATGAGGTCCCTTGGAGAAACCATCCTGGAACCAGCTCGCCCGAGGCTGAGTTTGAGGATCAGCAACAGTATCACTACAGCTGAGCTTGCATTCATCAGATTCAAAAGTCAAGATGTGACCCATTACAAAGGCCAGATGACAGATACATCCTGAGTCATATTTAAAGTGAACATAAGCATCAGGAAAAAAAAAGGGTTTAGTAACCAAACTACTTTCTCTGTTCTAGCTTAAGATTATGGTTCAGACATTGCTTCTATTTAGGTCATTCTAAAAGGCAAGATGCAAACCAGAGATCCTCAAACTGTGGGCGATGTGTGCAGGCCTGGAGGAGTGCTTGAGTCTATTTCATGTGGTCACTGGGTCTGAGTCTAATTAGCTAATACTTTATCATCCACATATTTATTATATTTTAAATCATTAGAACTAAAAAATTTTCACAACCACACATAAAAAGTTTTATACCAGTAATAACCAATTAGAAAATATAATAAAAACAAATTATTATAATCCCAAATAGCAACAAAAACATATGTTATCTAGGAATAAATTCAATAAAAGAACTGTACGAAATAGATGGAAAAAACACTTCAAAGCATTATTGAAAAATATAAAAGAATATCTGCATAAATGACAAAGCATAACATCTTCATAGTTAAAAAGGCTATAGCACAAAGATGTCCATTTTCTCCAAATTAATCTATAAATTTAATGCATATTTATTCTAAAAATCCCAATAGAATTTTGTTCGTGGAAATTGACAAATTTGTCCTAAAATTCACACAGAAGAGTACAGAGCTAAAAGTAATTAAGCTCTTTCTTATAGAAAAACTCTAGTATACATAGAGGGTATGAGGGAAATGTAAAATTACCTTCAACAAATGCCAAAATAATAATTGCTGCAAGCAATATCCGCCAATTGATACTAAATTAGTGTTTTAGCAAAATAGGATGCATTGTCTCAAAGTACTTATTACAAAATATTCATTAACTATAAAAAATTAGTAACTTTACAGTGCAGAAATCCTGCAGACACCACTTTAACAAAGTGACCAAGATTAACAGCACCAGCGATAGACATACTGACATCACCACCCATGATGCAATAAGAATGGTACAACATCACTTCTGTGCTATTCTTGTATAAAATGCATAATCTGAATCTAATCAAGAAAAATACACCAGCCAAATCTAAACTGAGAAACATTCTACAAAACAATAGACCAGCTCTTATCAAAATTACATGGCATTACTTATGGACTCTTTCCTGGGATATAAGCAACATAAGCACAGAAACCTTGATTGTTTATTTCCATTGATGTACTTCCAGCACCTAGAAAGTACGTGGCCCTCAGTAAGAGCTCCACAGATATTTTTGAGTGAATAAATGAATTTTCACAAAGATCGTGCAAGATTATTACTTTTATCTTCATTGAACAGAGAGCAAAGCTGGAGATAGGAAAACAAACTAGTTAGTCGTAATAAAATTGGCAGATCTGGACTAAAACTCAGATGTTCTGACTTCGTTCCCATTGCTTCTTCCATAAGAGCAGAGTGAAGCCAAGGCGAGGATGCTCAGCCTGGGGGGAGAGGGGACGGAGAATGACAATGTGGGCAGGGAGGTTTGCCCAGTTCCTCTTCAGCATCGAGTCACTTCTTTCTGAGGTTGGTCTGGCTCTCTTTGCTTCTAATTATGTTTTATGCCGGCATCTGTATGCTAACCCCTTTTGGAAAATGGAGGGGGGTTAACCCATTCGTTTGAAGTCATCTCCTTCACCGGCTCCCTTTTTCTGAATTTGTTTGCTGAGTTTCTAGGTGCTGGGAGTGAAATGGTTAAGAAAAGTGCCTAAGAAGCTGGGAACTAAATGAGGTCAGCATATCTGTGCTCGTTTTTATCGTACAGAATTCCACAAATACGGATGACTCATTGAGGGCACGCTAATCTCTATAAACCCACTTTCTGTGTTACTGACTGCGGGGAGGACCAGAATTGGGGAGACATTTGGGAGGCAGTTCTACATAATCTCATTGGAAAGGCCAACGTAACTAAAGGGCAAGGAATTTCCTATGTTATCCAAGTAACTGGGGAGAGAAGAGAGTCCCTTTAGAAGGCATTTGAAGACAAGGCTCAGGAAATACAAAAGATACTTTCCCCAAATCTGTTTACAGACATATCCCCAAAGTTTATATATTAGCTGTGGGTTTGGGGATTTTAAATTCTACAGTTAGTGGGGACGTGTGCAATATAATTTTATTTCAGTTTTACCATTTACAGCCCAAAGTACTGAGAAAGATGTTTGGTAACATGAAATGAATCTGCCCTGGCTCGTGTAGCTTAACTTGCTGATATCATACCTCAACCAGACAAGAATTAAGTAGGGAAATAATGCCCCCAGATAATTGTTTTCTCTCCCCACATTTAAAAAGAGAGACCTCTGTGACTTAAGTGATGAGGCTCTAAAATATTCACCTCCAGGTCCTCGGCCTCTGAGGCTGTCTCAGTGCATCGTGTCAGAAATGGTTTTTCCAACTTCTCTCTTTCCACGTACAGGTGCAGCAGTTTACATGGTGAAATATGTTTGTTTGCTTGTTTTTTGGGGTTTTTTTTTTGGTTTTTTTTTTGGGGGAACTTCTCTCTTTCCACGTACAGGTGCAGCAGTTTACACGGTGAAAATATGTTTGTTTGCTTGTTTTTTGGGGTTTTTTTTGTTTTTTGTTTTTTTTGGCGCGGGGATGGTTTGAGTGTTTGAAACCTATGGTCTTAGTTGCAAGCCAGATGTCATTCCCATGTAGTTATTTTGCAAAGTTCTTTCTCTTAGTTCACAGCAGTGCATCCGCAAACTGTAAAAATGAAATGGTTTGCATAGTCTACACACTCCTTCAGGTGATGGTGCAGCGTTACCCTTCCCCCTTCACTGGATGGGGGAGCACGCGAAGGCGGGAGGGGCCAGGCCCATTCTGAGTGTGAGTAGCACTGCCGGGTGGGGCTGGGGAGTGGCAGCTACTCACTTCTGATCGGGTGTTGTCATTCTAGAACGTGGACTTGGTGCTGCTGGATGTAAGGAACTAGGAATCTGAATTTTCATGGTCATTTGCCCAATTTTCAAATTCAGCAACTAATTTAAAATTTTAAATATACAAATAGGCCCCAAAACACAGCAGCCTAGTCACTAAGAGGAATCAGGTGTTCAACATTAGATAGGTTGGCCCAGGTGCTGAGCAGTCCGTCCCTCCCCAGTGGGAGCTCTGGGAAGCAGCAGACCGCCCCACACTGGGAAGGTCACCTGCTTCTAACACACAGGGTGTCCCCCAAACAGGTAGCCACACTTTCATAGCTGATCACTCAATTTTCATTCTTTCTCAGGTTTTACTGATTTGGAATAATGGGTGAAGGCAGACTAAACTTTGAACAAAGAAAATGCACCCAGTAGACTTTTTAATGGGGAGACATAAAAGATAAAGTGTACGATACAAAGCTGGCCACAGCTGATGAATTGAAGGTGCACAAACACTGAACGGAATGATTCTTGATGTTTGCGTTTCCATGGCTTTGCGTTACCAGCAGTGCTTGAACCAGAAAGCTCATCAGTTTGAAAACAGGTGTTGACAAAAAAAAAATTCATTCTTTTAAATTTTGAAAACCAACTGTATGTTAATGAACGCCGACTTTATAATCATTCAAAGTGTGTATACATTTTTGGGGGACACCCTATATTTTCAAAAGATGTTTCCTGGCTACTTCTCCTCTCACTCTCTCCTCACCTGACCCCCAGGAACCACCCCTAGAGCTCCTGGTTATCAGCCACCATGAGAGATGAAGGGACAGGGCTCAGGGTAGGGAGTCAGGGAGTGTGAATGTGGGGCTGCCCATGCTTCCTTGACCCCCCAATTGTTGTCACCCAATGCTGCATTGTACTGGAGAGGGGGAACTAACTAAAGGGGTTAGGGCTTAGAGAAATTTTATTCTTTTTATAAACTGTGTAAACGCTTTTATATATGAAAAAGTAAACACAATAAGAAAGTTAAGCACTCCTTGGAATGGTCTTGCTGTCCCATCTATTGTTTTCAGCAAATTTCTTTATCAGGAACTTGACCTTATGACTCCAGTCAGGGAAACCCTATGTTTTCTTGCATACACTCCAGCTCTCCTTCTTCTCCCATTCCTCAGCAAGCTAAGGCAGGTCATGACCCAAGTGTTGATTTTGATTTCCCAATGTCCAGGTCACGCTGACTAGATACCATCTAGGGGTCACCTGGTACTGGGTGGTGAGTGGGCAGGGTGCCTCAGAGTGGCTTTCACGGCACAAGGCTCCAAGTGAGATGTTTGGAATGCAGGTCAGACTTCTTTGAAGATGTGCCTCTTCATCCTTCAGGGTCCTCCAGGAGGTAAGTATTAAACAAAACTATTCACAGACATCTAAGGACAAGCATACTTCTCAGGGCAGCACGGTCTAATCCACATTAAAGAAGGAAAACATTTTCCTAATTGGGATAGAATCTGAGCAGCTGGCCTCCCCACAGTGGGTGGAAGTCAGGCTCCATGACCCAGGGCAGTGTCTATTGGGAAATAAAAAATGGAATTCATTAAAGGCCACCTACCCATTAACTTCCTAGTGTCCATCACTTTGTTGGGAAAAACTCAGGAGAATTTTCAAAATTATTTTTTTTCTCCTTCTTCAACTGGGTCAAATTTTTGGGAAGGGCTTCCTATAATCTTTGTACATAGATAAAGGCATTCCTCAGTAACCCCTAAGGGTTGAAGATGGGATGGGTGGGCGGCTTGTGCCTTTACTTACTCTAAATGGCTCAATATGAAGTCCTCATGAATAGGAAATCAATCAAGAGCATGAGTAAGGCCCTAGCCGGTTTGGCTCGGTGGATAGAGCGTCAGCCTGCGGTCTGAAGGGTCCCAGGTTCGATTCTGGTCAAGGGCATGTACCTTGGTTGTGGGTACATCCCCAGTAGGGGGTGTGCAGGAGGCAGCTGATCGATGTTTCTCTCTCATCGATGTTTTTAACTCTCTATCTCTCTCCCTTCCTCTCTGTAAAAAAATCAATAAAATATATTTTTTAAAAAGCTATCCTGTTTGTTTTTTTAAAAAAAGAACATGAGTATGAAATTATGACATTTTCATCTGCTTTTCTGCTTTTTTTTCCTATTGGTTTTAGGGTCTGAATTTTTTTTAGCATTAATAAGACTATAGTTTATGAGAAACTACTGGCATACATTTTATTTGGAATTGATATTAAAATGTATTGTATCACATATAGACATAATTGACAGTAATAATAAAAATATAGAACATCATTTCTTTTCACAAATGAATTATTTTTTTGTGGTCAATGAAAAGTATTACTGAATTAGCCATTCATGTTTTAATTTTGGATTTTATGTATTTACCAATGTATTTTTAATATAGAATGAACAGTTTCTTGTGTGTGTGTGTGTTTTGTTTTGTTGTTTAAATTTCAAAGTGTTCCTTTGGGGGATAATTGGAGAAAAGACTGAATTGCTACTAACAAAGCAAGCATTGTGAACTAAATAGTTATGGCTCTGGTATGTCAATAATTTTTGCACGGATGCATTATATAGACTGTGGCTAGCACAGAGGGAAAATGTATGTTCTTGGGTCAGAAGGGTTAATGTAAATCCAAATGCTGCCCTTGCAGGCTGGAGGAACTTTAATAATTCAGTCACCACAGGTTGGGTTGTCCCAGAAGCAGCCTCTGAGACAGATGTGAGTGTTGAGGTGTTTGTTAGGGAGCATCATGGGATGAACAGCAGTGGAAGGGAGGGAAAGGAAGCAGGATGGGCAGAGGAAAAATTGAGCATTGAGGTATACCAGACAGCCTCAGTCACTCTGCTCAAAATCTCTGTAGTCAGAATGTTCCTGCAGATTGATGTTGGACCTTGATGCCCAGCCCTCTGTCACAGGATGGGAGCTACAACCTGGGAGGGATGTGACCTTAGGGGAGATAGTTTACTGCAGCTGAGGCCAGCCCTGCAGGGGCCGACAGCTGAAGGCTGGTTGCCAAAGGCACTCCCAAAAGCTGGGCAAGTCCTTCCTTAAAGATAGACCTGGGTGAGGAATCTCTGTCCATCTCTTTTGGGTTCTCTGAGCTTCAGTTTCCTTATATGTACTGTATGAAGACTGAATGAGGTGAGGACTGTAATCAACACAGCACAGTGCTTAAAACAACATTACCTCACAATAAACATGAACTCTCATTATTAGTATTACTCACAGGGTTGTGGTTGAGACTAATGCTTTCAAAATGCTTGTTCATACAGAAAATGGGAATTTTTTAAATGCTTTCTGCTTTACAAAGTATGTATTTCTAGGCATGTCTTAGAGAAGTTAAAGATGAAACAATGTCTTGACTACCTAGTATTTTGTTTGCTTAGAGAGCAAAATTCCAAGGTGTGGTAGCTTCAGTGAAATTCAGATAGCAGTGTTAGAGAGAGATACAGAGATTCTGGGGTGCCGAGACCGGTTTGGCTCAGTGAATAGATCGTCGACCTGCGGACTGAAGGGTCCCAGGTTCGATTCCGGTCAAGGGCGTGTGCCTGGGTTGCGGGCACATCCCCAGTGGGAGATGTGCAGGAGGCAGCTGATCGATGTTTCTCTCTCATCGATGTTTCTAACTCTCTATCTCTCTTCCTTCCTCTCTGTAAAAAATTAATAAAATATATTTAAAAAAAACAAAAACAGAGATTCTGGGGTGTCTTACGGAACTCTGGGGTGTCTTGTGTCACAGGATGGGGACCAGTGTAATGTGTGGGTTCTTGACTTTATGCAGGAAAGATTTCAAAATATGAGTCCAGGTGATTTTGAGAGTAACTTTGTTAACGTTGGGGCAGTGCAACAACAGAAGGGCTTAGGGTACAAGAAGAAACAGGAGAGAGCCTAGGCGGCACTCTGTTTGGCTCCCTAGAAATGTTCTAGAAAAAAGTGAGCCAAGGAAGGGGGCTGCTTTTAGCTCCCTGGGAAGTCAGAGAAAAAGCAGGCATTGGAGATAGGATCAGGCAGTAAGTCCAGGACAAGCTGTCACTGCTCACAGCTCCCCTGGTTGCAAGTCTCATGGGGATCCTTAGCGTTTAGGACAGTGGTTCTCAACCTTCTGGCCCTTTAAATACAGTTCCTCATGTTGTGACCCAACCATAAAATTATTTTCGTTGCTACTTCATAACTGTAATGTTGCTACTGTTATGAATCATAATGTAAATATCTGATATGCAAGATGGTCTTAGGCGACCCCTGTGAAAGGGTCGTTCGACCGCCAAAGGGGTCGCGACCCACAGGTTGAGAACCGCTGGTTTAGGAGGAAGTAAAAAGTTCATGCCCGAGAAAAGGCGTGGGCATGCTCTGGAGCAAGCCAGTGCTGGTATCCTTGTCTTGAGGGTTTTATCTCCCCTCTGTGGGCTAGAATATTAGGAGAGGGTTTCAGAAGAATCTTCATCATCTTTCCAGGTGCGTTTTTAACATGCTGAAGCATCTAAAGGAAGGTATAGGAAAGTTTGAGATTGTTCTTTGGTGGGCTTTATTGTTTTACTTTTATCTTGGGTCTATCTGGTCCTAGTCGGGTTTTTGTTATTTGTTCCCCTGACTTTATCCATCCTTGGGTTTAGCTGACACAAATGGCATTAATTGGGTCTCTGTTCTCTAGCTTCCAGTCCAGGGTGATTTAAGCTATGTATTCTCTGGTTAGGGAAGAGACGTATAAACCATTTGCTCTCATGTCCTTGGTTAGGGAAGATGAGGTCTGCGGTTCACTAGCTGGCTGTAAGTTGTTCAAATTGTTTGGCCTTGTTTAATTATCTTGTCTCAGTTTCTGTATTCCACTTGCCCAGGAGTTTTCCTAGTCTCTTTCTGTCCTACCTCACTGGGACAGGAGTGTTAGAACAGCTGGCACTGGACAACATAAGGGCTTGCTCTACATCTTCAGCTCTGTTTTTCCCAGCAGCTGCAGGATCATTGAAAATACTTCTGTGGATGCTTTAGTCTCATCACTTGCCCTGCAGATCACCTTCCTTCACTTCTTTAATTTCCCATGGCAGTAAACATGGTAGGAACAGCACCCAAGCTTTACGTAGCCAAGCAGTTCTGAAATCCCTGGAGGACTCTGATTGGTCTGACTTGAGTCAGGTGTCTAGCCCTGGACCAATCTAGAGTGGCCAGACTCACCTAGTCACGGGAACTTTTCTGTTTCACACAGCTGGTTAGATGCAAGGGAGCAGTAGAGTTTTAAGAAAAAAGCATGAAGGTACTGGGCAGGTAAAACAGTGGAGCCCCCAACACTAGAAAGCTGAGACAAATACTTTTCTTGATGTTACCTTAGGGCAGCGGTTCTCAACCTGTGGGTCGAGACGCTTTGGGGGTCGAACGACCCTTTCACAGGGGTCGCCTAAGACCATTGGAAAACACATATACAATTACATATTGTTTTTGTGATTAATCACTATGCTTTAATTATGTTCAATTTGTAACAATGACAATATATCCTGCATATCAGATATTTACATTATGACATAATAGTAGCAAAATTACAGTTATGAAGTAGCAATGAAAATAATTTTATGGTTGGGGGTCACCACAACATGAGGAACTGTATTAAAGGGTCGCAGCATTAGGAAGGTTGAGAACCACTGCCTTAGAGGCTGTCTGCCGCCCCTTTCCCACCCATCCCATATCATTTCAGCTACATGGGTCTCCTTTTCTTTTGAAAACAACCATTTTAAATAAAATAAAAATGATGCTGCTTCTTTGAAGCTCACATCATTCGCTTGTAAACCCCTTCATTCGTAACAATCACAATTCCTTTCACATGATCCATTCATTGAACACTTTAGTCCCTAGATAGCAGCCTTTTTTTCTACCCAAACTTTTGCCATCATCTTAGATGATTTCAACACTCATGAAGATGGCTTCACATTTTAGCTTCTCAGCTCCTAGTCCACCGCTTTCCGATGACTTTTTGACAGCTGCACTATGTCCACCCATGGCTGTCTCTTGTACTATATCATCACTAGGAATGACATCACCTCTGACATCTCAAATTGAAACCTCCCATTCATTTCAGCTCACAGGCTCAAGTAATTTTTTCATCTCATTGCAAAGTCTAAACATGAAACCCACAACTTGCTCTCCACTGGCTCTGCTATTGTTATCATCCTTCTTTGTCTAGTGTATATCCTATGATTCATTATTATATTCACCTTCTGACAAATATTGTTACTCCATTGCCTTCCTTTGCTTTTGTTCCACCCACCTGGTAAAAACCTTAGCCTTTAATGAGTTCAGCCACCCACATTCTCACTGCATGTCTCCAAGCAGTGGAGGGTTGCTGGAGAAAAATCCTCCGATCAGGCTGGCATTACTGTAAATCAGTATTCACCTGGCTCAGCTGGTGTGTCACTCCTGCCGTCCTGGATGTTTAAATATGCTGCTCCTTCCTACCTTCTCCAAACCTCTAATGCTTCTCTCTGCTCTTCCCAGGCAGCATGGCCTTCCACTTCACTGAGAAAACAAGCTTTCAGATGTTTATGTTACAGCAGAAATGTGTGATAAGGACACATATTTGATTCATTAAGAGAAAAATCAGGCTGAGGCAGAGAATGAAAATAAAGACACACACATACCTTACACATTTTGTTTTTATACATAGAAAGGACATTTATTTATAATTTTTGAATCTATGGCCAAGGCTATTACTTAGAATATGGCCCTGTGGGTCTTTGTTCCTCATTGTCTTTTTTGTAGAGGCTTAAGTTTCTCTACAATGCAATTAAAATTGATGAATTCCAGTTTCAATTTTTAAAAGATGAATAGAAATTTATGTATTTTTGTAAACAAGCTGAATTTAAAAGAAAATGCTTTTTATTATGATTTTTTTTTGTCCAAACTTTGAGATGGTGTTGCTCATGCCAAACTAAACATTTCATAAGGTTTGCCTTTATTCATTCTTTTCAATGCATTCAATATAGATTTATTTTTTTAAAAAAAAACCTCTTTTACCCTCATAATTCATGGCTTATGTGATATTTTATCAATTTACATAATTATTATAACAAATATAACTGGTGTAAATAGATTTGGAAGCAAACACCACTATCTCTTGAAACACATACAAATCAGCTGGTGAGAGCTTAACTATGCATCAGTCAGTGTTCTTTATTTTTTTTTTATTTTAGAAAAAACACAGTGCAGGTCTTTGCAGGATGGGGGAGCAAGTTCTGGGGACAAGGAGTAGGCCAGTGATAAGAAATGGGCGGTTCCTCAGGACCACGGTCACTGATTCCCTGCGTAGGAACATCTTGGAGATGTAGCGGTCCTTGTTGACTGGCTTGGACTTCTTCTTGCCTTGCTGCTCTTGGGGATCTCTGCCCGCATCTCCTGCACTCTCTCCAACACCATGTGGCAGTGCCTGTCAAAGGCCTTCACCTGGCCTAAGACCTGACCCTAATGCAGAGGTCAGTTCTTAGGCGCAATGAGTATTAAAGGGCACATAAGGCAGTCACAGTTTGGAAGTGATTAGGAAGGACATAAAGAAAGATAGAAAGAGAGGGTTATAAGTCAATTATGGCTGAGACTCAGGGACTTGGTAGAATGGTTTATACAGCACAAGTTGGAGAAAGTGAGTTTATAGGGAACAGATCAAAACACATTTACCATTTTATCTAGCTACTCTCTGTGGTGCAGAATCAAAAAGCAAATAGTCTAAAATAGGGGTTGACAAGATACACCTGGAGAAGAACAAAGAAGAGAGATAATCTAAGGCCCTGAAAAACAGTGTTGAGGTCTAGGCTAGGAAATGAGACAGAGATGCCAGAAGAGGGCTGATGGCTTGATCGAGAGAAGTAGTGGAGAGCTTTCAGTGAATATAAAATCAATTTCATAAAGTAGAAGAGAGGGTGAGGTAGGCAGGTATGGTTGCAATTGTTTAAATGATACTGAAGTTGGAGATGCCTTAGTGTTAATGTGTAGTTAGAGTGGAGCAAAAGTAATTGGCATTGAAGAGGTTTAGTGACTATCAGATTAATTGATTAGAAGAATCATTTAGATCCAGATTGAATTTTCAAGAATCATGGCAAGGAAAACAGTGGAAAAGAAAATGAACCAGGTGTTGAAATCAGTAGGAAAGTCAGCAGAATGTCCTATAGATCAAAAGATGCTACTGAAGAGAACTTAAAAAGCACAGTACAAGCGAAGAAAAGATTTTAAGAGGTAGCAGTAGAACTATGATGAAAATGACTCTATGAACTAAGGAGGTTGAAGGCTTATCTCCTCACTTGGGAGCTGGGGTAATGGGAGTACCTTCTCTGGAGAGAATAGCATGGGTACCAGGTTAGTTCTTGCAGAGGAGGAAGAGCAAGCTATTGGAAAATGGAGGCCATGACCAGTGTGCTCAGAGTACAACCAACATTCCAAAAGGCCCAGGGTAGAGGGGCTAATGGCAGTATAGAAAGAAGGAAAAACATATTTGCTGGTCTCCTCTTTTTCTTCTCAGTTTTTAGTTATTTCATAAAGATTAAGAATTCTTTATTTAGAAAAACAGAAATTGTGTTTTTTTCTAATTTAAGACTGAAAAGGCTATAGATTTTATTCTCTTTACACTTTTCATTCTTCCTCTGCTTATTCGTGTCTGCAGATTATGCATAATTGTCTTACACACAAAGATGCTATGACTATAATAGACTATTGATTTGGTTATAAATTTAAGTCACTGAAAGAATAAGCAATGTTGACATTTGCTTAGCATTATAATAAATGTGTGATCACGGTGCTCACTTGGTTAAAAGAACATTTTGCTCCTGCTTTGAGGAAATCTGCCTAATGTGTCTGACATTTGAAATTTGAATAATTCAAGAGATCTTAGAGATAATACAGAAAAAAAGTTATTAAATTTTATCTAATTATTAAATACCAGCATTGCTTTATAATAAATTATTTGACATTGCAGCATTTTAGAAAAGATTGACTCTTCTTTTGCCATTGCAATGTGTGTTACTTTTTTACTTTCTATCTTTTTTTTCCCATATTTTATTGGGGAAAGAACTATAAGAAAATATAGTAGAAATATTTAGTTCTAAAAGTGATCTAACAAATGGATTTAAATACTGCAAATTGGGCACTGTGTTGAATGTCTCCATTATTAGCACATGATGAAATGAATGCCTACTGCATTAGAAACTGGCTATGACTTGGTTGTCAGGGCTCTGCTTCAAAGGGCCAGCTGGCAAATGTTTCAGAAATGATATTATGATCCTTACGTAGATTGAGTGAGTAAAAAGATTCAGAGACAGTCCTGGATTTTTACGACTTCACAGTGACTGTCGTGGTCTTGTGCATGTTTCCCAACTGTTCTCAGTGTCAGTTTACTCATGTGTGTATAGTACATAATAGTCTCTTTCCCACCTCTCACAAGTTGACCTGAGAGCAAGTGTGGATGATGAGTGTCTAAGTACAGAGTTACAACTTTAGTCAGAATTTTCTAAGAGGAATCCGTACCTGTCTTTGCCCACTCTCAGCGTCAGCATCATGACTGAACAGGAGATAATAAGAAGGGAGGCGATTAAAACCCATTTGCAATACTTGCAAACCACTTTCTGCTTGGAGTAGGAGCTGAAAATGGATCTTCAGTGTGTTCACCCGCTTGGCTTTGAATGCAGGTATTACTAATGCTACTTTGAAGTTTAGATCAATCACTTCATACTTAACGTGACACGAATTACAAGTTTTGTGTAATCTAATATCTTAACAATTCCATTAACTTACTCTTGCTGTGGCATGTTATAACTTACAAAATATTTTAAAAGCACCTATTACCTCATTTGAATTTCAAAACACCCTAATAGGATTTGACTTTTTAGTCCATTTGATAATGAGGACACTGAGTTTTTGACATTGTGTTAATCATTAATCTAATAAATATCAAAATAGCTTTTTTATTATATTGCAGAAGCAATAGTTGCTTTGGTGTTTGTACACGGGGACTATTTTGAGGAGACAAAAATGTCTTCCTAGTGCCTTGGTGATGAGACTTTCCCAGCTACTCACACCTACTGAGTTCTAGCAGCTGTACGTTACTTTCAGGATTGATTCTTTGCACATCACTGTACAAAATTAAGTGCTGTGAAAACGCTTCAATGACAAGTTAAAGGTGGTGTTTCCAAAGCCTGGAATTACCTCTTTGGGGTCTGCATTTGCTAGATACACACAATTCCTCTCCCAGTGCTCTCCTCACTCAATACTTGCAAACATTTTTTTTTGGGGGGGGTGGTGGTGTTCTGCTTTTAATTATGATTAGGAATTTATTTTTATGTTGTTAATTGTGCAAGCAGCTTTTTGATGCACAGCTAGCAGCAGCCTCTATTGTAAACAAGCTTTATGAAAGGGGTTTGTCTTTTCTACTGGTAAATAAATCAGATGAATTTCTGTCTGTGTCAGCGAGAGGTGATTGTGAACACTACAGATATGGAACTGAAAATTGTGTTTGATGGGAGAAAGTGCAGCTATAGAAAAGCATGAACAGACGTTTACAAGCTTTTAGAAACAGCTGAATTTTGCTCATTTATTCACATCTTACCAGTAGAAAAGGCAATTATATTTTAAATGGAAAATGTGATTTTTCCCATTTTGAAATATAATTATAGTCATGGAGAAATCTGGAAGAATGCCTATTTTAAGGCTCATCTTGATAGGTATTCAATGATAATGGTGGTTATTAGCTATGAAAGAGAAATGGAAGACTCAACTCCTCCTCAACAGCCCCAATCAGGTGCTGCTCATTTTTCATGATGGACAATTGTTTCTTGTGCAAAAGAGGCAAAAATATTCAATAACAGCTGCTGAGAAGAAAGAACTATGCAGCGGGAACTGAAAAGCGACACCGTCAATTGCAGAACTTACTTAAGATTAATTTAAAACATTTACTTTCCAAAATAACATGGGCATATTGTTTCCAGTCAATTTACTTACTTGTTTTACCCTCATGTTGGAAAGTAATTGAATCACATTTCAGTGAAAGTCAAAGATGACATGGTTCTTGCAGTTTTGCATTCCTCTTTTCCATGTTAACAGTAAACCATTTTGAGTTCAGTTTAAATAAATGATTTTCATCCCGAGAAAGAAAACTTTCAAGAATATTATCAGGACAGTCTACCCCATACCTATTCCTCATCAAACTTAACTATTCATGGCATGGACTTACAGAACATGCAAGTTGAAAGTAAACCAAAGATGTAATCTAGTGAAATTCTATTATTTTAGAGAAAAAAAAAGAGAGAAGGAGAAGGGGGAGGAGGTAGAAAATGAAGAGGTTGGAGAGGAGGAAAAGAGAGAGAGGGGAGGAGGAGGAGAGAAAGTAGGGGAGGAAGAGAGGCACAAAGAAAAAAATCAAGTGATTTAGCCCAAAGCAGAGAGCAAATAGCAATACCTAGAGGAGAATTGAGGGTTGTGCCCTGACTCCCCATTCATGCCTTTTTTACTGCCAAGCAGAAAATCACAGTAGTAAAGATCCTCTCTTGTAAGCTTGTGTCACACTCACTATTTATCAGGTGAGTGACCTTGAGTACATTTCTAAACCTATCTCTATCTCCATGACCTCATCTGCAAAATGAGAGTACTATAGTACCCTCCTCATAGGATGGTTGAGAGGATTTAATGAAAGAGTATGTGTAAAGCATTTAACAGAGTATGTTTATTTGTGTGTGCTTGCCTGAGTGGGAAAGTGGGTGTCAGCCTGGATTCTGTGGTGAATTTAATCTTTACTGTTTTATCTAGTATACTAGTAGTGACTCCTTGAACTTCATAGTTCACAACACAATTCAATGCATAGGTTCCTTTTTTATCTTTTAAGTCTCATATTTGATCAGATGTGATGCCTGGAGTGGACTTCCAACTTAGGGTCCTTAGAGCAACTGTTTAGAATTTAAACTTAAAAAGAAATTTATTATTAAGTACGGCAACACTGGGTGGGTTGATGTGAATTTGCAATCTGTTTGAACTCTGAAACAAAGGGGAAATCAGAGTGATTATTTTTTTAACATGCTCTTGCTTTTGAATAACAGACACAGATAAAATAATTGAAAAATGCATCACCGGTGCCATCCCACGGGGTTGCAAGGCTGACCTTACTTCTATCGTGAGATGAAGTTCACTATGTTTTATATTTGTCACACCCGGAGGCTATTTCAGCTGATTACATGAAGAGACGTTCAAATAGAATGATTCAACACAGGAATGATCTGCTCCAGGGCCAACTCTCTGCTGAGTGACCCACGTGGAAGACTGCAGCAGCAGAGCGAGTGGAGGGCCAGGTGGGTGGGCTGGTAAACACATGTTGAAGTTCTATCCAGAACCGACATTTTAGGTCTGGAATTCTTGAATCAATATTGCTACAGTTAGGGAAACTTTCCTTCTGCATTTCCTTAGTCTGTATTTTCCTGGGCTGAACTTTGATAGCTAGCCAGTGCTTTGAACTACCAGCTCAAACCTTGTGGATTTTTCTTTGCATTTCATCTTTGCTTTTATGGGAAAGTAGGGGTCATGGCTCAAATTCCTTTATTTACTTTTGTAAATCTTTATCCTCAGGAGTAGCAGTCACCTCTTTTATCTTTTTATTGGGTTTAACTGGATTTACAACTGTAATGCTTTGGATTTTTGTTATTCAAGGTTATTAGGCTTCACCATGTCAATGCATCGTGATATAAAACTATAGACAACAGAAACAATGCACAAGTCCCCTAATATCATTGGCTCTTCTCTGTTTTAATGTTAATAAATAAATGGTATATAAAATGTTGTTTTGATTTGATTTATTCCTATTGAGAGAAACATTCATTCACATAGGTGAGTCTCCAGATTAGTTGATGGTTAGCACTTTAAATAATGAAAATACATTTAAAAAATATTGATACTTTAAGCTTTTTCCCACACAGTTCTTTGCTTTTGTTAAACATTGTATATAGGCTATATCTTGACATTTTTTAATATATGTTTTTATTTATTTCAGAGAGGAAGGGAGAAGGAGAGAGATAGAAACATCAATGATGAGAGACAATCATTGATTGGCTGCCTCCTGCACACCCCACACTGGGGATCGAGCCCACAACTCTGGCATTTGCCCTGACTGGGAATCAAACCATGACCTTCTGGTTCATAGGTTGACACTCAACCACTGAGCCACGCTGGCTGGGCTCTTGACATTCTTCTTGATGACTGGAGAGCGCCATTATGAGCCTCATTTATTGGCAGTGCTAGACTCTAGGTGTCACCCCCAAACTAAGTAGTTCACCCTAAGCTAACTAGTCACTCTATGCTAAGTAGATCATCCCAAGCTAAATTGAAAAAGTTACTACAATTTCCATTAACTGTGCTGCTTGCATATTTTCCAGGAAATGATAGGGCCTTCAGATAGCCACCTGAAGAAACCACTGAAGACAGCCCAGAGACCAAGAGCTCATTATAACAGTGAAATCCCAGCCTCTGGGGTTGCTGACCATGGGCAGCATGAAGAAGCATGACCTGCTCCTGCGCATGTGCCAGCATGATGCCGCCACTACATGCTGTTATGAAACTTTCCTCATAAATATGTGTTAGTTCACTAGAATAAACCACAGAAGCTCCCAGGGTCAGGGAGCCATGGCTTTGGAAATTATTCCCCAGGGGCTCCTTATTTACTGCAAATAAATTTCTCTTTGCGTGGCAACCACTGTGGCAATGTCTGGTTCCTTGCTCACCAAGAAGCAATCTCAAGTTCGGTTTGGTAACATAGACATTCAAGTATTTGGCTTTTATCCTGTCTTGTAGTTCTTCTTTCTCCCCCAAATCATAGCTTCATAGCTATGATCCCGCCCCCCACCACCACCACTGTACTATTTGTTTATTTGACCTAAAAGCTTTTTACTTTTCTCAATAATAAATGACTAGTAATCGTTTTCCAACAGAAAGGAGAAAAATAAGTAGACTAAACATATTTTGTGTTCAAGCAGATACCAAGTACTTTTTAATGGGGCTATTCTTTTATTCTTAGAGACGCGGACAAGATCCCAGGCTTATGGAAAAATGACTCAAGGCTGATCTGCCAAAAAAAAGGGGGGATGGGTAAGCATGTACCTTTTCAAATGCCTACCATATGTGTTATTACGAACTACATATCATTTACGCTTCAGCCCCATTCTGTTACCTGTGTGTTGCTATTCCCATTATTCTTGATGAATTTAGGGAAGATAAGAGTTTGTCCAAGTTACACACTGGAGTCAGTGGCAAAACCAGAACTCTGTGGGGTTCCTGACATGACATTAATGCCTATCTGTGCTCTTTATGTTGCATCTTGTTTCTACTCATGACCTTTACATGCTTATTGGTCTACAGCCTTGGAGATCTCTGTTTATAAGAGATTTTGACATGTAAGTGTCAAGGGGCATGTTGGTGGTATTTTAGGGAAGGAGCATTTCTTCATTTGACATAAATGCCCCCTCCCCCCCTCACTAAATGCCAATAACATTCCCTGGTGACCAGGATAAAGAAAATAAGGTATGCACATGCAGTAGAATATTACTCAGCCTTAAAAATAATGAAATCTTGTCATATGCAACAGCAAGGATGAAACTTGAGAACATTATGCTAAGTGAGATAAGCCAGTCCCAGTACAAGGACTTGCATGATTCCACTTACAGTCAAATTCACAGAAGCAGGGAGTAGATCATTGGTTGCCAGGGCTGTGCAGGGGAGGGCAATGAGGAATTGCTATTCAACAGGCATAACATTTCAGGCGTGCAAGATGCTTAGTTACAGTGATCTGCTGTACCACATTGAATCTGTAATTAACACTACTGTATTATAGGGTTAAAATTAGTTAAGAGGGTAGATCTCATGGTAAGTGATTTTATTACAATAAAACAAAAAGCATGGAGAAATCATTAGAAAGAGAGAGTACAAGTACACTTAAAAAAAGTGGTATAAGGTTTTCCCACCTGCCTACAAGATTTCCCACTGGTTGATTTAAGTTCATTTGCTAAGTGTACGCAGTAAGTGTGCATTGAACATCAGCCAGACTCTGAAAGGTACTGAGCTTACAGACATGAATAAGTTGCCAGCCTTGCCCTTCATGAACTCAGAGTTTAACAAACAACACCAACCAATAAAGATTATACATATGTAAGATAATGTGTAATAAGAGCTTTAATATTGATGTACATCAAAGAAGAGCAAAGATAGAAAGCACTTCTACGTGGGATGGTGCTGGAAAATGCTTTGAAGAAAAGGTAAGCTTTGTGCTAACGAGCATGAACCAGAGCTGCTCAAGCAGGGGAGGGTGAGACAAAGCATTTGAGTGGCGCCTGGGAATTTAAGCAAACAAGGAGCACCTGGAGAATTTCAAGCCCTCGGCTGTCAAATGGGTGGAGGAGATTCTCAGTGCTTTGCCCAGATTCCTTGGGCCTCTTTGACCATCCCTGACCACTCCTGACTTCTGTGTGCTTTTCCTGCCAACACAGCACCCACAGGTCTTTTCAGGACATGAGTAGGAGGGAGGGAGGTTCCTGCGAGTTTACAGGTTCTGGGCAGCCGTTAGCTGATGCCCGGTTGGTGCCAGAACACAGAAGCCTTTGACCGAGTCAATACAGACTTTGGAGCATCATTTACACGTAGAATTCCTCTGTGGCATCAGACTGAGTCTGGGACTTTGCCTCATATCACATCCTCACTTAACTTTCCCCTTCTCCCCCGTATTAATTCACTATTCCCTTACCAATCACTCCCATATTAACATTTGGATCCGGGTGAATCTGAACAGCCAGCTATTTTCAGATAATGGGGGGACTAACAGTTGCCTTAAAAATGTCTTAAAGTTATTTCAGAATCAAGTGAAATCATGTATATAGGATTATCTATAATAATAAAAGCATAATATGCTAATTAGCCCTGACATCCTTCCGGATGACCTTCCAGGCGAAGCCAGGGCTGCGAGGGGAGCCCGAGTCCCGGGTGCCAGAGAGAAGCCAGTGCCAGAAGCTGGGGGAAGGAAGGCCTACTTACTCTTCCATGAATTTCATGCGTCGGGCCTCTAGTGCTATTATAAAGCACCAAACAAATGTTAAATATGGCTTATTGTTAATAATGATATTCCGGTCTTTTTAGCAATAGAAAGCAGAGGGCAGCAGTGATTGAAGTTATCGATGGGTTCTTCTTAGTAAAAATCATTCTGATACAGCTCTCAGGACTCTGTAGGCCGAGATGATGGCAATTCTTGTTACTGCAGCAGTTTAGCCAGACCAAGGGTGAATTTCTAAAGGATATTGTAAAATACCTGGGGGGAAAATTTAAAAACAAAGAAAAAACATTGACAACTATTATTTCTGTGGATAATTTAAGTTATCTTCTTTGAGATTCACCTGATAATCCATTACGATTCCTTCCAATTCTTTGGTCACGAGGGAACCTGGATGAGATTGTCTGTGTAGGCCAGAAGTAAAGTGACCTACCAGTTATAGTTTGGGTAGTGTGTTTGTTTGTTTGTTTTAATGGCTGAAGAGCATATATAGAAGTATGAAGGCTGGTTAGGCCAATGCTGGAATACCAAATTTAGATTACATATAAAACATTCATAAAATATTACTTAATTGGATGCCTCTCAAAACAAAGCAAAGACCGACATAAATTTTCCTTCCTTACCCTTTAGTTAATGGATGAGACTGTTTGGTAATACTGATTTTATTAAGCTCTCTCTTTTTCTAATAGCAGTAAAAGGAGAGGACTTCACTCTGAATGATTTGTGCAGTTTCTGACATCTCTATTTTGAATACACCACTACTTTATTGGGCTCATCAACATGCTGTGACTTGAGTGTAACACTTAAGTCCATTAAACAATCAAGCATTGAGGAGTACATACCCATTAACGCTTAATTGTTTTTGTCATGAAGCTGTTTACATTAGATGATAAGATTCCCAATAGGAACTTTTCCATAGTGAAGTTTGTGTGTGTCTGCGAGTGCGTGCATGTGTGTGTGTGTGTGTGTGTGTGTGTGTGCGTGAGCATGCGCACGCAGGAGCACGCACACGCAGGAGCACACAGGGCATGAATGAGGTCCCACGCAAAGAAAAAAGTAAGGCATCAGCACTCATCCTGTACATCTCAGCACTGCCAACACCCAACTGTGAAAAGATGGCAGAGATGCCCAGCTGAACCCAGGTGCCATTTCCTTCCTGTGCTTATTGCTGTTGATGTGCAGCCAGGATTTCCGGTGAACTGGTGAACTGGACCTGCGTCAGAAGCACTCCTGATTTTCAGGAGAGAGAATCACTGAGCTAGCGAGCCTGTATAGCATGCTGGGATGTATGCTGCGCATCATTTCAGTGTCAGTAGAAGCAGAGTTGCCTTCAATGACTGCACTCGCTAGCTCCTTTCTGAACAGCGGTTCCATTATCTTCCTTCCCAGCCACCCTTTTTTTCTTCTTATAACTTAATCCTACCAAAAACAAACAAATAAACCATCATCAGAAGACATATAAAGCAAGGTGGGGACCTGGGACATAAAATGTCATGAAACTCTGAAGGGTACTATGACACTGGAATCCAGTCCACATATTTTCCTCCATAAAGGCTTTTGGCATGTGGATAAAGGCTGTAGAAGGGAGAGTGCATTAGTTTGTTTGGGCTGCCATAGCAAAGTACCACAGACTGGGTGGCTTAAACAGAAATTTACTTTCTCACAGTTCTGGAGGCTATAAATATGAGGTGTTGGTAGGGTTGATTTTTTCTGAGGCCTCTTTGGCTCACACATGGCTGGATCCTCCCTGTGTCTTCAACATTGTCTTCCCTCAATGTCTGTCTATGTCCTAATCTCTCTCTCTCTCTCTCTCTCTCTCTCTCTTTAAGAATACAAATCATATTGAATTAGGGCACACCCAAATCACCTTATTTTAAGTCAATTAACTCTTATTTCTCCAATGCAGTTATGTTCTGGGTACTAGACGTTAGGACTTTAACATATGAATTTTGTGTGGGAACAATTTAGCCCAGAACAGAGGGAAAGCATTCAGAATAACGTTTTATAGATCCCCCACCCTCACATAGACGTCTGGAAGGCAAAGAGAGGATCACCTCGGTATCATTTTGCATCAGACACTTACACTAAATTGGTCTTGGCTGCATTTACCAGCACTCTCCCAGGAATGAGATCCCAGGATTTATAATATATAAGATGGACAACATATCAAGGACTTTGTCCCAGCATGTTGTTTCAGGAGATTTCCCCTAACAACTAACGTTGTTATTTCCAATAGAAACAATGGTGTTTTTCCGAAGACTTGTGAGTCATTCTCCCTGGGTGGGTTTTTGTGGCTTCCCCACATCTCTGTACTTTTAGTGGCATTTTCTCTCCTGATGGTTAAGTGTGGTCTCCACTGGATAGCACCAACCTACTAGTACTTCATCCTTGGTGTTCATTCACATTAAAAACAGGAATCATCATTTCCAAACAATTGGTGTTGGGGACTAGAACCTATGCAAAAGATGCGTCAAAACTGTGCGGAAAGCCTTGCTTGTCAACTACCAGGAATTATGAAAAAGAATTGTGGGGTCAGTCATTTTAGATAAAGCTAGGTCAAGAGGGAGAGAGAATACAGGAAATTGTACATATCAGTTTGGGGTGATAGAAGTATTATTTCAAACTTGTATTTTTTTTTAACATTTGATTATCATTTAACTATTCCAAGAGTGTGAAGGGATTTCCCTCTTTCTGTGTGTGCACCCGCTTGTCTCTTCACCTCCCCACAATCTCAACAGCCTCCAGGCAGCAGGAGACAGGACCTGCAGAAGCTCCTCCAGGTGCTGGCCCTGTGCAGGGTGGGAGGAGGTGGGGAGGAGGAGTGTTACTACATTTTCTCCTGGCTGGAACAAAGATGGACACCACCCTGCTTTCCCTGTCTGCAAGATGCATCCTTTGTGTGCTCCTTTGACATAGACCTGGGTTGACTTCTGGTTTTCAGAGACTGCCGTTATTCTCCCCATCTAGTTACTTGCCATTTTAGGTGTTAGTTTACTTAGACCAGTCTCAAGTGCTACCAAAGTAAATGAGAAACTCTATGTTGAGTGCCTGACAGTGGCTGGTACAAATAGGAAGCTCAAAAAGGCTCTCTGCACTCCTCTCCTGCACCATCTCTTCATTCCCGAAATTGCTAGAAGGAAAGGGAGGACAGCGTACTGTGGGTCCCTCTGCATCGGACGTCCACCCTGCTTCCTTGGACTCAAGGACGAATGTGTCATCTTATGGCATTTTCAGTTCCTCTCTCATCTACCATCAGTAACGACACTCTCCTTGGATTTTAAATGGGGAATATTTATTTTCTTATATGTGAAGAGGAAAACTCACCTCCTGGGTTATAAGAGGTTCTACTTTTAAGAAACCTTTGCGTTTGATTCATGATGTCAGTTTCAGTCAAAATACTACACCAACCATGCCCATCCCACAAAAACTCATTTCCTATACTTCCCCAGGGTCTCTCTCCTTCTTAGATTTCATAGGAAAAGGGGTAAAACTCCCCGGCCCTGGGACAAAGCTCAGACTCACTTGCACACAGAATCATGGTGAACTAAAACCGTCACCTGCTCTGCCCCAGCCTCCTTCACTCTTTTTCCCCCACAGCACTTAGCCTACTGGACAGATCACATGGTCTACTTACCTCTCTAGTGGTCTCACTCCCCACCACTAGAATGTAATCTGCACAGCAGCAGGGGGTTGTTTTCATTGTGTCTTTAGTACAGAGAAGCGTGCACTCTGTAAACCTTGGTGGAGAGAATGAATTTCTCCCCATGGATTTTCAGCCCTGGTTACACATAACCTCCCACTTCATACGCCTGCCTCCAATATGTAGCTCTGACTTTTCTGCAAAGGTACCTTACAATTCAAGCAGCTTGATCTATTCCTCACTAACCCAGCATATTTCCCTCTGCTTCACAATCTATATTTCTTTTTTAATTTTTATAAAATATATGTTCCTAGTTCTTATTGTATTGGGCAAAATGTGACATATCAAAAACGGTGGTCCCTGCTGATTGTCCTTCATTTCGTTTCCACACAGTTTCTTATACACTTGTTTCCTGGTATTTATTTTCTTATTTCAATAATATATTTATACTGGTGCCAGTGAGAGGACTGTTTGCTTCCTATCCATGACAAGATAAGTGCAGAAATTGAGAGTGAGTCTTAGAAACTTCTGTAGCAATAGGATATTGCCATACTACCCCAGATCATGATAATTTTTTAAAAATTTGCAAAGTATTGGTCCATGATGGGTTGGGAAAAACAAACAAAAAACAAACAAACAAACACACAAGTCTTTATCCAGAGGAGGTTTGAGAAGCAACACTCAGACAGGCTACTGTGATGTTATTTGGGGGTCTACCTTCACTATCATTCTGGTGTGCTTCTTGTGTGGGTGTTTTTTGTTTGTTTGTTTGTTTGTTGCCAGTTTGGGGTCATATTCCCCAGAAGCATCCTAAGAAAAAGAGCAGGAAGATGGGAGTTCTTTTTAGTGAGTGATGGTCTGATAGCTCCATTTAATTTACAGATGGATGACAATTTACTTGGTAGAGGATTCTAGTTCAAAACTCATTTTCACTAAAAATTTGACAGTATAACTCCATCATCTTCCAGCAGTCAATATCCTACCAAGAAGTTCAATGCCTTTCTTATCTCAAAAATTTAGTTTGTGACATACATTTTTTTTCTCTCCCTGGAAATATTCATAGATTTTTCTTTATCCTCAATGTTCTGAAATTTTATGGTTTGCTCAGGACTTATGTCTTTCAGTTCTAGGTAATTTTCTTTTGTTATTTCTTTGTCAATTTTCTCCCAATATATTATAGTCAATCTTTCCCCTGAAATGTATTTTAGGCAAATATTAAAGATACTGAATTGATGTTTACTTCTATGTCTTTTTTCCCTCATTGTCTGTCTGTTTATCACTTTGTTCTCCTTTCAGGCTAGGGTGGGAACAGAACCACTTGTTACATAGGTTTATAGGTTTTCAACCATTTCCCCTGTTCTCAGCCCTTCCTCATCCCACCTTCCATGATATTTTTGTGACTCCAACTCTCAAGACTAAATAGATATTGTGGGTTTAATTATTTGTCTTATAATAGTGTTTCTTTCTGCAAAGACTTGCATTTCAGTTTCTTGTACTTTACTAAATCAATTTCTACTTTACTTGCTTTACATATTGTAGTTTGAGGTAACAGATGTCTCTGGTTTTATTGAAGTTGAAGATTTTGTTTTGTGGTCACCTTGCTGTGTTGAGACATATCCTAACACAAAATTGTGTTTCTTTATTGTCTTAAAACCAGAAGTTCCTTTCCTCTATTTTTAGTTTAAATAATTATACATGTCCTCCAAGGAGCTTCCTTAAATAACCCATATTATCTCAGTACTTTTATATTGTGTATGTCACTTATCTTTATAGATATACATGTGAATGTATATACATGTATACTTTTATGTTAATAATGCTATCATCATAATTAGCTAGATAATATTAATAATAAGAAAGGAACAAAGGAGAGGCTAGCTAGACACTATAAGCATGGTCATCTGGGTAGCTTTGTCCATTCCCTGCATATCACTGGGGAAAGGGATGAAACAGAGAGAGATAGGAGCATGTGCAGCGAAGTCGGGGTGACATAGGGAAGGTGCTTTCCTGTCAGTCTAGGACAGTGGTTCTCAACCTTCTGACCCTTTAAATACAGTTCCTCATGTTGTGACCCAACCATAAAATTATTTTCATTGCTACTTCATAACTGTAATGTTGCTACTGTTATGAATCGTAATGTAAATATCTGATATGTAGGATGGTCTTAGGCTACCCCTGTGAAAGGGTCGTTCGACTGCCAAAGGGGTCGTGACCCACAGATTGAGAACCACTGGTCTAGGAGAAAGATAATTGGCTAGGGGGTAGCGCCACTGAAAGAATGAGATCTTGGAAGATTAAGATCCCCAGACAAAGAAACTCTTGTTCTTTCCCTTGCTTCCCTCCTGCTCCCTTGCACTCTCTTGCTTCATTACCAGCATTCATCCCTGCACCTTCATAGCCATGTGGCCTCTAAGCAGCAATGCAGAGTGATTAGAGGGTTGAAACTTTCAGTCCTACTCCCTGACTTCGGGAGAAGGAAGAGGCACTAGAGGTTGAATCAACTACCAGTGGACACTGATTTGTTAGTCATGCTTATGTTATGAAGCCTCCATACAAATCCAAGAGGAGGGTTCAGAGAACTGGGTTGGTGAAGGCATAGAAATGCTGGGAGAATGTTCCATTTGGAGAGGTGGTGGGAGCTCCGTGCTCTTTCCCCATACCTTGCTTGATGCATCTCTTTCATCCAGCTGTTCCTGAGTTATATAGTTTTATGTTAAACTGGCAATCTAGTAATCAAACCACAGGAGATCTTGCAAACCTTGTTGTATAGCCAGTTGATCAGAAATAGAGGTAGCAACTTAGACTTGAATTAGGTATCTAAAGTGGCTGGGGGCAGTTTTGTAGGACTTAACCTTTGACCTATGGAATCTAATGCTATCCTATCTCTGGGTAGGTAATTTCAGAATTGAGTTGAATTGTAGGACATTCAGGAGTATCTTGAGAATTACTTGTCGGTATGGGGATCCCCACTCCTCTCACACACACATATTGGAAACAGTACCAGAACCTATTTGAATGGTGTCAGTGAAGTGAGATTTGCTCAAACAGCACTGGCTCACAGAAACATATGGTTTGGGAAGAGAAACATGTGGTTTGGGGAGAGAAAGGATGAAAGGGTGAGAATGAAGAATCTTTGATTTTTGGGTGGCCATGTGGTCACCCACAGTATGTAACAGCTACAGTAAGTTACTGAAAGTTACCAATGGAATTTAGCGATGGATCCAACTCCTGGGGAGTTGGTTCCCTTGGTGCATTAGAAATGCAGACCAATAAAAAAAAAGCCCAAACATACAAACTTTGATTATTGTTATCTGTAATAGTTAAAATGAAAGTAAAAGAAAGATTGAGTTGGGTCTTGATGCTAAACAAAGGTCCAATTTGGGTAAAGCTGAGCTTCAGCCACTAACCTCAGAGCTGCTTAGAAAGGGAAAAATTGTTCAGGGACAATTGTTCAGAAAGTACATCTAAGAAACTCTGGTCACAAACAAAGTAGTCAATGTGGACGAAGGACAAAACCAAGAAACTATTTGATTAGAATTAATAAGCAGATATCTCCCGGGCTAGTTTAAGGTAACAACCTGGGTCAGTGAAATGAGTGGATATGGGGCACAATAGCAATGCAGAGATGGACCACATGCAGGCTTATTCCTCTTGCATCCTCCGAAGCACAACATGTCAATAAAAGCTGTTTTGTCAGACTGCAGATGGCTTTGTGGCAAATTCCCTGGGGAAAGTCCCAAGAGAGACTGATGCTGGTAGCCATGAGGGCTACACATGGGTCCTGACAGGAATAGACACCAACTTTGCTTACCTAGCAGTAGATGCAAATGCTCAGAGTGTCATAGAAATACTGGAACAGGAGATAGTGCACCATTTTGGATGGTTGACCATCATTTCTTCAGACATGGGACTTTACCAACCCATAATGCCCAACAATCAGCACAGAATTATCCTGCTCACAATACAAGTTTGATAGAGATTTGAAATGGGGAATCAAACCATTGATTGTCTAAAATTGGCAGGGGGTGTAAAAACATAAAGGGTTGCTTACATGTCTGCAGGAGTATGTACTCACACTCAACACAAACATGAGCACCGCTAAAGAAATGTCCCCACTTATGAATCTTCCCTAATACATTCATCGTAAACTCATTGAGGGAAAGAATAATTCCTTACAATTCTTGTATTCATAGACCAGGAACAACATTATTAGTTAATAAAATACTTATTGTCTAAATGAGGGAGAAATTACCCAGACATGTATATTAAATTTATTTACAAGGATATTCCTTTTCTTATAAGGGAAAGTTATAAATAAAAGGTTATGGCTATGCAGGTGGGAGCCTTTTAGGATTGCTATTTTTGAATCAGTCCTTTCCAAAATTCCTCAAAGTAATCTACAAGAACAGTTTTTATCTTTCCAAGTGCATAATAGCCACTGTAGTTGGTAATTTTCCATCTTCCCTTAAGGAGCCTGAATGTGTTTGTTTTCCTTAGTGATAAAAACATCAGATTTCTATTAGCTGGTAGGTGACTTATGGAATCAATCTACAAGCTTACATAGATTTAAGTCTTAACTAAGACTTACAAATGTAATATTACACATCCTCGACTACTCAGAAACGATGAATGGAAGACTTGAATATGTGGAAGACTTTCCCATTTTTGGCTGTGCTTTCGGTGAGGTATGGATGCAGAGGAAAACTCACCAAGTTATGATCCTTATAATATTTGCACTTCCCAAAAGACATTTTGCAAATATACTTTAGCGAACATGTGACTTATACCAAAACCAAATTCTGGTCCTACTGCCAATAAACTTGGCCATTGCTTCTTCACACAGATGCACAGTGTTTACACATAGCATACCTGATTGCTCTATCATCTGCCCACAAAATGCACTGCTTTTTCCACACACACTGGTTTCCAAGTCAACAGAGGCCTCCTCTAACAATGAAAGCACACACAAGTTGATTTGCATTTCTACATGCCAAGTCCTAACCACTCTCTCCACCCATAGGACTTGTGTGGGAAACACAACAGGAAAGCAGAGCTGAGAACGAAGTACTAGTAGCAGAATCAATTTTTTAATGTGCCAGCATGGTCAGGTGCTATGAAGAAGAAACTTTTGTTTAACAAACTTGTATGAATATGATGGGGATTACTTGAGTGTGAAATATAGAGAAGATACAAGTTATGGCTAACCTTGAAGGATACGAGCAATGGAGGAGAGGCGATCCATTTTTCCTCCACTACTGTAGTTTCCAGTTCTTTCTCTGTAGGTACCTTTGTTGAGAATCATCTCCATCTTCTCATTTTCCATTCACTCTAGAACCCATCACAATCAAGAACCCATTGTCTCAGAACTGCCCTTACAAGGCCACTCAAGTCCTTCTAGATGCCAAATCCAGTGGTTACTTGTCTATCCTTATATTCTTATCCCATCCTGTCCCTCTCTCCTCCCTTCCCCGGAAGTTACTCTTCCTCAGTTCCCCTCCACCTTAAAGTTTCCTCTTTCTCCTTTACAGGCTCTTCCTCCATCAATGCTTTGACTATTTCTCTCCTTACTCTTGTTCTCTTCGAACTCTACTTTCCCATTAGGCAATGGTCCCTAAACTGGCTTACACAGTGGAATCACTTGAGGATCTTGTAAAAATTCCAAAACTCAGGCCACAGTGCAGCCCAATCACTGGGGGTGAGATGCATCTGCATATTTTGAAATTCTCCCAGGAGATTCCAACGTGCAGACAAGTTTGAGAAACCACTGCTCTACAGTGGTCCCCATTCTTTTAATTAACTCCAGGTTAGCTGACAATATGTTAGACTTGTGCCTTTTCCAGGACAAGTCACGCCTGTGACAAATACTCATAAACACCTTCTTGAAATGCTCCAATACTGTCTCATTATTTCAGAATAAAAATTTTTTTAAAAAGTGTCACAGGCACATTTAAAGTTTTCATAGTTCAGGCTTTGTTTACCTTCAAAGGCCCATCTCACACCACTCTCCTGATTTGCTGGAAGCTTTCAGGCACATTCCTGCCCCTCAGCCTGGAACACGTCTTCGTCTGGTTAATTCTAACGTGTCCTTCAGCATTCAGCCTGAACATTTCCTGGTGCTTCCTCCTCTCACAACATGGTCAGTTTTGTTGCTCAGAGCTCCTCCTCCACTGCTAGTATTTTGTTGGTTTATTTCATAGTAGCCTGGAATTTATTTGAGGACAGAGTGTTTGCTTTTCATTTCTCCCCACAGAGCACAGAGTACCTGAAGAGCATTGTATATTGAGTGTTTGATGAATCAACAAATCAAAGAACATGGTAGTTGATAATTTTTACTTGGAAGCCTCGATCAGAAAGATTTAATTCTTCAGGGAGAGAGGAAGGCCACAGAGCCATAAAACTTCCACAGTTTCCTGCAGGTGCCAGAGTGTCCTTCCCTTCCGTGTGCTCCTGTCTTGTTCATCTAGCAAGTGGAGCATCTGAAAACACGATCCAGGTGGTGAAACCAATTTTCATGACACTTGAGAATCACCCCGGACAATGTTTCCAGCAGCTAAAAATTCAGTGAAAGCTGTCGTGCCAACGAGGAGCTGTTCCGACAGCTGGACATTACAGCAGCCACCTGCTAACAAGAGGCTTGGGCAACTTTTGAATTAGAGGAGGATCTGGGGGCATATATTTGGCACAGAATGCCTGAGTGGCCCTCATCACTTACCAGAGAGAGACAAGGTATCTTTTCAAAAACATTTTCATTCTGGGTAAAATAAAAAGTTTGAACTGTTTCTATAAATATGCAGTTCTATAAAATTAATCTTGAGAATATTCTTTGAAAACTAGCATGAAAGCCACAACTTAAATAGATGTGTGGGTAACTACTTCGCCCTTTTGCATATTGTATTTTGGAACCATGAAAGAAGAAATTTTAGTAGAAATATTTATAATTGAAATATGCTCATAATGGTACCAGCAACAAGATGCAATAATTAGGAAAAATGGGAGTAATGTGCATCTTTTTCGTTTGTATTTTGTAAACCTCTTTTGCTTTTTACTTAACTGCTATTTTCCTGGTAAGTTGTAAGCATTACAAAACAGAATACTGGGCCTCTTTTCCATAATCATCTAGTAAAAATGAGCAGATATAAACAAAGAATGGGGGAGAATTAAATGATTTCCTGAATGGCCAGCTATGCTGTGACCCAAACACCATTTTTCGGATTTGATTTTTGCATTGTTTTTCTCTGGTCACCTGCACTCCTCACGCCCTCCATATCCGTTAACCAGCTGTCATGTGGGCTGCCAGGTGTAGTCTGTGATGTCTGAGGGAAGCCATTCCTATTGTCAGTAGTAGGCAGAAAGTGACAGTACTTTCCTCAGTCTTATGACATTAGTTTTATGTGGATATTAGTTTCATGTGCTCAAAGGCATCCAAAAGGACAGTGGCCTATTGTTACAAATCATCCACTGAAAGTATTATTTGAGTGACACACAACTATAATCAGGACGGGCTCATGGGCATGGGACCTGGGTAGGTACATGGGGCCCTGTGGCCGCATACATGCTCCACTGTCCACTGCCACCAGCTTGACTTTTTTAAATTATTGAACAAGGTTCCCATATTTTTATTTTGCACTGGGCCCTGAAAACTACAGAGCTGATCCTGTCTGTGAATCCTCACTGAGCATTTCATAATGGTTGCAATGTGCTTAAAATCAATAACAGAGTCAGCATTAGGAAGGAGAAGAAGTCGAGGATGGGTAGCCTATTGTCATAGCGATATCAGTTGACTAGCGAGAGGGACAGCCCATCTCAGATAATGGGACCTGTCACAGGCGATTGTATCTGCATGGAGTCTCTGCTGTTTAGACATCACCTCACAGTATCCTTTCTTTCTCTCTGCATGCCACATGCTTGCCTGACAGAAACACCGGCACTTCAGGTAGAATTCCCAGGGATTACCCTTGCTTGGACAGGAATGCTTACTTTTTAGGGAAAGTGTTTTAATTCAAAACACTACAAACATCATCAGAAGCTTGCATCTGGTGACTGCAGGCTTGAAGCTCACACATTACAATATATACAGAATAAATCCTGTCTTTGCTGAGTCGTTAGGACTGTGATGATGGGGTTCAGGAGGCCAAGTAATTTGCTGATGTCAAAGTAAACTGACAGTAGATAGATGTATTCAACAAATATTTACATAGGTGTTAATGTTTCCTTCTCAAAAATATTTAAACTAGTTTACTTGAGGATAACTAGTTTTCTGGCTTGGATTCATTAGCATACTATACTGACCGGTACCTTTTCCCTGTACTTATATTTATTTGATAAAAAATAGAGATGCAATTTGACGATGGATGAACCTTTAAATAAGATTGACATAAGAAACATGCAAGCCTGTAGAGAATTTTTATAAGTTTATTTTAGCCAAACTGACGACAATTCCCCAGAAGCAAAATCTCAACATATTTAGAAAATGCTCTGGAAAATGGCAGTTTTACCACTTATTTTATACATCAGAATCAAAAGGGTAAATGTAAGGGGGTTACATGAAATTCATTGGTGATAGATTAGGGAGGCAGGAGAAAGCCAAGTGGAGAAATCCCTGAGATTGGATAAAAGGTCAAGCAGATAGACACATACTTCTTTTACATTGGTGGGTATAGGGTAGTAAACAATGAACATTTATTTACAGCACAAAGAGATGGTATTCAGGGAACAAGATAACAATGGGGGGTTGTTTTGGTGGGAGACTGCCCAGAGGGGTCTGGAAAAAGGTGATTACTCTGACATTCCAAAACTATGTTATCCTAGATGCAAAAAGACAATAGACAGGCTCAGTTAAGGTAAAGATTGATCTTTGTCAGGGAAGATACCGGCCCAGGACATGGCTACTTGCCATGACTTGCTTTTACTTCAGAAGTTTTAATGTCAGACCATCCTACGCCATGACTCGCTTTTAGGTCTCTGAGTTTGTAAGGCCCACCATACAGGCCTCTCCTTGGTTTTTTAATCGTTACCCTGCTCTGTGTTGTTGGTGAGACTGCGAGTTTGTCATGTTTAATATGTGGCTCCCTTTTCATCTACAATGCTATGGCAAAGCAAGGGATAACTTTCCGAAGTGGAGACATTCATTACATTTTCATTGAGACTAGATAGGAGGAGTTTGGATAAGAGACACTGAACCATTGTTTGGTTGGAGAGTCATTTTGGCTCAAATTGATGCAAGAGTGGAAGATAAGGTTTTTAAATATCTTATCATCAGTCCTTTGAGGGATGTGTGAAACTGTTTAAGCTTTTGAATATCTGTAACTTTAAGACGAGACATTTTCAAATCACCTTTCTTTTGGCCTAAGTCCAACCAAATCGATGTCCCAAGAGACACGTGACAGTTGCTGTGACCTCCTCACCCCAGAGAACTTGGAGAAAAGGTTACTATGAGTGTTTCCTTTCTTCACACCCAATGAAGACAAAAATTTAAAGGGTTGGGTAATAATGACAACAATTATTTAGTAACAAAACAAAGCAATCTTTAGCACTTTGTTTTATAAATGCTTATTTTAAGTGAAAATGATCAATTAATATTTATGCAGATCTATGTGGTTATCAAGAAGAAACAGGTTCTTAAGAAGGGAATAGGGCAATTTCCCCAAATGGGCCTAACAGTAAAAATCATCCAAAACACTTATGAAAAATGCACATTTCCGTGTCCTACACAGAATTACTAAATCAGGAGATTTTGTCAAGGGGTCTGGGAGTCTATATTATAAAGAGGCCACCTTGTGATTCTTATGGTCAGGATAGTGTGGGGGAAGCTTGCCTTAGGCCAGTGGTTCTCAAAGACCCATCAGAAACATTTGGTGGGCTGGTTTAACCAGAGTCCCACCCCCAGTTCCTTATTCTGGAGTCTGGGGAGTGGCATTTATATTTGCATTTCTAGCAGGTTCCCAGGTGAAACTAAGAATGCTGTGTAGAGACAACACATTGGGAACCACCGGTTTTAGGGCCTATTGAGGTATCTGCTGTTACAACCTGCAAGGCTCAGGGGGGCCCCCACTCAGGAAGCATTTGATTCCTCCCTGGTCCTGCCACCCTCTATCCCAGACTCTTCATAACCATCATAGCCTGATACCTGTGACCATGATGCCCCACAGGGTAAAGTCACCCCAGGAAAAGTGCCACCCCTTGCCTGGGACCAACAATACAAAAATAATAATAATGATGAATGATTTAATTGACACCAACTAGTCAATTATCATGCTCAGTTGCAGGCAGAGTAGTAGGAGAGAGACACAGTTCCCAGAGGACAGGGAAAGCCTCGGAAATGCTTAAATCCAGAGAAGTTTAGGTCAGTGACATCATGTTTTCTTTTAGAATGGGGTTGAGAGAAATATGGAAAATATACTTCCTGGTCAGAACAGGTGTTTCAGAGAGGACGTATAAAGGGGTATTAGGAATGGGTATCTCTCCTTAAATGCATCTCCTTGAGAGACCTAGGCAGTCCCAGTGAGTGAGTGTGTGTGTGTGTGTGTGTGTGTGTGTGTGCACGTATGTGTGTGTGAAGGCAGATAAGGAGTGTGTTGTGTGAGGATGCCAGGGGGAATGCCACCCTTGCCAGCAAGCCAGACACTAAGAGCCTTTAGCTACATCTTTCCCTCTGAGCCTTCTATTTCATTCATATTTACGTTCCGTTTATAGGCACTTTGCTCTGGTTCAACTCACTTTCGTCTGGTTATTTATCTATCGTTCCCACATACCTCTCTATCCAAGTAGTTACTATGTAGATTTCCCTTGCTCGGCACAAGCCCTAATTCTTAAATAACCACATGAGAAGTGTTAAAATGAAAATTTAAAAACCTGCATTGTATTTCAGAATCCTAAACATGCTTTAAAGATTAACTTTTAGGTTATGACATTTCCAATCTACCTACCAAAGACTTGATTTCTATAGCTACAATGTGCTCTGAGAGGGAAAGTGTAAAAAGCCAAGAAACCATCAATTTGCTTATGCATCATTTTTGTCATGTGCTTGTTCTGTTCTGGAAACTAAGCCAATGATTATTGTACAAATATAGGATGACCTGAATGTCTCCTTGGCAACTCTCTGCCTCTTAAAAAATGCGTTAATCCCAAAGAGAAGGCAACAGCAGCCATAAAAAGTAGAAAAAAGTAAGGAAATTCCATCTATAGTCTTTTGCTAGCAACAAATTCTCTTAAATTTTTCTCATTGGAGAATGTTTTTATTTCTTCCTGGCCTATAAGCGGCTACCCCCTCGCTGTGTCCTCGCTTGGCCTCTCTCTCTCCATACACACAGGAGAAAGGCCATGTGAGGACATAGCACGAAGGCAACCACCCACAAGCCAAGAAGCGAGTTCTCACCAGAAACTGAACCTTGATCTTGGACTTTCCAGATTCCAAAACTGAGAATATAAATTTCGATTGTTTAAGCCACAGTCTGTGGTATTTTTTATGTCAGCCCAAGCTGACTAATACAAATTTTGTCTCCATGTAGTAGGATGCTACTGTACCAAATACAAAAAAATATGGCAGTGGCTTTGGAATTGAGTGAAAGTAGAGGCAGGAAGACTTTTGAGGTACCTAGACAAAGCTTAGATTGTCATGAAGGGACTAGTGGTAGAAATATGGGGGTTGAATATGATTCTGGTGAATGCTCAGAAAAGAGGAGAGTTGGAGAGGAAAGCATCCATCTTCTTCGAGAATATGTAAATAATTGTGTACAGATCGTTGGTAGACCTATGAATGTTAAAGGTGATTCTGGTGAGGTCTCAGATGGAAATAAGGAACAGGTTATTGAAAATTGGAGCAAAAGTGATCCTTGCTTTAAAGTGGCAAATAACTTTGTTGAATTGTGTTCTACTGGTTTGTGGAAGGTTGAACTTACAAGCAACAAAATTGAATATTTAGCAGAAATTTCTAAGTAAAGTATTGAGAGTGAAGCTTTGGCCTTCCTGAATACTCATGTAAAACACAAGAAAAGAGAGATAAATTTGGGGTGGGGGAGCATTATTAAGCAAAAAGTACCCAGCACTTTAAGATTTAGAAAATTACAGCCTGTCCATATTGCAAAAAAAAAATTATAAAGTGTGTTCTGAAGAGAACACAAGGGTATAATGTAGCTAGTCTATCACTCAATAAAGACATTATAGGATTATACAAGCAGAAACACTGCCAGTTTCTACAGGGTGGGACCGTAGAGCTATTTAGCTGTGAATGTGCACTACTTTTCAAGAAAATGCAAGACTGATCTTGAACCAACTCAGAGATTATCAGGGCTGCCCTTCCCACCACAACAGTTTCAAAGAGTGGGGCCACCACCACTATGGTTTTAGAAGGCCAGGCTGGCATGCCCAGAGCCTTCTGTGTGGGTCCTGACAGTAAATGTTGACAGAAAAGGTTTTCTGGTAGTTAGACCACCTATTTCGCAGTCCTTTGGCCAGGGACCTTCCTTGGACCTTTTAGTCTGTGCCGTTGTTTTGGGGTTGCTCTGCAGTGCCCTATTAGGATGTGTGGGAAGCGATAAAGAAACTGGGAGACTCAATGCCAATGATGTCCCTCAAGTCCCAATGTCCCTAGGCAGCCCAGGTTCATCTTTCTACCTTTCAGAGACTTCCTATTGTTGTGTTGTGTCCAGGGTTTTTTAGTTGTTTAAGGGAGCACTTGGGAGGAATGGGTGTCTCCAACCTGGCCAGAGAAGAAGTTTCTAAAGTCTTTGGAAGGCCAAAAATGTAGTAAGGGTCATAGGATATTGATGACAGATATAGAGGAATTTTCAGCTTGCATGCACCGTTCTGAGTGTGTCTTTCATTGCTCCTCTAATTGGCTTATTTGCTGACATTCCAAAGTGATTCTATTTGACTATCACCTCCTTACTGCTGTTGCTGTTGTTGCTGAAAGATATTTTTGTCTACAACTTGCCTCAATGTTTCCTTCAATTTAATTTAAGTAGTTAGAAAATAGAATAAAAAAGAAGGCAGGAGTCAAGGTGCAGCTAGAACTTTATTTTTTAAAATCTCAGTGCTCTCTAATAACATTTTCATCAAACTAATAATCAAGAGGGAAGATAGAAGATTGCATATCTGTGAAGACAATAATATTTTTGGATAACCCATGCACAGCTA
>NW_005363502.1:3161066-3166383 GCF_000412655.1 Myotis brandtii | reverse complement strand
TTGACAGCTAAAGCAGGATTTCATCATTCAGACCATAATCACAGGCTATGTTAAATGTTGGCGATGCCCCCTTGGGTTTCAGAACAGCTTGTCTCTGTCTCAGCTGGAAATGTTCGCTGCTTTATGTTTCATGCAAATCTGGGGGATTTGGGAGAGAAATAAGTTGTTTGGCATTTGTCTCTTCATGGTACTGGAATGGAAATGCTTTAAGGCGGCTGAGTGCAAGGTCTTTCTTGCTGGGCACAGTGGCTTTGCACAGTGGGATCCGCTTAATTGTATTTAGTGATTGTCTACAAGGATTTGTCTATAAATCCGCAGATTTACAAGAAAATTGGTTTTCTGTGTGATTAGGCAGTATGATAATCTGCAGTTCTCTGTGAAATGATTAACACCAAACAAGCTGTTGCTAATAAATAAATAAATATACATAAGAGTTCTCTGGAATTAATCCTTTATTCCCCAACACACCACACCACCAACCTTGGGTCTCCCTCCCTTCATCTCACAAACCCCAGAGGCCCTTGATGGGAACATTTCCTTATTTTTTCTCAGAGTTGGGGAGATGGTACATTACTATAACCCTGATTGTATTATAATGCTGTCTGGTTCTTGTCACCCGAGTATAAAAATACAGCAAACTAGTGAGTGGTTATGAAAATGGGCTCAGTATTTCCATTGTCCACATTTGAATTCCAAGCCTGCCACTTTCTAGCCCTGTGACTGTAGGCAATCCACTGAACTTCTAGAACAGCCGTGGGCAAACTACGGCCCGTTTGAAATGAATAAAACTAAAAAAAAAAAAAAAAGACCGTACCCTTTTATGTAATGATGTTTACTTTGAATTTATATTAGTTCACACAAACACTCCATCCATGCTTTTGTTCCGGCCCTCCGGTCCAGTTTAAGAACCCATTGTGGCCCTCGAGTCAAAAAGTTTGCCCACCCCTGTTCTAGAAGCTTCAGCTTTCTTACTTGTGGAAGGGGACATTTCCTACTTGAGAGGGAGTGTTTCTCACTGCTGGCTGCACTTGCAAACCACATAGGGGACTTTAAAGAATGAAGAGGCCCAGACTCCCTTTGGATTTCCTTGTTTTGAGTGAGAATCAGGTACTTCCCAGCCCTCAGGGAACCTAATAGGCAGCTAAATTGGAGAACCTGGGTCCAGATACCACTATGCAAGGAGTTATCCAAGGATGCATGGCATCAGCATCACTGGGAGTTTTGTTTTTTTTTTTAGAAATGTTGACTCTTAGGCCCCACTCCAGAACCACTGAATCAGAACCTGCACTCTCTCAAGGTCTCTAGATGATTTTTATGCATGTTGAAGTTTGTTGGTCTAAATCATTGTGAGGGTTCAGTGAGAGAAACTATTTGTTCTAAGCTACTTAGAACAAATATTAACTTGTTTATATTTAGAACCTACTCTATTGCTTCATTGTGTGTGTGTGTATATGTGTGTGTGTGTGTGTATCTCTCACCAACCTGTTTTCCTCAGTAACTATAAAACTCCTTAGGAGGTCCCTGTAACTGGTTCATTTTCTCTCCTTATGCCTAGGATAGTGTCTGGAATGTGATATAGATGGGCAATCGACATCTCTAGAATGGTAAAGGCCATACAATATTAGAGGCCTTTTACTCGGACTTGGGAATTGTGCTCTAGCACTGGTTTTGCCATTTATTTATTGTGGAACCTGAGCCAGAGATGTTCCAGCTCCGAACCTCACTCTCTTACCTGTATGTTGAAGAAGTGAGTATGTAGACCCCAACCCCCCCTTCGATTATATATACAGGTATATATGGCTGAGTTCTTTTGGGGGTATGATTTTCACTTATTTGTTTTGTCATTGCTTATACAACTATCTAAATTCTCTGACATTTTTAATTAAGTGGAAGGATATATAAGAATAGCCTGATTATTGCTGTGCCAATTAAATTCACTTGACAATGTAGAGTAGTTTTCAACCACCAATGCAAAATAGAATCACCTGGAACCTTAAAAATACTGATGCCCAGAATGACCTTAAAAATTTCCAATTTATGTTCTGTTATAAAAAGACAAAAAATGGATAAGTATTATTTTATTTTTAATTTATCTTTATTGTTAATAGTGTTACAGATGTCCCCACCTTCCCCACATTGACCACTTCCAACCCCACCCGCCAATGCAGGGTTGAGATTCCTGCTAGAGATGACATCTAATTCTGCAGCTTTAAAATAATTTTGCTTACCTTTTTATATTCACACTAGAGGCCCAGTGCATGAAAATTTGTGCACTGGCTGGGGGGGTCCCCTCAGCCCAGCCTGCTCCCTCTCACAGTCTGGGAGCCCTCAGGGGATGTCCTACTGGTGGCAGTATGGCCTCCCTCTGTGGGAGGTGACTGGGCTGATCAGGGGAAGGTGCCCCCCCATCACCCCATCACTGCTGCTGCCTCTGGCCTCCCTCTGTGGGAGGTGACCAGGCTGATCGGAGTAAGGTGCCACTCCCATCACACTGCTGCTGCTGCCACTGCTGGCCACTGTGGCTGTGAGGCCTGAGCCCTGGGCCTCGCAGCCTCTGGGGCTCACGGCTGCACTGTGGCTTTGACCAGAAGTTTTCCAGTCTAATTAGCATATTACCCTTTTATTAGTATATATAAACATGGAAATATAGGTTTGAGACATAATATCTAGACTAAGGTTAAGGCCTGTGACAGAAGAGCTTTTTGCTCTTCAGTTATGTCATCTGTTGTTGGAACTCCTTTTCCTTTTATTTTTCAGTTATAATGTTCCCATGTTTGTGACATAAATATGTGATCTTTGGAAAATCCTGGAACTATATTTTAGTCATGTTTATAAGTCTAGCAAATTAGGACATTTAAAATGTACATATAAACATACATGCATATATATGTTATTTATATATGAAATACTTGTTTATATTGTATTTAAAATATAGCTTGATTTCTGTTTTAAACAATAGGCATTCTCTATCTATAACAACCCATTCTGATTCTATTTCACTGGTGTTTTGTATCCAGAGCTAGAGAAAATATCATTTATTTATTTCCAGCATTAGATAAATTTAATTTTTAAAGAAAAACTAGCCCTGGCCAGTGTGGCTCAGTAGGTTGAGTTTTGTACCATGCATTAAATGTGATTTGGTTTCTGGTCAGGGCACTTGCCCAGGTTTCAGGTGCCATCCCCAATAAGGACATGCAGGAGGCAGTCAATCAATGTTTCTCTCTCCTCCCTCTGTCTCTAGAATCAATAAAAAATATCTTCTATAGTAATAAAAGGGTAATATGCTAATTAGACCGGAAGTCTTCCAGACATCCTTCCTGACAAAGCCTGGCCCGGTGCCTGCGGCTGTGGCCGGCCCAGGAGAAGCTGCCTACGGTCCTGGAGAAGAAGCTGCCTGTGGTCCGGGCAAAGAAGCCGCTCCACCACCCAGCCTCCGCCATGGACCTGTTCGGGGACCTGCTGGAACCAGAGTGCCGGTAAGTGAGGGGCCGCCCTGCTGGTGGGGAAAAGGGGACAGGCGAGCGGCCGCATGCTCACTGCAGCCCCCCAACCCCCTCGCGCTCCACCATGTTCACTGCGTAGGAAGAAAGGGCTCTGCTCCAGGCCAGGAGGCCCCGAGGCCTTTGTGTGCGGCCCCCATGCGCCCCCAGCCCAGCTTCAGGTCTATCAGCCTTGGCCTGGCGCAGAGTCCCTCCGCCTTCGCATGTGGCGTGGCGTCCGGGGCCTCTAGCCCGCAGCCCTCGGCCTGGGTCTGAATCGCTTTTCCCTTGAGCAACGTTTTCCTGCGCCTGTGTATAAGTTAAGGGTTTTGTTTTGGTTTGTTTTTACCCCAGAGTTGAAGGAATCGCCAGCATTATCTTTCATGTTTTTGAATCATCCTCTGTGCTTCTCTGATTTTCAGTTGATAGTAGTTTCCCAGGTCAGGGGAAGTGTCCCTCTCCCCAGAGTCAGGAGCACTGGCCCAGGTCCACCCATCGGCCCTGCCCTGACCGCGGGGGTGAGTTCCTACAGGATGGGGTTTGATTCCCACACATTAGCCATAGGAGACTAGTGCCTTTGTTATTGCTGTGTATCCGGGTTTGATCCCCACACATTAGCTGTAGGAGACCAGAGCCTTTGTTATTTCTGTGTGTCCTGGTTTTAATTGGACAAATGCCTGGTGGTCCCGGGCGAAGAAGCCACCCGGCGGCCCCGGGCGCCAGCTTAGCAAAATCTTGCAGGAGGAGAATTCTGTCTGGGTTTCTCCAAATTCCCTCAGCCCCTACTCACCCCTCTGCAAAGGCACAGAACAAGTGAGGCCCCTTAAATAAAAATCAGAGGTCTCCAGCAACTGATCCGGTGGGCCCCTTTCATCACAGTCATTGGGACTGGATGGCATTTGAGTATTTATTGAGGCACCACGACAGAGAAATACATGCTCAAGTCATGATCTCTGCCCTTAAAAATTCACAATCTTATTAGAGCGAGTGGATGATAAAAGTGCAGTAATGACATCAGAATGTAAGGCAACAATACAGAGAGGAACAGAGGCAATTGCTAGGGTGATTTTCCAACTAGTACAAAGAGTATGTGCTATGAATTAAATAAAAAAGAATATGTGTGGAAGTAGTTGCTTCATGAGTATGGCATCCCTTCCTATTTTAAAGGAAGCTGAGTTCCATGTGAACTGTGTACTATGCTATGATATTTTAGTCACAGAACAAGGGAGGCCCTAAGTGTACTATGCTTTGATATTTGAGACATTCTTTATTGTTCAATGTGATTTATTTCTGTATGCCTCAGTTTTGTAATAGTTAAATTACTAGAATAATACATCTTGCTATAAAATATTACTAGAAGATCAAATGATCAGGTGACATTTATTGTTATTTTCTATAAATAAACACAATCTCTGGTATGCTAAAGTGATAGGTATTATAGAAATATTCAGATAGGGAGACCTACAGGCTTGATTACAAGTGAGGTTTACTATCACAACCCAAATTTTTACTTAAAAAAAAAGCCAACTAGAAACTGAACCAAATATAAGCCCTTGAAGGGCAAATGTAAATTGGATAAGCTTCACTATTACAAGAGCAACAAGAAAGAATTCAGAGGGAAGAATGAAAAGCAGATTATATCCACTCTAAATTGCTGCTAAAGTAAAAGAATGGTATACTATAAAAATACTTAATACAGATTGTAAAGAGATTTGTTCAAAGAGGATTTCCTAGAGTAGGTTGTATTTCAGTTAATTTTTTAAAATGTGAAGAGGTTAGCTAGATAAGAAAAAAGTGTAGGGGTCCCAAATTGCAGAGGGTGCAGGCGGGGCTGAGGG
>NW_005363502.1:3143345-3161052 GCF_000412655.1 Myotis brandtii | reverse complement strand
CTACCCCCGGCCTTGCACAAATTTCATGCACCAGGCCTCTACTATAAAATAATAAAATTGTAAAAAAGCAAAACCAAAGATAGTTCTGTGCCCTTATATTAGGCCATGAAAATGGCATTCTTATTTTATTTCCATTTTTGGAAACCCACATCTAAACTGAACAAAGTGCTGATTCAAACATAATCATGTAAAGATGGTATTTAAATTGGTCAACTCAGTGAATATTTTGAATGCGTTATTCCTACTTTTTTTTTCTCTCTAAGGAAATAAATGTGAAAATGCACTTGGCATCTTTGTAGTAATATGTATTCATGCTAAGATCACTGGACACTAACAGCAAGCTCCAGCATCCCAAAAGATGAACATGACATTTTCTAGCTTTTTTCCCTAACAGAACATAGATAATATATGAACACTTTGCCAAGTAGTTTTCAACCCCAAGAGTAAGGGATATATTTCTAGGTAATTACTGTAACATAGCTTGTTTCATACAGGAAAGTAAAGGGACTTGGAGTCACAAGTTTTTTCACTCATTTGCATTTTCTATTTTTGTTGGAAAGAATTCCCTGGTTCCCTATTAGAACAGAAGGAAGATGGATTTGAATTGATCAGTTCTCAAGAAAGGGCCAGGATAGTGGGAGAGTATCTGAATTAGATAAGATGAGTCTAGCAATATGTTTATGTGAAACTGAACTTGGCATGAAATACCTGGCCTGAATACATGCAGGTAAGGACCTAAGCCAGCCATGGGCAAACTACGGCCCGCGGGCCGGATCCGGCCCGTTTGAAATGAATAAAACTAAAAAAAAAAAAAAAGACCGTACCCTTTTATGTAATGATGTTTACTTTGAATTTATATTAGTTCACACAAACACTCCATCCATGCTTTTGTTCCGGCCCTCCGGTCCAGTTTAAGAACCCATTGTGGCCCTCGAGTCAAAAAGTTTGCCCACCCCTGAGGGGGTTAGACCAGGGCACTGAGTACACTAGTTGGTCAGGGACTAGGCAGGAATCAACTCCTGGGCTTCAGGCTACAGCAGACGGGCCATTCATGGGAAGGCTGGCAATGTGGTATGAAACTGGGGAGCCAACGGGAGTCAGAAGGTGAGGACTGAATGAATTTCTTTGGGAGAAACAAGGAATCTTAAAGGGTCTACAGAAGTTTCCTCAGTCTATAAAAGGACATTTATGACAAAGACTTGGGACAAAGCCATAAATGGCTTCTTTCAAAGACTAATAATGTTTCTAAACGCAAGAGACTTTCCCTCAAAGAATCATAGCTATCTATTCAGAGAAGCAGAAGCTTTGTAAATTCCAGGTCTTCAGATTTTAAGAGAGATTATAGAAAACACTGATGAGTGATTATGAAAGAGAGAGAGAAGGGGTTGAAGGCAATCCATCAGTGTGCTTTTCAGCTTTGTTCTTTGATCTAATTCCCCATTAGAAAATTGTGTCCTTTGTAGAATTTTGAATACATAAAGTAAGCAAATATATCTTTGTTGACTGATTTTATTTATTTATTTATTTATTTATTTATTTATTTATTTTTGTTTGTTTGCTCTGAGTGCCAGCCAACTGCTTTGGCTTTGGCTTACCTGTCACTGAAGCAATATTTGTTGACTGATTTTAATATCTCTGTTTAAACGCTAATGTTAGAAGAGTCCAAGAATGCTGATCTTCTTTCTTTTTCCAAAGTGTCAATTTTTAGAGATTCTTAGAAATCACTGTTTCTATCTTCATGTTCTCCAAATCATTGGTCTAATAATACATTCTAAAAGTTTTCTGGAAATATTTACCCCATAAACACTTACATTTCTTTTCTGACTTCCACTTCTGGGCACGATGGAATAATAGAGGCTGGATTTAATCCTGAAACAACCAGAATATCAGACAAAATGCACACTAAACAATAGTTTTCAAGGCTCTTGGCATTAGGCGATGAAGGGCAGTGATCTCTGAGGGACAGGAAGCAAATGAGGTAAGCCCTATGACTGCCCCAGCTTACTGCCTTGAGGACATTTCTAGGCCACAGTATAGACAAGAGGAACTCATACAGATCCAGGCAGATTCCCAGAGTTAATGGGTTGGAGCTGACAGTCAGGAAGGCTAGAATTCCCAGGACTAATATCTTTTAAAAATCTGTAGATAATTCTGAAAAATTTGGTTTGTTTTACCATTTTCTAGCATATGTGATACATATCTGTTGGCTTTTATCTAGCAATTTAGGAGTTATGAATAACAAGTATGATAATAACTTGTATTGTGATACATAGTAGAGGTATTTGTTTTCAATTTATGCACTTGTAATATTGAGTTATGTTTTCTTTCACCCTATATATATTCCTTAAATGTGTATCCAAAATCTAAAGTGTTTTACTTCCATTATTATTATAACATTGAATAAGAAGAGTTGGCTAGTTGGTGAAATCTAGTTGAAATATTGTAAGATTAGAATCAGTGCTGCTTAGATAATTATTATAATCAGAAATGTACCAGTAATGGGATGTTGAATAATGTCAGAAAATTAGTAAGCTGCATAGAGTTCATTTCCACAAATAGTCAATCTCCCCTATAATTTATGTTTATGATATGGTCTTGGTAGGCTTTTAATGTGAACCACTTAGATATAAATATCATCAAAAAACATTGCCCTTAGTTACTTAAGCATAATTCGAGGGCATAATTATGTCCTCAAAGCCTGATGATCACTATACATAAACTACCTCAATGTCATTTATGATAAACTGAACAGAACTGAAAAATGCATGCAGTCATTTATCTTTTTATTCATTCACATGTGAAATCAGTTTGATTTTGTGTCTGGAGAAAAGTATGGTTGAGTAGTCTTCTTTGCTTTGCATGTGGCTGGAAGGTGGCCTATGAAAGTCTGAGAGTGGGCATCCAGCTCTACCTTAGGTTGTTCCTCACACCTATCAGCTGCCCTATGACCTTTGCTAAGTAGTGAGGGAATTGTGGAAATTCATGCAGCTCTAGGGTGTGAGGGGCATTTAGCTTTGAGAATGTCCTGAAAAGGAGGGAACTTAGCCCTGCAGACAGGCCATTCTGCTGGGCCTTGCTCCCACCCTCCTCCAAGGAAGGAGCATGCATGTGGGGCCTCACTTCCAACTCAGCCCACTGTACAGGTGCACACAAGGCCACAGAATCACCTCTTATGTGATACATATCTGTTGGCTTTTATCTGCAAGGAAACAATAAAATTAAGAGAAACAAAATAAGAATATTAAATAAAAGATGGAAAAGATCAACATAATTTTGATTTTTTTCAAAGCAATAGGTTCACCTAATTTGTTGAAGTAGTCTGAATATGCATTGATTACCAGGGTAGGTCTCAAGTGCTGTTTTCCCTTTCATGTATTAATCGCACATCCTGTTAGCTGATTCATCTCTACTGAAGCTATCATTCCATTCCTGTCCTCCACTCTTTCCCTGTCCTTCCCATTTCTGCATTTCATTTCCATCAAAGTGTTTTTCTTTTTATTTCTTAGCTTCCATTTATCTTTTAATTGAATCACTGGGGGACATTAAAAAATCCTTGGGGCTCACTTTGAGCTGGGGAAATGTAGAAAGCTCTCTTCTGACTATAAACAAATGTTAATTTAAATGAAGTTTGAGCAAAAGTTTTTTTCTGCAGGGCTTATTTTTGAATTGCTTTTAATATCATCCTTGATGAATATATCCTAGAGAGACAAATTATTTTGTAAAACATTTAATGTATTTCCACTCATTGTTAGCACACATATGAGTGGTATCTCATCAAACAGTGTAATAGTGTCTTTGGTCATGAGATCAGATGGTATTATCTATGATCCTTATAATCTCAATAAGTTCCAAGCCTGGAACTATTACAAATGTCCATTAGCTTTACCTAAAACGAAGAGCCATACAGAGAATTCCATCTGGTCATATAAATTATCTTTGTAATTCAAATAGATTAGACCTGGCTTGGGGCCCTTCAATTATGCTAAAATTGCTCATGCTAGCTGCTAGCAGGGTGGGCAAACTTTTTGACTCGAGGGCCACAATGGGTTCTTAAACTGGACCGGAGGGCACAAAAGCATAGATGGAGTGTTTGTGTGAACTAATATAAATCCAAAGTAAACATCATTACATAAAAGGGTACGGTCTTTTTTTTTTTTTTAGTTTTATTCATTTTAAACGGGCCGGATCCGGCCCTCGGGCCGTAGTTTGCCCACGGCTGTCAGCTAGCATCTCATTAATCGATTCTAGAATACACACCATAGATGGCACACATACCCAGAAGTAATACTTGCACTAAAAAAGATCATTTTGGGAGTGTGAGGAACCCTTACTAAATGAATAACCAGTAAGTGTCCTCATCTTAGTTGGAATTGAGTCAATTTTGAATTAGGATGGAGAACATCTCTTAATCATCTTTATATTCCTCATGGCATTCAGCAGTGTCATGCACATAATTCACACTCATAAAGTGGTTGGCTTACCTGCTCCTTGTGCTGCCTTCACCATGCACTGTTTCATGATGGCACAACTGCAGGTGGTAACTCATGTCATTCAGATCTCCCTTATGAGGCTGCTGGAGTGAACTTGGAATGCAGGGTGGTGTGAGGGCTGAGAGAACAGGCCTAGTCTTGCACCTTGGCCCTGACACTCCTGGCCACATGAACTTGGACTGAACTTCCTGGGCACACCTGGGAGAACTGCTGGAGTGTCAAAAACTGTTCCCTTTCTCTAGAATACTCTCCCCACTCTGTTCACCTACATATCCTTTCCCATCCTTCAAGCTTCAGCTAAAAGGGCATTTCCTGACCCCAGAGCCCTGAGAAGGTCTGCACGGTCATGGACCCACATCTGGCAGGGAAAAAGGCAGCAGCAAATGTCAGTGGCCCACTGAGCTGGCATTTAGTTCCAAGAAATTTGATGTTTAAAAAGAAAATAAAGCTAATCTCTTCATACCATCACAATATTTTACAGTTCCCCTTTGTAGCCAAAAAAAAAAAAGTTATGAGATTGTTTGCTTAGTGTCTTCTCCACTAAGTTTTAAGTTGTATGAACAACTACATTCATGGCTCTATCCCCAGAGCTCAACTTAGCTTTGGCATAGTAGCCCTTTATTCCACGTTTGTTTATTGGTTTGCTGGGCTGCCATAACAAAGCACTACAAACCAGGAGGATGAAACAACACAAAGGCATGTCCTCCCAGTTCTAAAGATTAGAAGTCCACGGTTAGGGACTTGGCAGGATTGGGGCTTCTGAGGGCTATGAGGGAAGGATCTGTTCCAAGCCTCTCTCATTGGCTTGTAGATACTTTCTCAATGTTCACATCACCCTTTCCCTGAATGCGTATCTAGCTCCAAATTTCTTCTTTTTATAAAGACAAATCTTATTGGTTTTGGACCCACTCTAATGACCTCATTTTAATTTGATAATCTCTGTGAAGACTCAATCTCCAAATATAGCCACATTCTGAGGTATTGGGGGTTATGAATTCAACACATGAGTTTTGGGGGAGGCACAATTCAACTCCTCACAATGCCTTACACAGTTAGTAACAAACCCACTAAGGATGTTCAGTCATTGTTTTGAACCTGAACCCCGGGTGAGTGCTCATGCCAAGGGGACATTGCTTATTTGATGACACCTTCAGTTGTCAAAGGAAGATTCATGGAAGACAAATCTATGAGTGGGAACATGCCAGTAATTTGTGAAGGAAATCAACGGAAATTTTAAATAGCATTCCAATGTTCTGCACTTGCTATAATTGAGTATAAATATATTTAAAAATATACTTTAAGGTTCTGCTTATTTAGAGAAATGAAGAGAATTTTCCCCTCCTCACTCACTCAGTTTTAGCTACACCTGTCTCCATACTCCCCTCAAAGGTAGGAGGTACTATCTTCAGAGGGTGCTGGCAGCCTCTCCCACAAAGCGTCAGGTATGCACTTGGCTGACCCTTGACACTTTACCACCTGGTGCACGTGGCCCATCCCTATATCCTATTAGCCTTTGCTCTGACCACCACATATAAAATGTAAAGCCACCTCTTCTGTTCTCTTGCGCTCACAATCTAATTCTCGTTATCTGTGTTATTTGTCTCCTTAACCCTAACATACTTCTCGTATATGTACCATGACTTTCCCTAGAAATCTGACCACTTCTTCACCTCCTCTCTGCTCTATAATTCAGTCTAAATGAATAATTGCCTCTGTATGGGCATGTTTAAGGACAACGTTCCCTAGCTTTTTGCAACCGCTTGACTTGCCCCGCTATAGACAAGCAACCAGTGGTTCATCTCAGAAAAGTCAGAGTCTGGTGCCACCTCTGCTATCGCTTAGCCACTCAAAAGCAATGACAACATTACGTGCTTTTCTTTCATCTTTGTTGACAACTCTTTTAATTGCTTCTGCTTTTATCTTTATTTTAAAGGTAAGGAAACTTAAGCACAAATGATTGCACAGGTAGCCCATGGTCACATGGCTAGCAAGGTTAGCACCCAGACAGTTTGATTCCAGGGCCCATCTCTTGGCCGTGGTCTACAGTCCTCCCTGAAGTTTAACATTTCTAGCTCCTGGTCTCTGTCTTCTAAAATTAAATGGGAATGTTACTCTGTGTATTTGTGCCTGTGAACAAGCAAGTCACGTGCTCATGATAATATAGTGGAAGTTCTTTGAGCTCATAGGAAAATAGATATCATTTACACTGGTTTGGGTTGGAAAGGTGCAGAATTACTTCAATGTGATTTATTTTCTTCAGACACATGTCAGAAAAACTTCTCTTGGGAGTGGGATGGAGAAACAAAGACTAGTGGCAATGTGAGGGTGTCAGACTTACTGCATAGCCAGGTCTCCAAGTGGCCCTGGGCAGCACAGAATAATCTGTTTCATAGAGGCTGAGGCCGAGGCTCAGGAGATGGATGACTTGCTCAGGGTGTGTGTGTTTTCACACTAAGAATAAAGTGTAGCTGGACCTCTTGCCTCTGGGCTAGTGTCATATTAGGCTCTACAGGCATGCCGCAGTCACATGGCTCTTTGTTTGTGATGATTGTAAATGAGGATCCGTGAAATGCTGCTTGGCCTTTTACTTTCTCATCTAGAGTTCAGTTCCCACACCTGAATTCAGGGTCCCAGCAATACAGCAGGAGCCAGTCTCCCTTTTCAGACACTTCAGGATTAATATCTCATTTTCATTGTAGCAGCATTGTGAGGTCCCTCCAACCTGTTGAGTTAGATGATTAAAAAAAAAGTGTCTGATGTTCTTCTAGGTTGTATAATGAAAAGTCATCACATTAACCAGAAACTTTCAAATATGGAAGTGGCACTAAGTTAAACAGTCAGCAGGAGGCTGGGCCCTCTCTTATGATGAGATTTGACCTAAGCATTTTATTCTCACCGAATCTGTTTATTTTTTTATGCAAAAGTAATACTACTTGCTAAACCTCCACTATCTGTGTAAAGGTGCCTTCTAAAATACAAAGTATTTCCCAAATACCAAGTATCAATAATATTGCAGCTGCCTCCAAACACATAAAGGTTGAGATTCAAAGTGAATTCAACTCATTGTACATGCTAAATGGGGAACTATGGAGTTTACTGCAGATCTGCTCAGCTCTGTCCTAGGGTAGGTGTTATGGACTGCATTGTATCCCCCCTGTTCCCCCCGCCCAAATTGATATGTTGAAGCCCTCACCCATAATGGATATAAGACTTTAGGGATGCTGGGTTCTAATCCAATGAGACTGAGAGCTTTGGAAGAAGAAGGAACAACAGGGATGGACATGCACAGAGGAAAGGCCATGTGAGGACACAGTGCAAAGCGAAGGAGAAGCCTCAGGAGAAGCCAAACCTGCCAACACATTGCCCTCCGAGTTCCAGCCGTCAGAACTATGAGGAAACACACTTCTGTTGTTTAAGCCACTCGGTCTATTGTATGTTGTTACGGCAGCTCTAGCAGACTAATGTAGTAGGCAGGAGCAAGAAACCCTGACAAGGGCAGTATACACAAGCTTCAGTTATTGAGAGAATTACCTACACAACTACCACCACACCGTAGCTCGGTTCACTAGCTCTTTTAGGCAGAAGTAGCATTTTAACTTTAATAACTTAGGTGACAACCCTGCCGCTGCTCTGCTTGGCTTTATGAAAGTGCCTCTCCCACCTCTGGGAGCCTGAAGCTCCTCCAATGCATCTCTGCCAAGTAGGCTCTGCTGTCTGGCGTGGTCTCCTGCCCTGATGGGGCTCATCTGTTTGTCTGGGCCCTTGTTGACTTGGGCCTTTTCCATTTCTGAAAACGGACTCGGAACAGATAATAGCTCCAAGTGCAGTTAATAAGAAATGTCAGGAAAGGGTAATTACTATCCCATTTCTCTATTTGAAATAAACGCGTTTCTATCAGAATACAATATAATCTGAGTTGTTATTCATATGCTGATGCATGTATTGCATTTTAAAAGACACAGGCTGAAATACTTAGAAATCTTTCCATGTACATCAGCAATATAAAATTGAAAACTGTGCACCAAAACTGAGTTTATAGTATAAGATTCTGTGGTCTGAATGGCTCAGTTAATTAGTTTGACCTTTTGTCTTACATTATTGACCATGTGGCACTAAGTAAAGGGAGGATTTGGAAATCAGCTGGTTACTTCGGTTATTGATCTTGACCACTGTGTGAAGCAGACCCTGTTCATCTTTGAACCTTGCTTTCTATTGCATATTTTTTGAACACTTTCTGCATGCCCAGTACTGTGCTAGCATATAGCACAATTATAGTATGTATTTCAAACTGGTGGCATTTCCAGTCTGTACTACCAATTTGGGTAGCACCTCCCTATTATTGTCTAAGGATAGCTGCTAAAATGTCTCAAGCTACAACATTGCTAAATTCACAGGATTTGGGGGACGCTCTACCTCAGCCCCACCCCCTGGCCCAGGATAAATAAAAGACAACCCAGGTCTCTGAGCCTAAGGATCCAGGGAGGGATTACCAGCTGTTGCTGGATCCAGGTAAACTCTTCAAAAAAGTGAGGGAAGCAAGGGCCAGAATAGGAGTTCAGCACGTGAAGTGGGTCATGGACCTTGGGTTCAGGCTCAGGAGCTGGCCTGGGTCTTCAGGGCCTGCATGAGAAGACAAGCCCTAAAAGAGTTAAAGTAGCAGCAGCTGAGGTAATGGGATTTTGAAGCAGTAAAATAGCTCAATGTTCTTTTATTCCTGTTTCACAGACATTAACTGGCAGCATATATATGGTAATATGAGCCATAAATGAGTTGATATGCAAATATTTCCCTCTACTTTGCATATTCATCTCCGATATGCACAGAAAGAGCTGTCTATCATCATCATCAGCCCTGTTGGGACAGTAAGGTAGAAAAGCAAATAAATTCAATGAAGTAATGCTGTGATGGTTATGTTGGGTTTAATTTGTACATAATGTTTTATTGTAACTCAATGTAGTTAACTCTAAAATTCTAATATGCTAGGGAAACTAGCAAAGTCAAAGTACTATAGGATTAAAGGTTTGACCTGCCAAATAACTCAGACCTTCAAATATCTTATGCTTCACATTCCAAGAGAATTGTGTCAGAATAATTGAATTGCTTTTCTCTGTTGGTGGGAGTGGAGAGGAGGGAAGAGTGATGGTGGTAGTTGTTTGATGAATGTGGGAGGTGGTTCAATTTTTGCCTCAATTTGTTTATATTGTATTAAACACATGTAACTTTCCTTGTTAATTTTTATCACTTTTTGTTGGTGGTGTTAGCTATAGTCATGTTGGCAAAATTCGCCCCGGTCCATTTTGTCAATCTTTTACAATTAAGCGACTGATCACAGTGCATTCGCATATGGACACAATTTGTGGGTTCCTGTAAATATTTGTCATCTTGTCACCTTGAAGCAGATGGACAATGACAATTTGCTTGAACTAGAGTCAGCTGTGGCAAGACTAATGCTGATAGAGTTTGTCTTTTGTGCTTTCTCCCTCTGTTTTTTATTTTTTATCCTCCCTTCCAAGGATACCAGTCCCAGGAGCTAGGGCCCTTTTGGAACCATCTCTTGAGCACAGTGGATTGGGACAACTGATTCAAAACTCCATGTTTAGGAGAATTATGTACCTGACACTTGGGTGTAAAGGAGATCAGAACATGACACCCCAAAATATTCCACTTTGGCATAAAAATTATTTCAAATGGAAGGTAATTGAGAAAGAGCAGATTGCAGGAAAAGATCCCTACCTCCCCTTCCTCTATTGGCCTCCAAGTAGTGCATACATTTTCTTTTAGGAAGGTGTCCCTAGCACCCCCTCTCTTACCAGGAAGAGCAGAACGACTCTTAATCACTAGAGATGATTCGAATGGGCCCAGAAAAGGGCAAGGGGACCCTACATAACAAACCTTACGAAAAATAACCCTTATCTTCCATTAGTTTCCCCACACCTTTCTACAGTTACTGCCTCTGAAAGTTCAAAAGCCTTTTTCTGTGCCTTGTCACTTCACAAATTTATAAGTCTCCCGGTCTGATGGCCTCTTTGGGGCTTTTCTTTATTTCTACAAGGCTCCCACCTTTTCTCCTCTTAATCTGTCTTTTGTCAGTTTAATTGAGGGACCCAACCACTGAGACAGTTTGGGGTAGAAGAAAAAGCTTTCTTTCCTCCTTGTCAAGTGACTCAAGAAGCTTTAGGAGGAGAAATTAAAGGTCTGCCAGTCGCTTAAGGTGTCTGGAGTTTCGTTATATGATGTAGCTCCCCTACTAGCTCAGGCAAAGGCTTAAGCACTAAGAGAAGAACATCTGATACCCTCCCAGGGCCACCACTCACTAGCTGGGACTAGTGGCTCAGCCTCTTTGAGTGTTCTTACTAGTAATTATCTGTAAAACAGTGATAATTTTTCAACTGGCTCTACCTCACAGAGTTGGGTAAGAAAAGAGTGAAAAATGCTGAATAAAACTGTAAAGCATTTTAGAGAAATAACATTGTCACCAGGGTCCGGGGTTCTCAGGGACTCTCAAGATGGAAATTGAGAATTCACCACAAAAAAATTAGTGCTCATTCCTGGCAGGGTTGTTCAGTTGGTTGGAATATCATCCTGTATACCACTGGTTCCTGAGAACATTGGGGAGAGCTGTCCATTTTGGTGTTGGACACAACTGAGCACCCACCTCTGGGCCCTGCTTCTTACCGGGTGCCTTGGGGCAGCTCATTTACCTGCCCTGAGATGCAGTTTCTGCAGGTACAAGCAAGAGTTAGGAGTTCTGGTGCCTGGGATCTTTAAGCAAGATGGAGGGAGGTTTTTAAGCCAGCAATGACAAAGGGTTTACAATTTAAGGAAAACACTTTGGTAGTGCAAATTCAAAACCTGCTTCAATCTGATCCTGCTCTGAGGACTGAATGAAGTTCTCCAATCAAGGGCCCAGTCATGAAAGTTCTTTTTAAACCAAATGAAGGAATTTGGTTTACATTTACATTGAATGGAGATAATACCACTACCCGTTGGTTTACATTTACATTGAATGGAGATAATACCACTAACGTGGTCGGCAAGCTGCGGCTCCGAGCCACATGCGGCTCTTTCGCCCCTTGAGTGTGGCTCTTCCTAAGCCTTAGGAGTACCCTAATTAAGTTAATAACAATGTACCTACCTATATAGTTTAAGTTTAAAAAATTTGGCTCTCAAAAGAAATTTCAATCGTTGTACTGTTGATATTTGGCTCTGTTGACTAATGAGTTTGCTGACCACTGCTTAGGCTATAAAGCATTCTCATTACATTATGGCTATGAATAGAGCAAACCAAGCTCACCTTGGTCCCTCTGGTATTCTGAATAATCTTCAAAATAAAACAACACCGGCACATGACAAGTCTAGTCAGGTTAGCAGAAAACTAAATGGGTGATTACATTAGGGGATAGAGTAGAGCTATGACCAGAGGCCTGAGGGAGCAAGGAGGAGGGCCGATTGACTTCTCACTGGGAAAGTAAAGGAAGAAGTTTCATTTGAGCCTTTACCAAGTGGGAACGGGAAGAACATCATACCGTGTAGTACATTCAGATAACAGAAGGTTTTGCATGATCAGACAGGATGTGTTGGAGAGACTGGAGGCTGAGGGGGTCCTCAGAGCTAAGTTTAGTGAATGAAAGTCTGAGTGAGGTCAACTGAGCTGCTTGGCTTGATTTTGTTGCCAGCAGGAAGCCCGAGGGGAAAGCTCTTTGAGGATGGGCGACTGAACGGAATGCTGGAAGAATTCACAGTGTAGAGATGGGTGAACCTAACCTTTCTTCCACCTCAGACCATAGTAATGTTTTTCTGTGGTCAAAAATGTTATAAAACCATAAAATTATATAACCCACCCAGGAGCACATAAAATAGATTTGTAGAATTTTTAAAATGTCATCCCAGGAAAGAAATTTATTGATATTTCCAAATTGCCCGGCCCTCCTCTTCCTCTTGCCCTGTCCAAAATAAAGTGTTTGGTATAAATACAGACCCTGTCATATGCTCCTTATTCTTATTTATGTCCTTCTAGTTTCATTCTCTTATGTTTAAATATACACTCTGTTTAGTTCATTTTTACAGCAAATATAGAAAGTTGCAATGAACCTGTGAATGTAAACCACAAGCCTAAATTATAGTACAGATGTGTAAATAAGGCTGCAGGTGAGCTACAGCCAAAGATAGTCAATGGTTTAGGAGAGGTGGTTGTTATGCAAACAGCAGATTTATTTAAAGCATTCAGGAGCCAGCTTTCTTCTCTGCTCTTCGTCCACTGGGTTTGGAAATAGGTTGGCCATGCCATAATTTTCATGTCTTTTCCCAAACACAGTCTCTGCTTTGACATCGCCTCCTCGCTCCTTCCTCGATTCACATTTTCCAGGCACTTCCTGCCAAGCCACAGTCACTCGTTTTCTTCATAGAAAAAGACGGCCAGCCATCTCCTGAGCTGCCTCGCAGCGAGTCCTGGTCGGCACTGAAACAAATAGTTCTTTGGAGCAACTTTCTCTTTCAACTGTGTGAGAGCAACTCGAGGACTCAGGCAGTTCTGGAATGGAGCGCTGGGCAGAATATTACTTATGTAATAAATCAAACCGACAGTAAGGCACTGACTGTTGCGGTCATGGGATTGATAGGAAATATATCACATTCGGAGAAAGTTCTGTCCACCTATTTCTTTTCATCTATATGCACTTTAAAATTTCTCCTGGAAACGAAAGATTTAGAAAAAAATTGTTTTGTAATGTATTTGGGCTAAATATTTCACAAGATCTAAGTTTCTTCTGAATGACAGACGGCGTGTTTGGGGAGGTGAAGTCATGATAACCTCAGCATTAAATTAGGAACCTGGAAAAAAAAATGAGTGTGTCCGCTCAGCTTCTAATTTACTCTAGAATAGGAACTCTGGACCGAAGAGGACTATAACTCTTTATCAATGAATGATTTATGATGGCATACTTTCACAAATGATAAATGCCAGACAAGGGACAGAATCTGGTAGGTGCTGAACCGTTTGCTCAGTGTCTGCCCCTGTCAGTGAGCTTTTGGCTTAGGCTGCATGAGTTTCAGGACAACCAGCCCATTCAGGGTTTTATTCTCACTGGCAGGGGCTCGGTGAAGTGGGGTTTGTGGTGCTGAGGTTGAAATGGGGTCTTGTGACATGGCACCTGGGGGCAGGCCTGGGCTTGCCACAGAGCACAGGAGTCTGCTGGAACCGGCAGTCATCCAGGAACTCTGGGCCAGAGATGCCCTGTTAGAAGGAAAAGGAGAAGGGATTTCCGGCGATGAAAGCCTCTCCTGAGGATTAACCTGGTGCTGAAACCAAACATTTTAGCACACAGGGCAATTTCCCAGGAAAATAGCGATGCTTATTGAGTACAAAGGAATAGCATCCAAGTAGCATATGCCTTACGTCCATTCTCCCAGGCTTCTTCACTTATATTCTCTGTTACAATCAATGGCATCATTTGAAGTCAGAACCCTAAAAATCACCCTCCAATTCTCCCATTTTGTCATTTTTGTTGTCCCCTTGGCCCACTGCTTCTGACTCCTACTGTGACCCATCATCTCACAATTCTCTCACCACAGCTTCAGCTTGTGGCCATGACCTGACTCTAGGCCCTTCCTTCTTCAGCTCATCCTCCTCACTGCCACCATAATTACACTTCTTAAATAATATTTACATGTTTTGACTAATAGAACTTGGCACACCATACTAAGGAGCTTGAATTGCTTTTTAAACATATCAAAAATTCATTAAAGGACTTGGTGAAGAGTGACATAATATGATATATTTAAAATACTTACTGTAGGTGCTGTGTGGAGAATAGATTTGAGGAGGCCAAGAGGAGACACAGACCAGTCGAAGCCTCTGCAGTGACCGAAGGAGAGATGGTGGCAGTGGAGATGCAGAGAAGTGGACAGATTAGCGATAGAGCTTTGAAGTGTAATAGTAAAGCAGAGACAAACTAGTCCCAGTAAATATTTCATGGCTGATTGATTAAAGAAGGCATCTGTTTAATCTGCAAAATCTTATGCAAACACAGTGTCCCTAGACACAAACAGGTCCGTTAAAATAGTTAGATTTCACATTCATTTCTGTGGTAAATATCCACCTTAAGGTACCATTGTCTCCTCTTTACCTACAGCATTTGTGAGACAAACATGTTCCAAAGAATGCTGGAAAAGGCAAGCAGGTGGAATTCCAGAGAAAATTCACTGCAGATACAGAGCATGTCAGGATCTGAAAAAATAACTACAGAAACCCACTTGAAAAAAACTGTGCTATTTTTTCTTTTCTTTTTTTATTCTATTTTCTTTTTTCCAATCACCATGTATCCCCTCTATGCTCTCTTCCACCTCTACCCATTCCTCTCTCCCCTGAAATTTTTGCCCCTTGCTCCCCATACTATAGGGGACTTCCACACATGGAATGTTAGATGATTAGACAGAAAAATGTCTTTCATTGTCTGTGGGGGGAGGTGAAAGGCCATTTGACCTCTGTGAACAAAGCAAGGTGTAGCTCTAGAGCTCATCAGAGCGCTGTCTCAGCAAGCATCCCTCATCGCTGAGGCCAGCAGGAGTCCTCTATGCTGGTGGGGTGCCATCCTTTTCACACTCAGCACTTTTCCGATGCAGCCCCTCTACAGCCATTGCTTCTTTAATTATCTGTTTGTCCCTTATGTCTTGAGATCTCACTTAAAGTGAGCAAGTCCATCTCAGTTACATTCAAGTGTTAATTTTTTCTCTCAAAGTCTTTAGATGGTAATAATGGACATAGTTTTCAATGAATCATATTTTTCTTTTTTTTTTCTCACCCATTTCTTGTACATTTTTCCCATGTCAGCTCATCACAGGCACCACTCTTCCTGTTTTCACATGTCCAAACCACCACCATATTCCATGATGAGCGTAAGGGTATAGACTGGTGATATCTCAGAGTCTTGTTGTTGACAATTCACTCAGAAATTGTTTGTTTTTATTCAATCAATGATGATGTATTAAGCGCCTCTGCTATAAGAGTCACTGTGGAGAATTCAGTTTTCTAGGCCACAATTTTGACTTTTAAGGAGCATGAAGGCTACTATTCTGAGAAAACCATAATGAAGAGATTAGTTCATGCTGTCACAGAGCAGGTCACATACACTCCTCCAGGAGCACATGGTGAGGGGAGATCTGTGAGGAATTGGCTCTTCCTGCTGGAATCTGAGCTGGGCCATGAAGAACTGGGACACGCAGAGGTGGGGGCTATGAGAGGCAATGACTGTAAGGCATCACGGGCATGGAAGACTGTGAACCAACCATATGTTTTACTGGATCTACTGGGCCTATTAAAAGGCATATTTCTTTAGTTAGCTATGCATCTTGTGATCAGGTTTTATGCCCTAGTCCCATGAGAGGAACTTGAATGCAGCAAGTTTCACAGGCAGGGTGGTCATTCAGATTGGAGCACTTGCCTTCTCACCAGTCCTGCTGCTTATATAAACATTTCATCAGGAATTTTCATCAGTTGACATGCTCCTTGAGGCTCTATAGACATACGAAACAATGCTGCCAAGAGGATGTTAAGACTCTTAAATGCTGGTGCCAAAATAAACTTTTATGAGCCCTCTTGCTCAGTGAACACAGCCTGGCATCTTAATTTTGTGCGAGAGTCCCCAGGAGGGGACTCACCGACACTACACAGCAGAGCGGATTGTGCTGTTCTGCATGTGTGCTCCATGTGTTGTGGCCAAGGCGGACCTGACCATGGAGCTGAACCAGGAGGAGAGGAGACCAGCAAGAATCCTGTCGCCTTGAAGAGGCTACATGTCAGCTTGGGAAAATTTTATTTTCCTTTGTTTTAAACACTTGGGTAAATGTTATATACCTACCTTTCTTGAGAAAAAATTAGGAGTTGGGCTTTTATAATCATCTTTGTTTTGACCTGCAACATCAGAAGTAAGCAACTATTTAGGCGTCTGCATCCCAAATATGACACCCGGGACCCTTTTATACATTTGGTCATACATTGCCGAGCTTATTCCTACATCTATAACCTATATCATGGTGACTTTTCATGATGAAAGATTACCAAATGATTCCAAAATAGTCTTCAACACTCCTTTCACAAATAAAGCAAAACAAGATATCCACTTTCAATGCTTTCCTTGATCTTACTCCTGTGACTGACACTACCATTCCACTTCCACAAGTAGTCCTGCTGTGTTGCTCCTTATTCTTATAAAGGTAACCATTGAATGCTTATCTTAAAGTTAATTTTGCATTTAGCTCTTTAGAAGTCTACAAAGCTGAAAGAATAGAGTTTGCTCTTTAAAGAGTACGAAGTAAATCTCCCATTTATTTCTCCAGTCCTACAACTTCTCTATACTCTTTAGCCAATGCATGGCACAGCTCAGATGTTCAGTAGATTTATGTTCAGTGAATAAGTGAATCAATAACTAAAATAAGGGGAAAGCATTTTCCTCTGCCCTACTAAATATTTGTATAGTCCTAGGGAAGAGGATCAGGGTTTAACTTCATGATTCCCCTTAAACATTATTTTCTACCTACTCATCTTTACATAACTATACTTATACATCATTGGCATAGTCTTACATTTCTTCTATCAGTAATAGTGCCTTCATTTAAATTCCAGATAAATGTTCATTGAGTGAATTAGTAGATGAAATAACTGTGTTATGCCCAATTCTGTGTGACCTTACATAAGATTTGAATATTCTAGGACAAATGACTGTTTTTCACAGAGGATTCTTTTTTGGAGTGTTAAGTATCTTTCTGAGGCAGTGAGAATAAAAGCCCACTTTTGACACCATTTAACTCAACAATAAACATACTGGAATGAAGACTTTATTTTATAAAGGTAAACAAGGACTTTTTTTCATTATTGTGGTTATTTCAATTTTTGAAGTAAGCTATAATTTTTATTGACTTTTGCAAAACTACCCTTAATATTCTAAGGACTGATTGTCTCTACTATGTTACTATGTTATCTAGTTATTTTACTAAATTTTGTGACCTTGGACAAATCACTGAAAGCTTGCGAATCTTAGTTTTCTTATCTGTGAATGAACTAAGTTCTTTTTCATCAGAATGAACCCTTTGGGGAAGCTTTGGCTACTCCACAGTTTAAGAGAAACTGCAGTCATGTTGAATTTCAAGATTCTTAAAGAAAATTGTATTTTATCAGTCAAACCTTCAAGGCTCACCATCACTATCTTTCTTTCTTTCTTTCT
>NW_005363502.1:3099480-3143306 GCF_000412655.1 Myotis brandtii | reverse complement strand
CCCTTTCCCTTTCCCTTTCCCTTTCCCTTTCCCTTTCCCTTTCCTTTCCTTCCTTTCTTTCTCTTTCCCCAAGCTTTTTTAGACTCAGCAGAAAAACTCTTGATAATTCAATTTGTTTTTACAGCAGTTCAATTGGGCAGAGTAATTGGCCCTGGGGAGGACTAATTCTCGGTCCTCATGGACTAAGGCAGTGGGCGTCTGGGTCTGTGAATAGTCAGGTGCATGACTTTAATAAGTCACAAAAAGACCATAAATCCTTTGCAGAAATAGCCACATCTGTGTTTTAGAAATGCAGTGGTTTTCATTTCAGTCATTTCATTTTTTAACAATCTAACAAAGAATTGTAACTATTTTTGTATAGTTCTGTATTTAAAATTATTATATGCAGGCGTTACGAGTAAAAGTATACTGTAGCAGTCTTTTCTATCTTTTGTTCACGTAGTTTAAAATATATGTGGTTTTCTCCCCAAAAGTTTAACGTTATGAGTTTGGTCTCATAATCAGCTCAAAGTCAAGTTACCCGTAATATTATGATGCACACTTATTGATGTGTTTGTGTCCCCAGTAGACTGTAAATGTCTCAAGGCCAAGGACCATGTGATATTCTGAAGGACATGAACAGATTAACAAGTACATATAAACCAATGTACATGCAGGTGTTTCTGCTTAGTGAGTTGAGTCCTTTTGCATAAACAAAAGTAGTGTATACTTTCTGTGGTTTTGGGAAAAGCTGTAGCAGCAGAGGATATTTGAAAGAGCTAGAAAGACTATTGGTAATTGCCATGATTATAAAGAACACTTAAAGGCTCTTACTTTCCTCTACAACTGGTATCAAACAGCATCAAACAGCGACACTTCCCATGTTCAGGCCTTGCGGCAGATTGGTCAGTGTATGGAGGAAAGCTTTAGGGGCTCACATAAGGTTGGCTAATTTGTCTTTTTCATCTTTCTCCTCTTTCCCATTATCCTACTCTACCCATTAACCCACTCTCATTTTCATAGTCACCAAAGCTTCACTCATTTTGAGTATCACTCTTATAAAAATTCTTCATACCCTTTAAAATGCCTAACTAGAAGAACTTCCCTCCCCAATAAATAATATTTACTGAGCAAACACTGTTTACATGCCAGAGAATGTGCATTATTTCATTACAGCAACCCTAAAGGCAGGCACTGTTTTCAACATACCCACTTTATAGATGAGGACACTAGGGCCTGAAGAAGTTAATTGACTCCCCAATGGTTACTTATTAAGGAAATGGTGTAGCTACAATTGAAGCAAGCACTCACACAGCACCCAGCACAATAATAGAATACTTTGTCTGTGCTCAATTAATAATGAATGGATGAAATGCCATTAACCATGAAGCCAGAGCATGGGAAGACATGTTTAGTAATTAGCTAGACCTTTCATCTAGCTTGGTTTAGAACCATATATAAAAGGTGGAACTTGCAGAAAATGCCTCCTACTACCTTTGATTAGTGAAAATATCTTCCCCTTCATGTTTCTGGGCTACGTTGTATATGCTGTCTTTCAATCCAGTTTGAAAAATAATTGAAAAATGATTTCTAATTATATGAAGGATTATGTCTTTGTGAACCAAAATATAATCAGAACTCTTTTTATAAATGGTGGATTTAATTTTATTAACTTATGAATTTTTGAACTGCATATTTGGAATTAAAAATAAAGAAAATAAAGCTAAGGGGAAAATTTTTTTTCTTTAGTGAGTTAGGATTATACCAAGGGAAAAAAAATCCCATTACTTAATATTTCATTTTCAGTGTATTTAACTGTTTTTTTTTTAAACTCTTAGGTTGTTTCTGCTCAATACTGCTACAGTTCAGAGCTGTGGAAGCAAAGGGTTTAAAGAATGAAACCTTCTTCCCACAGGACTTTCTTTTTGAGTTGGCAACTTCAATGTCAAAGAAAAACAGTTTCCCCTTCCCTGAAAAGAATCCCTGGGTACTCAGCTACCCTAGTTGTTGATTTTACCCCCTACTTACATTCTGAAATAGTACTTCTTTCTGTTGGCTCACTTTTTTTTTTAATGACGAGGATAGGTACTAAATGCCAAAGAAAAAGGGGGTTGGAAAAGTAGAACTGAAGTTCAGAAAAATATGTGGCTGAGATTTAGAGGTTTTCCCAAAACGGACATTTTTATAGCACAGTCAGAAGGTCTTCCAGGTGAAATAAAGGCTCAGTAAAAAACCACACCAGGCCAGAGCTATTTCCAAACATTCACCCTCTATGGGCTCCATCTCTTCTCATTCTCCTCCTGCTTCCTTCCAATAAGAGAGGACAAGGTGCAGAAATCAGGGGAAGCTTCCCAGATCCTATGTTTTCCTAATGTGCCTTCTCTGCAAGGCAAGAACCTAGTCTTTAAATAAAGGCTGTTCAAATTAAATTCAATAAATCCTGTTAGCGGTACCACCTTAATTAGGCTCCAAGAAAGAAAGAGATGCTGCTAAAACTTACGTAAACCATGGAGATATATTCCTTGCAGTAGAGGCATGACAAACACTTTCTCTGGAATAAACAACAGAACAACGAGACACCCACGATATAGTGAGGTGAAGAGAATAAATAATTCATCCAAATTGTTATGCTCTGAAAGACATACCTGAAGACTTCCATGGTCAAGTCTATTTATTTTCTTACCTGAATAAAAATTTGTTTCTGGTGAGAAAATGTCTTTGCTAAAAACACAATATTTAAGCTTATACCTTACCCTAAAAATAGTTTTTCTATTTTGGTTTTAAATGTTCAAACATTGGTAAATACATCATATTAATGTTATATTTCACAGATTTTTTTTTTCTGACAGGAAAGTCTTTCCTCAGATCTTCATTAATGGAAACCATAGAAATTCATTTTTCTGAGATTGTATTTATTCACTGGAGACTGATTTTTCCAGAAGTTTTATCACTTTTTTCTGGTTATTTGAGAAAAATCCATTGCTAAATTATGGGCTTCATTTTTCAGAAGCAAAAATACCAAAGTTTCATTAGTCAATACCTAATATTTTATTCTTAATCCAGTAAACAGGTGATAAAATTGTCCTGCGAGAATTGATTTGCATCAGTGAAACTTAAATGTTTTTGGCCAATAATTTGAGACTCAACAGATTTCTGACTCAAATTACTGTGTTGAGGAAATATGACTTCACATTATATAAGACAAGAATTTTGCGCCCAAGTAATTTTCTCTGAATTAATAGTTACTTGAATTGAGGAGGGGGTAAACAGCATAATATGAGGGTTTGAAAAGTATCATTTGAATTAGCCTTGATAAGAATGAAAAATACTGTTTAACACAAGAGAAACCAGATTTAAAAATATAACACATGAACCAAGCACATTTACCTCATGTTTCTCGTTGCTGCCACATCTTCTCAGATTATTTCACTCAAAATATTGACCAGCCAGTCAGCTTGACCGCTAGGCAAGTGCCACATCATGACTTCATATGGATGATAGCAATATTGTGGCTGTTTCTATGAATGATGATGATGTATATTCTCACCTCCTAATGTAGTAGTGAATAGTGGCAGGTATAATCAAATCAGGACTAATGAACAGAATTCCTCCATTGGTTCTAACAGTGTCAGGGTTACCATTTGATATTAGCTCCTCATGGAAAGTCCTCGTGGCAATAGAATGTTCTTCTGGACTGGAAAATGTTGCCAGTAAGCAGTGACAAAATGTTCACATGGTTTGAAATTACAATGCATCTATCTTATTTAATGAAATTTAATATGCTAGTTATTGAGTGTCCTCATTGTGACAAAAATGTGTGCTAAATGCAAGGAATACAGGGATGAGTAAGATATAAACCTTGTCTTTCAGGTAATTAGAAACAGGGAACATGATTCATTTTATATCATAATCTTAGCAACCATTAAAATTGAGTCTAAGATTCTTTCTTATGCTGACATTAGTGTGATGCTGCACTTTCCAGGTGCACCTAAAAGAAAAGTGGAATAACTGATTGAAAGGTGTGATTGTAAAATGTGGGTCACCTTAATCAAAATATGAACCTCTGAGCCCCACATTCCTCCAGAAGACCAAAGGAACAAGTGAGCTGGGCATAAAGATCATTTTCTAAATCTGCATAATCTAAAAGTGGAAATAGCAAACTCGAGCTTCCCTGCTGTCAATCTACTTCTCAGGCAATTTATTCCAAAATGAAAACCCATTCTATGATGAGGCCATCAAGTGACAGCATGATATAGTAGGAAGAATGGTTCTTTAATAGTCAGACAGTTGAATTTGAATCAGGGAGAAATGAGACTAGCAAAAACCCTTGTCCCTGTTTGTGAAACAATACTTAGTGTGTACATGCTTCCATGTCCTACGTTGAAAAATAACATAGCTGCTTACTCGGTATCTGCCTGTAGAAGATGACAGTGAACCAACTAAACAGCTTACTCATAACATACATGTAAACATTTATTTCGAGATGGTAGCTTTACGGGTCTAACTGTAAGTTAATTTCATACCACTGCATGCAATATGCAAAAACCCTGATTGGATTTTCTGTGAGGATAAAATAAATACTGTATATATGATCCTTATGTGGTATCTTGGTCATTGAAGCAATTATGTCTTCTCTGCAGAAGAAAATACTAGATGTCTTATCATTTCTTACCAAGTTCAAACTCTTTAGAATGACACTTAGGGTCTTCTGTAATCTGGCGCCAATCTATTTTCCACTTATCTACATATTACCCTGATTCGAGGGGGTAAACATCTATGTCTGAATATGCCTAACCCTGTGTCTCCTATGGGGGCTCCACTGGTTTCTATAGATCCCCCTCCAAACCCAGGGCCAATGCTACGCCCCTCCAATCACCCCCCCCCCCATTACCTCTAATCTGGATGACTTTCTATATTCCCTATGGTCCCATATATCACATCATTGCTTTGTTAAAACACAGTCTGAAAATGTGTTCAATTTGGCCTTACAACTGTCAGATTTTATCATCAGAATTTAAGTTATTTGAGCAGTAATGACCCCTAGCCACAGGACCCAGAATATAATAGGGGCTCAGGATATTTTTAGACATATTCTTGAATTAGAAATGGACTTCAGAAATGCTCCAATTTCCCACGTAAATGCTTGCCTTGAAGTCATTCTAAAAATATACTGTTAGACAATTAAAAGCTGTTTTCTCTGGGAGCCTCATTTCAGATTGATAGGCAGGGCTCTCACCAAAACACCCTCTGGCCACATCATTGTCTCTGTGATGTGTGACACTTCAATTGATTCCCATAGGAGATGAATCCCTGGGGCCAAGAGCAGCCGGGTCTGTCAGTTCTGGGAATGGATTCAGTTAAAAGAGCCGTAGTTTTTATTTGAGGACACATTTGGCCTTTTGAGTTAGCATAGGCTCTGTTCTACAAGAATTACTATAAACCTGTAACTGGGAAGGAAATCTAACAAGTTAATACTTCTTGGGGAAATTAAGTTTGTACAGCATCAGTGATTAAATGTACACAGGGGGACAACATTGTTATGTTGACTTAGAAGTAGGTTGGTTTAAAAAAATAAAACCAATTCAATAACTTTTGTTTAAATTAAAAGTTTAAATATAGGTAGTTGGCACTTCATCCTCAGCACTATCTTTGAGGATTGCAACATTGAGAATAAGTCACAATATCATTGTAGGCTTCAAAAAAAAAAAAAGCCATACTAATTTTTAAAAAGCCATGCTATTTCAATGTTTTATTTTTTTTCAAATTGTAATAAAGACTTTTTTTTACATGGTACTTAATTTATCAAGAGGGGCAGCTATTCTTTGAAAATCTTGTTCTAAGAATTTCTTAATTGCAATAATATGTAACTTGACAAGAAATGTTTTCAAATGGATAGATACCTTTATTTAATTAAATGGTTTGGTAAATATTTCCTCTATTTTATTTCTATATTTTGAAAGAACTTATATACTTTAAATAGCAAAATGAACACTTTAAATAGCTAAAATATATAAGTTCCTAGAAAACCTATACTGAACTTATAAAACATTTTACTTTGATAAGAGATAACAGAGGTAATTTTTTAAAGGTAATGTCTCACAATAGAATGTTTCTAGACTTCTATGATATTTAGACTGAAATATTGGATATTGATCATATCTCTTTCAGGTTCTTCACAGGTCCCAGACAAAATTATAGGAGGTTAATATAATAGGGTATTTGTTATTTCCATTCGATGTGATAATAAAAGACATACTTGTAAATAATAGTTATGGTTCTTTGGGACATTACGAGTTTATATAAAAGAGAAGAGCCCTGTCGGTGTGGCTCTGTTGGTTGAGTGTTGTCCCACGCACGAGGAGGTTGCCAGTTCCATTCCAGGTCAGGGCACATGCAGGGTTGCAGGCTCCGTCCTCGGTAGGGGGCGTGTAGGAGGCATCAGATCGAGATTTCTCTCTCAGTGTTCTCGCTCCCTCTCCCTTCCTCTCTCTGAAATCAATAAAAACATATTTAGTCCCAGCCAGTTTTGCTCAGTGGATAGAGTGTTGGCGTGTGGACTGAAGGGTCTCGGTTCAATTCCAGTAAGGGCTTGATTGCCAGTAGGTGGCGTGAAGGAGGCAGATGATCAATAATTCTCTCTCATCATTGACGTTTCTATCTCTCCTCCCTTTCTCTCTGAAATCAATAAAAACATATTTTAAAAAAACATATTTAAAAAATAATGATAATAGACGAAAAGGAAGAAAAGATGACCAGGAATAAATGCTTATGTTACAGGATAGTGAAAAGCTATCTTCTCTTTTATATATAAAGACAAATTCCAGGGGAGGAACAGGGAAACTGAGACAAGAAAATTAAACAAGGCCAAACAGTTTGACAGCCTGCAGCCAGCTTGTAAATTGCAAGCCCTTATCTTCTCCCAACCAAGGAGCTTGATAGCAAATGGTTAATGTCTGTCCAGAAAAGCAGGAGAGGAGGGGGAAGGGAAGAGAGAAATGAGGGGGAATCTTAATGGGACTAGAGAATACATAGCTTAAGTCACCCTGAAACCAACTAAAGACACAGCAGAGAGGAGGGAGGAGGGGGAGGGAAGAGTGCAGTCTCCGGATTTAATTGCTAGGTGCTCCTCATAAATTCTGTGAAAGCCATAACAAAGTAAAAGGGAGAGCAACCTTTAGATTTAACCTGTACCAGGCTATCTAGCAAAGGAATTTAAAAATCTATAGATAGAAGGATATATAACTGCTTGAACTCCCACCAGCTCACTTTTCCAAATCATTTGGGAAAGCACAACTGAGTAGATTTGTTTGCCTTGCTTCTTTAATAAACGTGCCTACTTTAATTTTTAAAAACACATTGGCTTTATCACAATGCAATTATCTGGCATCACTTTTTGAATTCAGTTCTATGAGCATGACAAGACTCAAGGTGCCTAGAACACTTATTTCTTCTTTTAATATATGGAGAATTTATTTTAAGCAGGTACATTTAAATATTGACTGTTAGATTTCAGGAGCTAATAAGTCCTAATATACTTATTTCTGCAGGGACTCAATGCAGTGGATAGTTTATACTCATTAAACTATTGATTCTGAGCAAGTTTATAGGTTAGGAGAAATTTTTAGGGGTAACATTGGAAAACTACTGTCAGGGTCCTATTATCAGGTCTGAGTCCCCCCCCAATTTATCCCCAGGCCTGGGGAGCCAGCATTCAGTCTACTTCAATGTGGAGAGAAGGGAGCATATGCCCCCTTTTCACTGCATTCTTACCAGGAAAGAAAAGCTAGAGAGAAAGAAATCAAAGAAGGCAGGAAGTTCAAGAGAAAGGAAGGAAGGGCCAAGAATTTTTTCTTTCTCACAATATTTTTAAGTGCCAATTTAAAATAATGTTTTTAGATCATCTATGAGATAGAGGTAGCTGGGATTGTGCTAGATCTATTTATAGAGTTGGATGCAGAATATCTGTTCTGGTCCTATTATTTTTGGACATGACCCTATACTTACCAATGTGGATGAAACAGAATTAGAAAAATCCTTCTCTTTGAAACATATAGGGCATTCTTTTCTTAGTCTCCTTCTCCTTCTCTTTCTTCTCTGCTCTCTCCCCTTTCCCCCCAGTGAAAAGGGCATGTGAAAATCAAATATTTCAGGTAGATTTGGTCAATAAAGGCAGGTTGATGACAAAAAGGCTACCAATACAACCAGGAAAGAGTTACTAAAATAGAGTTGCTTATAAACTCCTCTATCACCCCATGATGTTAGAGAATCTATTTGATCTCTGATTTTATAAAACGAATTGTTTCTAATTTTATTTTATACCCATTCTATAGCAGAGGATAAAGGGGGGAAAGGTAATAATCTATGGTGCATTGTGTATATTTTAGTTTAAGAAATTGAAAATAATTCTACTAAATGAATGATTGTATAATGAAAAGTATTCAAGATGTGCTTTTGTCTGGAAGTTCTTACTCTTGTTTATCTATACCCAGTCAGACTGGAGAGACTGGTTTAATGACTAGAATCTGAATAATTATTAACTGAGGTTGACAGTCTTCCTGTTCATCTTGACATAGAATTCAAGGTAACCTCATTTAAATGCAGGGACTCTCTTATTGTGCATCTCTCCCTCTGTGTCTCATGCTTTCAATGTATTCATAGGATGATTTATAAGCCGGGGAATGTATGTATGCAAGGAATTAGCCCTTTGCAGTCTGCATTTCATTGTCTTTGAAATGGTCTCTTCAGAGCTGTCATGACTGGAGAGTACTCCTGTCTCAGAAGCAGAGAGGTGAGCTCCAGACTTGCAAAGAGAGTAGGGAGCTGCAGCAAGTGGCCCTATTCCCTCAGGATTTCAGAGGCGGAAAGTCCAGAGCACTGAGCACAGCCAGGACTGTTCTCAGGCAGTGTGGCCCAAAGCATGGAATGCACATGCTTTTGCGTTGCACTCTCCACTTTCGGTTATGGGGTAAGGAAACAGGGCTTCTTCCTTCTCCCCCTGCTCCCCTTGGCGTTGGCAGTGAACTGAGTGGTCTCTCAGCTCATCAGGAGCCAGCAGGAGAGGTCTCTGCCTACGGAGGCATGCTGGGACTCTGAAGCAGGAGAAAGTCCTCAAAGGACAGGATGCCAGTCACGAACGATGAAGAATCCTCACCAGGCTGCTCCCAGGCTTCCTCACAAACTGTTCCTGCTGTCCCAGAGAGACTAGCTAGCAATTCTAAAGACCACTGGGGTTCCAAGGATTCTTGGTCTTTGATGTGTGACTGCATCATAGAAGAGAATAATAATGATCAGATAGGAATACCAGGGGCATTAGAAATTCCAGGCTATATAAGCTGGTGAAATTTCTCTAAGACATCCGGAACCAGTGTCAGAGGTCATCTAGCGGCCCCACCTCTCCGATTTAAATGAGGAAGAAATTGACACCATGAGCCACGTTCATCTTATTTCCTTGATCTCCAAGTAATACATTTCAGTTGGTGATAACTTAAATATGGTTATGTTTCTTTCTTACTTTCTTAAGAGTTATCACTAAATCAATGTCTTAGAAACTGAAAACTTAAGGTATATCCCCACCAACCATGAGCTGAAGAAGAAGCACTTGACTTTCAAGGCAGGAGAAGCTCATCTCAGAGAGTCTAAGACTACAGTCTGGTCATTGATGGATCCATGTGTTTCCCTTGAAATTTCATGCCAGCCATGAAATCCACATACATCCTACAGATTGGGGAAGGTCTCAGAGAAAGGTGTGCAGGCCCAGGCACAAGGTTGTATTAGACTTGTGGTTGGGGGTCACCCAGGAATGACCCGCAGGCAGCCTTTCTCCAAGACAGATAGTGAGGCTGAGGCAGAGGCCACATTTTGGGCTCTGGACTGGAGTCCTTGCTGTGAGCATCCCATTTCCCTGTGTGTCTGGTGTTTTCATTTTGTTCTCTATCTCTTAAGCTTTCTAACTTTTTTTTTTGCTAAAAGTATTACAAAGAAGCTTTCTGACTTTTAACATATTGCTGATCTTCATTAGCTAGTCATTTATACGAGGCCTTCTTTCATGCCTATGTCTGATATGGGTTGGTGTTTTTGAGCTACTTTTATTAAATTTTGAAATGATGTCTGGCAAGTGTTGTGAGATTACATAGGTATTTTTCATCTGATCCTAAAACATGATGATCTCAAACAGTGTGTGATGTTGGAATAGGCAGGTCCTAGAGGGTTGGCAAGTGCTCATGGGTAAATCTATTAGGATAAAAAAAAAAAACAAAACCAGAACACAGCAGACAAGATAAGCAACCCCTGGTCTTTCTTTTATATATTTTTGCATAACTGGATTCATCTTTTGAAGTATGGCTTAAACTGCAGATAACTGAGGCCAGAAGCTCGCTATAATTAATGATTTGACTTAAAAGTTAGTAACATTGAAAACTCCTATCATCAAAGTGTTCCAGGGAGTTTTCTCCCATATTGTAAAAGGTGAAAAGATGTTAATAATAACACCAAGATGCCACTAGCAATCAGGGGGAAACCAGAATTGGGAATTTCTGGATCCTCATTTAAATGCATGTTTAAGTATTTTCTGATCATGTAATTAACATCTGGACATTGTAATAAATTAAATATACAGGGGAAAAAAGACATAGAAATCAGCCATACTTCCATCCAGGCAAAATGATTCCTATGTTTGTAAATATGTCTGCCCTGTTTACAAACGCACTGTGTGCAGCTTATACTTATAGACTGTTGTGTTGCCAGTTGTTTGAAATATAACGTGCCATAAAATTTTTTATATCAAATATAAGGAAGAAAAATTATTTAAAATTTCTAATAATTATTTACTATAAATAGTTACTTTTTAAATATTATTTATTTGCTTCCTGTATTTCTATATGACAGATAAGCCAGAAATTGGCATACTTTTTCTGTCAAGGGTCAGATAGTAAATATTTTATGCTTTTGGGGCAGATGGTTTTGCTCACAACTAATCAACTCTGCCATTGTAACTGGAAAACAGCCATAAACTATACATAAACAAATGGGTGTGACTGTGCCAACAAAACTTTATGTACAAAAATAGGCATGGGCTAGTTGTCCTTTGGGTTGTAGATGGCACATCCTTGGCATAGAGGGAGTAAATCCGTGGATCATGTTGTATGGAACCAGATTTCCCCTCAGGTTTCTTGTGACTATTTCGATTGAAATTGGTAAGCATTGTGTCAGTCTCCGTCACATCATTCAAGGACAAAATCTATTCCATTAGTTTTAGCATTCCCACCACCTATCATAGTGTTTAATATATAATAAGGTTTTTAAACATAGAATACACTTATCAAATGCATAAATAAATGAATGCATTCTAAGTCTGTTAGCTACACAAATTAATGCATTGTCTAGAATCCAAATAGAATAATATGGGCACACAAAGACAAGACTTGGTTTGGGAGAGGTGTATTGTTTTCCACAGGGATGTTTTAAAGAAAAAAGTGTTACTTGAAGAGAGGCTTAAAAAAAATAAAAATGAGAAAGAAGCTAGTTCATTATTTTCTGTCTATTTGCTATATATTGGGAGTTCCTTGATTTAGGTTTTCATCTACCTTTTCTTCTCATTCTATGTTCTATTTCTGGGCAGTTACATCCATACCTCTGGCTGCATTGGTCATCTATCAGCTCATGCTTTATAAATTTATGTTCATACGCAGATCTTTCAGTTGCTTGTCAAACCTGCACTTAAAGCTATTTGTTTAGTTTCTATCTCCAGTTTGAGATTCAAATGAGACATCCATTTCCAACTCCTATGGTGGAGCTGGCTGAGGTTCTGTGAGCAGGAAAGACACATTCATACTTGGAGCATGTATCTATTCTTGTAAGAATAAGTTGTCCCTTCAAGAGTGGATAAGTTCTAGTGCAGTCAACTTGCCACCAAGTGGCTCTTTGACCTTTTTAAAGGTCAACATATTAGGATCTTGTACACACCATCCTTATGACAGACTGCTATTCTGACTGACTGGCAGACCCAGTACATAATGGACATTGCTGGTTGCAGGGTCCCTTGGTGACCTGTGATGAAAAGCTCCATTTCCATCAGGACCCAGTAGCATGCTCACAGTTGCCTTTTGAGAGTTGTACAATTCTCTGCTGCAGATGGCATGGTCTTGCTCCAGAACTCTAAGAACTCTACATTGTGATTTTCCTCCTGTGGCTTGCCATATACCCCACAGGCATCTTTTCCTGTCATATATCTCTAACATATGATGTCTGCCAGGCCGTGGGGCTCAAGCAGCAGGAGCTCTTGTAGTGCAGCTTGGACATATTGCAAAGGGCTCTCCTGCACTGGAAAGCTGGTGCATGGTCCAGGGAAATATTCCCAGGTATGGTACACACACCAAAGAAGCCTGTCAGGAGTGTGTCCTTTTTTAAAGTTTGAGATGTGAAATGAATTATGTTTTCTTTTACTTGAGAGGGGATGTTCTGGTAAACACGGAACACTAAATCTCTATTATAATGTGGTAGACCCTAAATCAAGGGGATGTTCTGGTAAACACGGAACACTAAATCTCTAAAATATTATAATGTGGTAGACCCTAAATCGTCACAGGGTTATATTTCCCATGTGTTTTACCAAGGCCTCCCACAAATTTGCTGCTTTCTATTTTTTCCAGTTCAATAAGCAGAAGGTCATTGACATAATGGACAAGTACAACCTTCTTTAGTATGTCCAGATGGTCTAAAATTCTGGCCTATAATAGTACAGAGGCAAGAAGAGTTAAACATAGTCCAGGGCCATGTATATAATTTTTCTTTATTAAAGAGGACATTTAAGCATAAAATTCAGGATTGTGATGACTCTCAGGTAGACAGAAGATGTGATTGGGAAGAATTGCATCCATGGCTGCAGATGTACTATGTATGATCTTTTAATCCTTCAGTCTGGTTTGAAGAGTATGACTGCTAGTCTCATCATGGCTTCTTCTTTATATCCTTAGTTATGAGAATTCTGTTCAGCTGGTCTTCAGGTGGTTTTCAATGATGGTTGTACTCTAATTTAGTTGTAATTTTTATGTGGTCATGGAAGGAGGTGAGCACAGTGTATATCTACTCTTAGCCTGTCAGTATGTATAAAATATTTCACACAAAAAATTTTAAATACTAACAAGTACATTTAATTTTAAGAAGATAATAGGTAAGAAATAGAAGACTAGCCAATTGGAGATGTCAGTGTTGAGGGAAGAAAGATTCTTTATGATGGAAGAAACTTGACCATATTTACCATAGGTTGGGTACATGGGGAAAAAATTAAGGAGAGACACAGAAAAATATAAGGTACTAGAAGACACTGAATCAAAGATTAGGAGCCATAGAAGGGTCACATCTGGATCAAAGGTTAGGAGCCATAGAAGGGTCACATCTGGTCACATCTGGATTATAGTTATAGGACTTAAAACTGTAACTGATTTTGACCTTGTAAGGACAGGTGATTGAGAGATAAGGGTTAATGGCAGGTGGCTTCAAGTCTCTCTGTGAGATGGGGACAACGTCTTCTTCTAAGAGAGGTGAGGCAGGAATGATTGCAATGAGCATGATGCCTGAGGGGAATGGCTTGTGGGGACATAGGAAAGCTCATGCAAGGAATGCTGAGCTGAGCCAAGAGCCCAGCTGAGGTCATGAATGTTCCTCCAGAGGCATTCAGAAGCCCATGGAATAGTAATGGAGACAGGAAATGATTGGATAGATCTAAGGTTGAGAGATTTCAAGGAAGCTATTGAGCTAGAAGCAACTTGGCAGTTAGGGATGGGACTACGGGGGAGGGGGGACATGATAGGAATATAAAGGGCAGGAGGACTGAACCCTGCCAGGTGGGAGCAGAAACCAGTTCCTCAGCCACACCCTGTCCCATGTGAAATCACAAGAGCAAAGGGCTCTGATCACTGGCTGGACACAAAGGGTGGGGAAAATGAGCGGGAACCTGAAGTTCAAAAATGTATGGCTATTGTAGGGCAGAATTATTTGAACCTACCAGTGGGAAGTTAGCAGGGCACATATTAACCCATAGACAAAGAAGCTTCCACAGTTATCTGCTCCCCTCTCTGCTGCAGAGAGCTTTCTTACTTTACTGTCTCTAATATGCTGCTTTCGCTCATCTCTTTGTGAACTCGAAACAATGAACTCGGACCATGTTTCGGCCAAAGGTAAACTGAGTGGGGTGGGGGTGAAAGGATTAAGGAAAGACAGATAAGAGAATGAAAGCTGGGTCTCGGTGGGACGCTGCTCCCTGATGAGGAGACAGCGCCGGCGCCCACAAATCACGTCTTTATTTTATAGCAGATGCCACGAAGCAAAGTAGGGGCGTGATCAAGTTGTTTACTGCCTTTTCGTGAGTTTCAACCTCACTTAACTTCACGCACCTGAACTCTAGCACAAGGCACGTGGGGCCACGTGTTTGGACCATAGGTTCAAGCTTACTACCACAGCCATTGGCTACAATTGTGCTGGGAAGGCCCTGCCCTCCAGCTGGGACGTGCACGTGGCAATGAGAGGACCCTGTCCGTTCATTAGTCCGAGGCTTGAACCTAGCCAAGACACTGTAATTGTGCCCCATAGGACCGAACAGAAATTTTGGCATCACTATGATGGAAAGAAATGAGTAAAGAAATGAACACAAGGAACATGGTGTTTGGAACCGAGTCTGGATAGAAGAGGACGTAAAAATCATAAAGATAGAATGTGTTGAGATAATATAAAGGAAAGAAAAATAGGTAAAATAAAACTAGGATGGAAGGAAAGGCATGAACAGTAAGGAGAAGGCACAAAGTCTGGCCCACGTCAGCCATCGGGTGGCACCATTAGTCCAGTGTGGCTGGCTCTTGCTGGTTGGTGGGTGCTGTGAGGTCAGGGTCCCTGCTGTTGTGTCCCCAAAGCCGAGCCTAGCATCTGCTACCCTGGACAAAGAAAGCCAGAGACCTAGAAAAGTATAGCCTCCAAATAAAATGTCATATTTCTTTCTGAGGAACCATAAAATTCTGGTAAAAATAATTTCAAGAAAAGAGTTATGTGTTTGTTTTCTGTAATTTTCCAGGGTAATAGCTGAAGACATTTCATTTCTATTTTTTTTAAATCGAATATTGTTGAAAACCATAAAAGATAAAACAAATAGTCCAGAGATGACCACTGATAACATATGGTGATATATTATATTCAAGGCACTTTTTTGTCCATATCACATGTGCTCATGCTTGTTTTAAACACTACAGGCAATTTAGTAAGTGAGGTTCTGGGAGCACCAAGCAGGAGCTCATGAGGGAAGGGCAGGATGGGCTAAGCAGAAATGGGGAACGGAGCATTGGGGGATGTGGCCCTAAACCCAGGGCAGAGGGGAACTGGGAAGAGAGGAGGGGAGGGGGAGAGGGAGAGGAAAGTAGAGGTCAGCAAAAGACAACAGAAAGGAGAGTGCACACAACTAGGACCAAGGAGATCAAACATAGGCCAGTCTGTGCATAGCCCCCTGGCAGGAGCCTGATATCTGGCTCTCCACAGTGTGACACCAAGTACTCCCACTCCAGCACCTGGTCCCACTTGAGCTTCAAATGTGGGCTTGTGCATTGACATTTTATGCCCTAAGTCAGTGATGGCAAACCTCTGAGCTCGGCGTGTCAGCATTTTGAAAAACCCTAACTTAACTCTGGTGCCGTGTCACATATAGAAATTTTTTGATATTTGCAACCATAGTAAAACAAAGACTTATATTTTTGATATTTATTTTTTATATTTAAATGCCATTTAACAAAGAAAAATCAACCAAAAAATTGAGTTCGCGTGTCACCTCTGACACGCATGTCATAGGTTCGCCATCACTGCCCTAAGGTGTATGTGCCAATATATTCCACAGCCCCCTTCCAAGGGGATTTGCAGCCTCCTGCAGCGGAAGCTACTAACATGGACAAACAGGTGGCCATGATGCTATAGGACACTTGATAATGTTCAACCCTTCACTCTTCAGACTGAATATTTGACAATACCCAAAGCACTCCTGAGTGGAAGTGGAAAGAGAGGCAGTGGTGCTATTGAGAGTCTTGTTTCCACATGCAGAGAACCTGAGGGGAGGCAATTGGAAGTGGCTGAGCTAAGAGCTTCCTGACTCAGCAGGAAAGGGTCTGCAAGGCGCTGTTTGCATTCCAGCTCTTCCCTGCATCAGCAACAGTGAAGAGCTGAGCTCAGCTCCCTTCTTCCCTACAGGGGCTCAGCTGTACTCCAGGCTTGCGTTGTTTCCTTGCAGGGTGCCTCTGCTTCTGAAGTTCTCCTATCCTCACTCATCAGAGTGGAGAGGTTTTGTGAGAAATTTCCCTAAATTAGGAAGCCAAGGTTTTTACTCATGGCTCAAGCACTGACCTCCTCTGGGACTTCGGGAAGGTACAGGGCTGCCAGGTGTCCTGGTTTTTTCTACTCAGAATGGGGATATGGTTCATTTCCAAGATGCTACGAGATTCTTCCAAGATATCTTCGAAGTCAGCTAAGCTACTCAGCCTTGCGTGATTCAAAAATGCAATGCTTTGTATCTGTATATATTACAGTGGATTTTTGAAAATTACTCTTGCCCTTGCAAGGTACTATTTTTTCACACACGTTTGTTCTATTCCTTCTTAGATTAAAGAACCAACAATTGTAGTTCAGGTGTTACTCATGTTCTAATTCAAAGAAATGTTATCACAGCCTGCAATAGAGCATTCCTTGCTCAGTCACCTGACAGCTAACTTTGTAAATTGGACACAAGAGAAGAGCACGTAACGAATGTCCCATGAATGTATCTGTCAATATCCAATGTGTGGACAAGTGTCTATATTCCTGTTAGTCTGAGCCAATGGTTTCTTTGCAGCTGGCATCAGAAATGTGAGGTTAGGCTTCTCAGGGAAAAGGAAACAGTTAAATGGACTCGCTCATCAGCATTATTTCCAAGGCCACGTATTCAAGAGGGAAATGCAACCTCCTTTCCCCTTTGGCAGTCTCGAGAAATATGCTATTCAGGGTCAACCTGCCTCTTCTCAAGGGTACATTTGCTATTTTATAAATGATGAGCTCTGAAAAGGCAAGCCTGAAAGCTTCTTCTGTGGGCTTCATATAGTATACCGTGATTCTATTGGGAGAAATGTTTACAGAAATGAAGTTTCCACAATTTGAACAAATTGTTTAGTGGAGGACGTTGGGTAGAGAGCTGCTTAAACTCTGCAGAGGGAGAGCCATGGGTCACTCTCCTTTCAATTGCATCCTTCCTTGTAAATGAAATATGACATAGGCAATGGCATAGGTCATAAATATGGAAAATGTAAAATGAATGGATGATAATTGTGTACCATTGACATGTAAGTAATTTGACATATGCTAGCTATTAAGAGTGGGCATTTGTAAACTAAACATAATAAATGGTTCATTACCTGTTAAAGGGAGGACTCTACTATGTTTTCATTAATCTCTCTGTCCTCTGACTGCTTCTCCCATATTTTTATGAAGAAGATGAGGTTTATAAACAGGCTACTTGTGTGTTCACACTTCTAGCTAATAGGTCTTGGAAAAAGAAAGAAGATGCTAATGTCACAATTCAACTCACTTCAGAGATTTGTGAGAAGAAACACAGTTGGAAAATCAAGTCCTAGCTGATCATTTTTCAAGGAGAATAGCATGTGACTCTACCACATTTAAAAGGTGATTCAGGTTAATTCAGTAACTCAAGATGGAGAAAGTATTAGTGATTGTGAAAACACCCATTGTGTTCTCCCAAGCCCTGTAATACATAAACACAAATTAACTACAGAGGCATTTGATGTTCCAAAGTGAAAACTATTCAAGCTAAGGTCCACAGGGAGTATAAAAATCATTCTATCCAAACCAGCCAAATCTGTTTCAATCCAACCACCAGTGATTGAGTGTCTACTGTGAGCTCCTCATGGCTTTGGGGCTGACAGTGCATTTCTGAAGGTTCACTCTCATGTATATGAGCTTGTTTTAAAAAATCCTCAACACAACCTTTTCAAAACTTGCTTATATTGTTCAAATGAGAGGGTCTGAGTTCAGAAATGTCAAGGCATTGGCTGGATTTCACGCAGAGTGCCTGCAAAGAGCATGGCTTCCCAGCCACGCAGACTCACGATAGACTACCACGTCTACCACACGTTTCCCAGGCCAGAGGCTCCCACGGTGTGATCCTGGACTGTGGAGAGTGGCCACAGTGTTTGGACAGGTTCAAGCCTCGGACTGATGAGAGGGCACAGTCCTCTTGTGGCCACGTGCAAGTCCCAGCTTGGAGGGCAGAGCCCTCTCAGCACCAAAATAGCCAACAGCTGTAGTTGTAAGCTTGAACTTATGGTCCGAACACGTGGTCCCACGTGCCTGAGTGATGTGGGCTTGATAGAGTTCAGGTGCATGTAGTTTTGTAGAATTAAAACCCATGAGAATGTTGTAAACATCTTGACCACGCCCTTACTTTGCCTCGTGGAATCTGGTTATAAAATAAAGACACGGCTTGCGGGCGCTGTTGCTAGCTCTCCATCAGAGAAGCAGTGTCCCACCGAGACCCAGCTTTCATTCTCTTGTCTGTCTTTTCTAAATCCTTCACCGCCCCCACTCGGGTTCACCCTTGGCCATGCTGGGGTGGCACACTGGACCAGAGTCAGACTTACTTTGTTTACAATGCAAATTCTCTAGTCCCACCCCAGTTCTCCCCAAATGAAAGTCTGGGAGTGGGGCCCAGCAATCAGAATCCTAATAAACCCTTCAAAGGACTCTGAGGTACTGCAGCCTGAAAACCTGCTCTGTCACTCTGGGGAAGTCATTCACTTTGAGTCCCTATGTCTTTAGCTGCAAAATAGTGTTAATACTCAGGGATAAATGAGATACACTCGCTAAATACCTATCCTCAATTAATGCTATCGTTTTAATAGATATTGGGTCAATAACTCCTCGTGAGATGCTCCAAGTGTGGTAACAGCAAAGGACAGGGAGCAGTTACAATACCCCTCTGAGTTACGTGCGATGGAGCACACAGCCAAGGCTGCAGGGTGCTCACGCCAAGCGGGTAGTCTTCCTGCTACAATACAGCGTGCACGTTTCCCCATCATCTCCACCAGGAAAAACAAAATCTCTATTTTGTGATTAGGCTGGAAGACTTTGGTGTGGATTTTTAAAACCACTTCTCTGGTGATTCAACGATGGCTTTGATCAAGGCTAGTATACATTGTGATATATTTACACAGTAATCTGGCAGTTGCTGCCGTTTACAGTCAGTGCATCAGCTTTCATCCATTTCAATGAACTGCACAGTATTTGCTCTGCCTAGAGGCACTGAAGGGCCTCAATGGCCCTGTTTTAACCTGAACCACAGACGTCATCACCGCGCCACACCAAAGGGGGTTCTATTCCAGAGAACTCGGTGCACTCTGTCATTAGAGGAGAATTTTGAAATTCCATCCCCAGGTGTTGCAAAATTAGAATCCTGCTATTTGGAGCTGACAGATAGACACAGCTGACTGCTGAGTCACAGACTGATTCATTAAACAGACCAGTTCTGTCTTCCTGTTTTTGCGAGATGCCTCCTATACCTCTGACAAGTTCATTTTCTTAATGTGAAAAAGGTATGTGAGTTCCTGCAATCAATGGGCCTTCAGATCTTGACCAAAGGCCTCCCCAAATGCATATCTGTCTTCAGCTCTATTCCCTCCCTGAATCAGTGACTGCTCAGGTTTGAGGATTTAAAAGGAAAAACCTGGCATTTCATGGGCTAAACTAGGACCTCAGAGGAAAGTTCCGTTCAGAGGGCGCTTTATAGGAATCATGTGGGAAGGTTTTCTCCAGTGAGAGCGGGATGCTGGAGGCGTCCAAGAACTGGGAGGTCTCCACTTCTCAGCCACAAACCACATATTGATGGCACAAGCAGCTCTATTGCATGTGTTTTCATGAAAAATCGTGTGATTTATGCAATATACATTATTTACAATTATATTACTCCACTTCTCTGAGAGGTATCCACTGAAGTTGAACTTGCATTTTAAAAAGAGGGAATTTGTTAAATGAATATAATTATATATTTTTTACTTCCTTCTGTGCCAGAAAAACAAGCTAAAGGAAACTGGTTCAGCCTGGCCAACAGCAACCCCCAGAGCCAAATGTAAACACACCTCATAAATCAGGGACCTCACAGTGGCTCCTCCAAAGAGGCAGCCAGCCCTGGCCCGTGGCTCTGTTGGTTGGAGCATCACCCCATACACCGAAGGGTTGAGGGTTTGATTCCAGGTCAGGGCACATACCTCGGTAGCTGGTTCGATCCTTGGCCAGGACATGTATGGGATGTTTCTCTCTCTCTCTCTCTCTCTCTCTCTCTCCTCCCCCCTCTCTCTAAAGTCAATAAACATATCCTTGGGTGAAGATTAAAAAACAACAACCACAGCCAGCAGCTGCTGAATGGAGCTGAGGGGGAAGGGGCCCTCTGCTGGCTCTGTTATGGGAGGGAGAGGGTGGCCTTTCCCAAGTGCAAGAGTGTTGGAAGCCCAGAAGGAGCTAATGAGCGAGTCCCACGGAGCTAGTCCCACGGGCTGGCAGAGCTGTGAGAACATGAAAGCACCTCACTTTTCCCTCCAGCCATAATACCACTCAGGTTGGTTGACAAGCCGCTGTTCTCCTTAATGTTCTACATTGGATGAGCCACGGGGCCCTTTCTCACCATTCATAGAAGACGGCCTCATGGACACCCCACACTTTAGCACAAACGTCTCTCCCCTGGAATACGATATACATTTTGTGTTATTTTCTTGGGGTGATTGTTGCTGCCTCTTGCTGGCTGACGTGGAAGAATGACAGAAGACAAACAGGATCCTTGCGGGGAGGGGGCACTGACTTCAGCTCTCCCCCTTACCGGAGACAAGGTTGGCCATTCGCACATCCTTCCCAGATGCCTCTGTTTATGGTCCGCGGCTGCTCGGATTGAGACTTGGACTTAGATGAAATACCAGTTCCAGTTTGTAGCCCCGGTTGAATTTGCATGTAGAGTGATCATTTGATTTGGAGGTTCTGTACACATCTTTCAAGGCATCTCGATTTGGCAGAGCTCATTTACTTTGGAGGATTAACATGAAATATCTCTCCTCATAAGCCAAGTGTGAAATAGCTAGTGTTAACTCTTTAATATGTGAATGAATATGTTTTCTCAGAGGCAAGCAAGACAGTGACTTTCTTCTATGGTTTCTCTTCAGAGAATGATAATTAAAACCTTAATAACAAACAGACAAACATATGTGACAAACTCAAAAAACAACAATGAAGGGTTTTACCAGAATAAAGTTTTTATTAAAATCTGTAATATTAAAACCGCAAAGAAATAAAAAGTGCTGTTTTTCATTTTCCCTTCATGAATACATTGGCATACATAAAATCTCAATTTTAAAATTTGGTTTAAGTGCTACTCAATCTTTACTGTCATTGTTAATTTATTTAAGACAACTTGAAAACATATTTTAATAGACTTCATACTTTAGAGCACTTTTGGCTTACGATAAATTTGCACAGCAAGTTTAGAGTTCTCATAAATCCCACCCCCACACAGTTTACCTAGTATTAACTCTTGCATTGGTGTGGACATTTGTTACAATTGATGAACCAATAGCAATGTGTTATTATTAAGCAAAATCCACAGTTCACAATAGGAGTCATTCTCTGTGTTGTATATTCTTTGGATCTTGACAAATGTATGCAGCCACCACTACAGTATCATACAAAATAGTTTCCCCTAGAATGTCCTGGGTTCCATCTATTTATCCCTCCCCTCATCCCCACCCCCGCCATAAACCCCTGGCAACCACTGATCTCACTGTTGCCTTTTTTTGGAATATCATGTAGTTGGAATCATGCAATTTGTAGCCTTTTCAGATTGGCTTCTCCCCTCACTCACCCCCCCCCCCTTAGCCATATGCATTAAAGATTCTCTAAATTGTTGTGTCTATTTGTGGCTTGATGGCTCATTTGTTTTTATCACTGAATAATATTCCACTGTATAAATGTGCCACAGTTTGTTTATGCAGAACAATATTTTTATTATGAAATGGTTATGTAAAATAGCATTTCAGTGTATTCTGCATAGATTGGTTCTATTTTCCTTATGTCTGTAAAGTGGCACTTTGTGTTTATTCTGTTATAACCTGTGGGAACTAATATGCTCATTTGCACAGAGAAGACTTCCCCAGGAGTGAACTGTAGCTGTCATCACTGGGGATCACCAGTCTTTTTATCTTCTCCTTGGCTGCTTTACCAAAGTCTGCCCACATGGTCAACCCTGCAAACCTCACCGCAAGTCCCTGCAACTCAGCTTCCCCAATAGGTTTGCACCCGAGCTTTCTCAACGTCAACATAGATCTTGAGATGATCTGACATGCTACCTAGTTCCTCTCCCCAGGGATGTTTTAAATACCGAAACTAACAGTTTCTTTATGATTCATAACATAACTGATCACTCACGGCCTTTGCCCAGTTGAGCACCTTTTGTCCATCTCCTAGGGCTCATTCCCAATGTCTGTGAAGCTCACTCTAACTTGCTCTGTCTCCTTCCTCAATAGGGATGGTCCAGAAGTCCATCACTAGCTCCTTCCTCATCCTTTCAGTGTCATGCCGAAGCTGACTTTGCCAGGGGACTGGACAAGATGCAGGATCATAAAGGAGAGTGAGATAGAGTTAACCACCTCATGAACCCCTTGGACAGATTGTAGAAAAGAGAGCTAGCTTCTCCCAGTTTTCAGGCAATCCATTGTTTCTCTGAGGCTATGTCGCTATTCGAAACCCTGCTGAACTTTAGCCATTATCTGGACTGAGATACCATGCAACAAGTTGGCTTTCTTTTGGGGTCTTCTAAGTATTAAAGTCCTCACCTTTTCCTATTTCCCTGGGATGTCTGCATCTCTCTGATCTGCTCCATTCAGGGACCACATGTAGACATCCCTATCTCCAGATCAACTCCCCTAGCACAACTCCCACCTCTCTCTATTCGACTCTGCTTCAGACCCTATCATCTCAACCTATGGCTTCACCCTGCCATCATAGTTCCCTCCAAAACAGCCTCCAAATATCACCTATGGAATCTTAATTGTTGTCTAATTTTCCATTCTAGAAGGAACCCCCCAAATCACAAACACATAGATTTCCCATGGGAGTGATTCTATTTTGCCTATAATCAAGACAATGTTGAGCTTGAACATAACATTTTATTCTGTCATTGAATTTTGAGAAATTTATGAAAATCTTATTTGGTAATTTAGAGGTGATATCTCTTCCCCATTTTTAAAAAACATGTGTTTTTGCCCCCTTGAAATCATACAAGTTAAAGCAAAGGAAGAGCCCACTTAGTAAGCATGAACATAGGAACAGGGCCATATGGTGTTGAGGTTGTGTGGCTCGACTAAGCAGCCTCTCACCTTGCTTTCTCCTCATTATTTCACCATGTATGCCTCATTGCCCCCTCCCCAACATCACCACTTACCTTTACTCTTTCCCATGTCAAACACCCAGGGTGAGGGTCTTACAGTTAGCTGGCTGACACCTCAGGTCTCAGCATCACTAACATCATTCAGCTTTTTCTAAAGCAGGGGTCCTCAAACTACGGCCCGCGGGCCACATGCAAATACAACTATTGTATTTGTTCCCGTTTTGTTTTTTTACTTCAAAATAAGATATGTGCAGTGTGCATAGGAATTTGTTCATAGTTTTTTTTAAAACTATAGTCCGGCCCTCCAACGGTCTGAGGGACAGTGAACTGGCCCCCTGTTTAAAAAGTTTGAGGACCCCTGTTCTAAAGGATCTGGAGAGTCGATTCCAGAATCACCACAGTAAACTTCCTGAGGCATCTCACTGGCCATCAAGCCCTTGAAACTGCAGGGGCAATTTCCTCCATGTCCCGTTGCACTATTAAATCTACTTCATTTAATCCACCACACACACACACACACACACACACACACACACACACACACACGCATACACACCAATAGAAATAAACAGGATTGTGGAAGGGCTGCATAACAGTACATTACTTACTTGTGTGAAGAACTCCAATGAGGGGTCTTTTCCTTTGTGGCTTATGCTCAATACTTTTCCTACATTAGAGTCAAAATATTGGCTCAAGTTGGTTCCATGCCCTCCCAGTATTTATTGCCTGCCCTGCAACTCCTAAGGCTGAAATCATTCCACCTGTTACCAAATTGATATTCCACTGACAATTCTTCATAGTCATTCCCAAGTTAGGTACAAAGTCAAGTGTAGGAAATCCACATTTCTTAGAGAGGTTTGTCTATGGCTTAGGGATTTCATTTCTTGTTTATTGTTTGTTTGTTTGCCAAGTTCCCTCCCCGCCCCTTCCCAGCCAAACCATTTTCTTTCTTGTCTCTACAGGACTGTTCTTGTACTTGAAACCTTTAAAAATGTGTTGAAAGCTGCCCATTTTGAGTGGTATGCTTTCAAAAAGTAACATCTGCAGAATTTCACCTGTTAAAACATCAACTCTAAGGGAAGTTAGCAGTTGTGTACTTGCTGGGCAATTGAGTCTCGTTTAAAGTGTGTGGAGGCTGGTAGGCAGTGTAAGAGCCATTTATCAAAAATGTAGAGGTAAGGGCACCTGTCAATACATAGAGAAAAGGTTACCACACTTCTAAATGTAATAGCTGTCATTTTATTAGATTAAAAAGATCAATTAGGACAAAAGGCAATTAGCATTGAGCTGCGTACATTGAGAGTTACCATGAACTGACAAATTGTTGCCTTTAAAATTGTTGATTGTCAAGAAACACTGTCATCTTCCCAAATTGGTTTGAGCATATTGGAGCATTACTGTATCCACATTCATTTAACTGAACAATTTCATCATTATCCTTTGATACATTCTTAAATGAGGGCAGTTAGTTTTTCAGCAAGTGATCATTGTGGGGTTATGTATAAATGACCATCTTTCCTTTAACTTTGGGGGGATTAGGGAGGATAAGAAATAAGGTGAAGCTGCTTGTCAGTGTCTGATGCAGATTTAGAGGGTTCTAGCAGAATCTCAAAATCAGTCTTTCTCTGGCTGATTTCGAGAGAAGATGACCTGTGATGCATTGGCAGTTGCAGGATTATTAACCACTTGCTCTAGTTGGAGTGGCTATCACTTGCCATTATCTGGTTTGTATAAGCTTTTTAGAGCAACATTACGTTTTTGGTACTTTTTAAATGCCTAAATATTAGAATTCTCTGGATATGAGTTTCACATCCTTAGAGTGGCTTCTGGGAAGAGAATAAACACCATTTCTCTCTAGTGTTCTGAAGCATCACTTGAACCTCATTTAGTTCTTACTGGCTTGGTACACAGCCCTGAATGAAACGATTTAAATGAGTGGAAACAGTTCAGAAGCAAAACTTTCCTTTTTTTCTTAATTTTAGAGAAAATTAGGGATGTCTGGAAATGAGCTTTGCTGCCAGAGGAAATAGCTTCTGAACCCTGACTTTATGTCGCACTAAAAATCTATGATAGACTTAATAAGCCCAGCTTGTCAGTCACCATCTGCACCCCAGCGGAGAGAGCTCCTGCTATCTGTAATAAAAATCTAATTTATTTAGATTTCCTGTTGTGATCTGAAATTGCTTCTGTAGAGTTCATAGTCCACTAAATAAGGATATAAATGTTTGGTTGGGAATTCTGTTTAGCAATATTCACAGAAAAGTTCCAGCATTTCTTCCTATTCTTTCTTCTTAAAATATCCTCTTCATATATTGCATAAGTCATGACCTTGAAAAAAGCCAGTTTTGTCCTATGAAAGAGGATATAGGAATACCTAAATGCCATCACAAAGTAAAAATAAATCAAAGCTCATGTTTTTACAGAGTATGCCATGGTAATTGAAAATAAACACCACTATACACATTTCCCTTCTTCATTTCCTTAAATATGCAGGCCCTGACCTCTAGTAGCCTAGAATTTGAAATAATATAGAGGTTAGAGGATTATTTTTTTCCAAAAAGAAAATACATGAGAGAAGAATATGTCACACTTTCAGAAGAAACTCTAGAATCTCTCTGATTCCTTCCAAACTTCACAGTATCTATAACATGCTCCGGTTTTTGACATTTTATCTCTATGGCTGAGCTCTCTGTTTGCTAAGAGGCACACTGATAGGAGAGACAGTCATGTTTAGCAGTGTCCGATAGGGCCTTTTGAGCAGATTAGCTAGTTTTTATAAACTCACTGGAAGTTCTGAGGACTCTTTCTGCTAATTGAAACAATATTTACCACTGGCCTTTGAGAAACGTTGGAGGAACCCAGCTCACAGAAGTCAATTACTTAACCTCATTTTAGTTACTGCCCTGACTGGTTTGGCTCACTGGATAGAGCGTCAGCCTGGGGACTGAAGGGCCCCAGGTTCGATTCTGGTCAAGGGCATGTACCTTAGTTGTAGGCACATCCCGGTGAGGGGTGTGCAGGAGGCAGCTGATCGATGCCTCTCTCTCATCAATGTTTCTGACTCTTTATCCCTCTCCCTTCCTCCCTGTAAAAAATCAATAACATATATTAAAAGAAAAAAAGAAAAGAAACCCAGTGTTGTTCTTTGGAAGACTGAGAGTCCAGTGGGAAGGACAATATTATTACAGTCTTAGAGTGTGGGGAAAAGCCCCAAAATACTTGTACTGTATAGACGAACAAACATCACGCAGTTAAAAAAAAGTGATCAAACAAAATAGGCTAGAATCTTAGGATTTCTAAGGAATGACCAGGATCTATTCAAAGCACAAAACTTTCTAAATATAAATTACTGTCCTGAACTTTGTTAATAGGAAATGAGAATGTGTTATTGGTGGTAAATTCCTACCCTCCTTCCCCATGGCCATGGCCCTAGTCCATTGTCTCCTAGTTTTACTCTAAACTTTAGGTCTCTTACAGGAGCTGCCCCCCCCCCCCCAACCCCCACCAATAATAGTCATCAGAGGATGTCAGGTCAAATCCTCTGAGCCTCTTACTGCTCAAAACATTATGTGATAGATTATAATACTTTAACCCAGAAGCTTTATTCTCCCATATTTAGCAATATCTTCCTCAAAACTTAGCACGATTTTCCTCAACAAGGCTCCAACATCAACATTACTTTTGACTAGACCTCCGCTCCCGTGTAACAGGCAGTGCACATTCACCCACTTCTGTGCTTTTGGTCTTGTCATCCTCCCTACTCAGAATACCCTGGCCTCTCATTTCTATATTAAAATTATTCTCATTGTTTAAAATTTAGCTCAACTTCTTTCTTTAATTTTTACTTTTCAATTACAGTTGACATTCAATCGTATATTAGTTTCAGGGGTTCAGCACAATGGTTAGACATTTATGTAACTTACAAAGTGATCCTCCTGGTAAGTCTAGCGCCCACCTGGCACCATACACAGCTATTATAATATTACTGACTATATTCTCTATGCTGTACTTTACATCCCCATGACTATTTTTGTAACTACCAATTTTTACTTCTTAATCCCTCCAGCTTTTGCACCCAGCCCCCCACCCCCCTCCCATCTGGCAACCATCAGTTTGATCCCTGTATCTATGAGTCTGTCTCTCTTTTGTTTGCTTGTTTTGTTTCTTTAGATTAGCTCAATTTACCCTTCAGTCACTCCAAGGACTCAGAGACTAGGTTATGATACTGAAGAATGTCTATTTATTATTTTTTACTTTAAAAAATCTGCTAAAATGGAGCCCTGAAATCTGTACCAAAAGAATCCGTGTTAAAAAAAAATCTTCCCAGGTAGATCGTGGGAGGTGGGAGGTTCAATTATGTGTGAATGCCTGCTACTATAAAGTGAATAGACTTTTTGTCAGTTTATTTATTATGGGCGTATAGCCTGGAATAAACATCCTTTTGTGATGGCCGTGGTGCTTCTGTACGTTGGATTTTATATTTGGCAGTTCATCGAATGAGGCAGGCTTACGTTGCTGATTTAAACCTGCCACATCTGCTGGTGATGGAGGCCATTCAAAAGCTACTACCTGCTGAAAGGACAATAGATTATCATCATCTTCTCTCAGGGCTGAATGTTTTCCAGAAATAATTGAAGATATTTTCTTAAAGTCAGTTGTGAGATTGGAAATTGGTATGAATGATATTGTGCTCAAATCATCATTGCAGGTTATATTTCTTGAGCAAAGATGTCAAAGAGAAAGCATGATTGCCTATGGAGAAAACAACCAACTTCTGACACTTAATTTCTTTCCTCCTAAAAAATGGTAACTCCTTCTGTTTCTAAATTACAGTAAACAAAATGATAAGCAACTGTCTGGAACAAATACATCCTGAATTTCCCATTAGCACAGGTCCATAAAAGTCTACCAAAAGAGAAAAAAAAAAAAGAGCACAGAAGCAAATCATGAAGAGTTATATGTGTGGGCCAACATCCCGGTTTCTTGTTGAGCTCAGCTCAACTTGAGTACTCTGTGGCCCTGTGCTCATTGTTAGAAAGACTCTGATGTGGGATGTGGTCAGTTACTTGATAGCAAGACCAAGAAATGGATTCTGTGTCTATGAGAGCTATTTAGAGTTGTCCCTATAGTAACCAGAGTCATAAACAGGATCACTCACTAACCTTGGTCTCGTGGGAAGTAGATGGGAGTGTGAAGAGGTTAGTGCAAAACTACCCCTATAATATAAGACCAGGAAAGTCCAGAATGCTCACAACATAATAGAAAGTCATCTGCTTATGGACTTGTAAATGGATAACATACAACTCCCAGGATCCTCTCTATCCCAATAGTCCTCCCTAAGTCCTATTTCATTCTTATTGCCCAAGTGCTCTTCCATCCTTTAACTATTAGCACATTATTTTTAGTGGCTTGCCTTGGACTCAGCATCATTTTAAGTGCTAAGCCCCTTTAAATGCCCCCACTTCGATCAAAATCTGCCCATTTATTCATTGCGTGGGACAACAGCTTCACACACTTGGAGTTGTGATGACTAACCCAGCAAACCAACCAGAGGTGAGGTGAAGAACTTGGTGTGTTACTTCACAGGCAATGCTAATAACAGGGAAGTTTCAGATCTAAAAAGTAGAAGAGGATTTTCAGGACAAGGCCTCTAAGGAATTCCATTTTGTGAAGATTTCAGAAATTTTATTCAGATTGGACCTCTCTGAAATTACTTCATGTGGGCATGTACCTGCTCTGCTTACACATAATGTCCCTCTAGGATGGCACATTTCTATCACTATGGGCAGAATTCAGATTCACCATACTGTTTTACAAATTGCAGGGTTAAGCTCACTCAACTCAATAATGTGAAGGGCAGAATGAAGGGCAGTACTGAAGGGCAGGATGAGGGTGGTACTGAAGGGCAGGATGAGGGGCGTACTGAAGGGCAGGATGAGGGGCGTACTGAAGGGCAGGATGAGGGGCGTACTGAAGGGCAGGATGAGGGGCGTACTGAAGGGCAGGATGAGGGGCGTACTGAAGGGCAGGATGAGGGGCGTACTGAAGGGCAGGATGAGGGGCGTACTGAAGGGCAGGATGAGGGGCGTACTGAAGGGCAGGATGAGGGGCGTACTGAAGGGCAGGATGAGGGGCGTACTGAAGGGCAGGATGAGGGGCGTACTGAAGGGCAGGATGAGGGGCGTACTGAAGGGCAGGATGAGGGGCGTACTGAAGGGCAGGATGAGGGGCGTACTGAAGGGCAGGATGAGGGGCGTACTGAAGGGCAGGATGAGGGGCGTACTGAAGGGCAGGATGAGGGGCGTACTGAAGGGCAGGATGAGGGGCGTACTGAAGGGCAGGATGAGGGGCGTACTGAAGGGCAGGATGAGGGGCGTACTGAAGGGCAGGATGAGGGGCGTACTGAAGGGCAGGATGAGGGGCGTACTGAAGGGCAGGATGAGGGGCGTACTGAAGGGCAGGATGAGGGGCGTACTGAAGGGCAGGATGAGGGGCGTACTGAAGGGCAGGATGAGGGGCGTACTGAAGGGCAGGATGAGGGGCGTACTGAAGGGCAGGATGAGGGGCGTACTGAAGGGCAGGATGAGGGGCGTACTGAAGGGCAGGATGAGGGGCGTACTGAAGGGCAGGATGAGGGGCGTACTGAAGGGCAGGATGAGGGGCGTACTGAAGGGCAGGATGAGGGGCGTACTGAAGGGCAGGATGAGGGGCGTACTGAAGGGCAGGATGAGGGGCGTACTGAAGGGCAGGATGAGGGGCGTACTGAAGGGCAGGATGAGGGGCGTACTGAAGGGCAGGATGAGGGGCGTACTGAAGGGCAGGATGAGGGGCGTACTGAAGGGCAGGATGAGGGGCGTACTGAAGGGCAGGATGAGGGGCGTACTGAAGGGCAGGATGAGGGGCGTACTGAAGGGCAGGATGAGGGGCGTACTGAAGGGCAGGATGAGGGGCGTACTGAAGGGCAGGATGAGGGGCGTACTGAAGGGCAGGATGAGGGGCGTACTGAAGGGCAGGATGAGGGGCGTACTGAAGGGCAGGATGAGGGGCGTACTGAAGGGCAGGATGAGGGGCGTACTGAAGGGCAGGATGAGGGGCGTACTGAAGGGCAGGATGAGGGGCGTACTGAAGGGCAGGATGAGGGGCGTACTGAAGGGCAGGATGAGGGGCGTACTGAAGGGCAGGATGAGGGGCGTACTGAAGGGCAGGATGAGGGGCGTACTGAAGGGCAGGATGAGGGGCGTACTGAAGGGCAGGATGAGGGGCGTACTGAAGGGCAGGATGAGGGGCGTACTGAAGGGCAGGATGAGGGGCGTACTGAAGGGCAGGATGAGGGGCGTACTGAAGGGCAGGATGAGGGGCGTACTGAAGGGCAGGATGAGGGGCGTACTGAAGGGCAGGATGAGGGGCGTACTGAAGGGCAGGATGAGGGGCGTACTGAAGGGCAGGATGAGGGGCGTACTGAAGGGCAGGATGAGGGGCGTACTGAAGGGCAGGATGAGGGGCGTACTGAAGGGCAGGATGAGGGGCGTACTGAAGGGCAGGATGAGGGGCGTACTGAAGGGCAGGATGAGGGGCGTACTGAAGGGCAGGATGAGGGGCGTACTGAAGGGCAGGATGAGGGGCGTACTGAAGGGCAGGATGAGGGGCGTACTGAAGGGCAGGATGAGGGGCGTACTGAAGGGCAGGATGAGGGGCGTACTGAAGGGCAGGATGAGGGGCGTACTGAAGGGCAGGATGAGGGGCGTACTGAAGGGCAGGATGAGGGGCGTACTGAAGGGCAGGATGAGGGGCGTACTGAAGGGCAGGATGAGGGGCGTACTGAAGGGCAGGATGAGGGGCGTACTGAAGGGCAGGATGAGGGGCGTACTGAAGGGCAGGATGAGGGGCGTACTGAAGGGCAGGATGAGGGGCGTACTGAAGGGCAGGATGAGGGGCGTACTGAAGGGCAGGATGAGGGGCGTACTGAAGGGCAGGATGAGGGGCGTACTGAAGGGCAGGATGAGGGGCGTACTGAAGGGCAGGATGAGGGGCGTACTGAAGGGCAGGATGAGGGGCGTACTGAAGGGCAGGATGAGGGGCGTACTGAAGGGCAGGATGAGGGGCGTACTGAAGGGCAGGATGAGGGGCGTACTGAAGGGCAGGATGAGGGGCGTACTGAAGGGCAGGATGAGGGGCGTACTGAAGGGCAGGATGAGGGGCGTACTGAAGGGCAGGATGAGGGGCGTACTGAAGGGCAGGATGAGGGGCGTACTGAAGGGCAGGATGAGGGTGGTACTGAAGGGCATCACTGAAGATATCAGAGGCTTTTACGTGTAGCTGTACACCATGCTCCTGACCAAGCTCTCTGCTCCAGCCATCTTTCTCTATCCAATTACCTCTGTTTATTTTAGAATTCAAACTTGCAAATAATTTACTTGTCACAAGAAGGCAAATTAACACATTTATTTGAATTAAAATGAATTAGGCTTTCTGAGAGAAAGTAAGTAGGATCCATCTAACTTGCTTGACAAATCAGATTTTCTGTTTAGGTTGAATGGTGGATTTTGAAAAATTTAGTAAACTATGGAGCACCAAGTTTCAATGAAAATACCTTTAAACCAAATCCATATATTTTAACATTGCCAAATGTGTATTGGAATGAATATAATTATTTTCCAGCTATTCCTTTTTTTAAAATTGGTTTAAACAGGAGCCTATAAGTCAAAGAGAGGTAGACATGGAGATGGGCTATTCCATAGCATTTCTAGAGCCTTTTTATTATAGATCCCAGAGGCCAAGGACGTGGATTGATTGCTAGTGATTGGTAACAAATCCTTTTTGTGTGAAGTGGTTCCCATATATTTACTTTAATAGGGAAATAAATAGGGAGAAATACCCCACCAGCTCATAGAATCATTAAAATGGTTGATCACACTAGGATTTACTTGGCATCTAGGCCAGAAGAAATCCAAAAATTGTGTACTTGGCCAGGTAGCTCAGTTGGTTAGAGCATCATCTCAATACACCAAGGTTGTGAGTTTGATCCCCTGTCAGGGAACATACAAGAATCAACCAAGGAATGCATAAATAACTGGAACAACAAATCAATCCCTTCCTCTCTCATTCTAAAATCAATAATTTTTTTAAATGTGTGGTATTTCTATAATAATTCCATGCATTTCTCCAATTTTTTATATACTAGAGGCCTGGTGCACAAATTCATGCACGGGTGGGGTCCCTCTGGGTGCCCTGCAGGAATCAGGTCGAAACCCACAGTCCAACACCACCTGCAGCTCCTACCTGCCGCTCCGTTCATCTTGGCCCCACTGTGCCTGCTGCGGGCTCGTGCCCAATCAGTCCCCATCCAGAGAGGCTCGCGCTGCCACCACAGCGCTCTCCAGCCATGAGCCCTGCGTCTAGTGCCCTCCCAGGGGGAGTGGCCTGTGAGATTGGGCTGAAACTGGCTCTCCAACATCCCCTGAAGGATCCCAGATTTTGAGAGGGTGAAGGTCAGGCTGAGGGACCCCACCGGGGCACAATCGGGCTGGAGAGGGACTGTGGGAGGGCTCCAGGGCATGTCTGGCCCATCTCGCTCAGTCCCGATCACCGGGACTCCAGCAGCAAGCTAACCTACTGGTCGGAGCATCTGCCCCCTGGTGGTCAGTGCACATCATAGAGAGTGGTTGAGCAGCCTTAGCATATCATTAGCATATTACGCTTTGATTGGTTGTTCAGTTCTGCCGTTCAGTCTATTTGCATATTACCCTTTTATTATATAGGATGTAAATAAGATATCCTGGGACCAATGTGTGTGTGTGTGTGTGTGTGTATGTGTGTACTAGAATTGATAGTGAAGCCTGCCTTTGTGTACCAATAAATAATTTTTACTTATTAATAGGGGATCTTTTAAAAAAGCAATAGCTACTACTAGTATTTATAACTACTACCACCACCACTACAACCAATAGTAATAAAATAGTGGTAATGATAAGTCAACATAGAATAAATCTAATCCTTGGTGACTTATGGTCACAGGAAATAAGAAAATTAACTTATATGTGTAATTTCTAACAGAAAAGAATGACAGGATGACCAATAAAAGACTTTCCAGCACAGAAATATATTAGATGAGAATATAATTTCTGTGTGATATATAGAATTGCAATATAACTTAAAAGAGAAAAGGTAACCACGTAATATTTTCAAGTGTTGAAGGACTCATTTATGTATGTTTTAAATGGGATGCTATTGGGTATCAAATTGCTATGTTAATTAAACCCAATGCATGCATGCACTTAAGTGATAATGTGAAATTTTCATTAAAAATCATCAATATTTATAATACTCAAGAAATTGCACCTTCATAGTTAATTTATGATGAAGAATTTTAAATTCCAACCTAAAATATGCAATGTACATATTTTTTCAATATGTGGTTCAAATTGGTTAGGGAGCACACCATAACCAATTTGAACCACTGACTTAAATACAGGCACATGATCCCTTGGGTTCCAAATGCTTCAAAGAACGTTTGGGCAACAGTGAGAAGCATTGGTGTGAGCCATTGGGAGAGAGAATGGGTCACTTTGCCACAAGAAGTCATTCTGATGTCAGAGCTCAGGGTCCAATTCCAATTCCAGTTTACAGCTGGCTGGTGAGAGGCAGGTTAGCTAACGTCTTATCCTGTGCCTCATGGAGTCGGTGATTCCTGCAGGGACAGGAGAAGATTGCATTCGATAACATGCCACGCGTGCAGGATGCCAGCGGTTGCTCACATGAGTGGGTATTAAAAAGATCTAATAAGTGGATCTCCTCGGAGTTTTTCTAGGAAAAGGTCATTACATTTGAGTTTTGTGTCCACTGGTTTGAATAGTTTTAATTTTCATTTTTCTTGGAATACAAGGAAAAGTTTCTCATTCTGATTCCCACTTTTGTGCACAGTCATCTCCAAAACAAAAGTGCTGAAAAGGGATAATGCGTGGAAATGATGTTTGTTTTTAGCAAAGAAACAGTTGCCAAAAATAAGGGAAGGAAACTTGGAAAGGTGTTATAAAATGCTTTCTTATAGCCTGAAGTAGAAACATTAAAAAAAATTACCTCCCAGTGGCACTTCTAGTTACAAATATGCAATTTAGTAAAATGGATGCCCTTCAAGCTATGAAACTGAGTGAAGTGGGAACTATAGTCACTTAGGTATCTGAGACCCATCAGCACAAGGAGCAAGGCCTCTGCTTCCTGCCGTGAAGGGCAGCCCTGACTCTCAGAAGAGAACTATATTCTAGTCAATATTAAAAAGGTGGGAGATCTTTGTGCAACATGAGGAGCACTTGCCCCATGGCCACCTCACCTGGGGACCATGATCAGACCACAGCCCGTCAGTGACAGGGTAGGCCTGGAACACCCAGCCTGGAGTCCTCAGATTACAGCAGCAGGGTGTGTAGCTCGGGGCTCCCAACTTCCTTTGGTTGGAGTGGGAAGACTATGAAAGCCAAAGAAATTAAACTGCTACTCCTCAAGGTCAGGGAGTGAGCCTTATTTGTTTCTGGGTTTGCAGGTCCAACAGTGGTGTAGTTAATGAGGAACCAACCTGACCCTCCAGCTGACAACCGGAGGAGCTAGGGTCAGCCACAGTCATGTGAAACCAACAGCCAGACTCCCTGCCTCTTTCAATACTCCTTTCCCAGTATCTGTATTCAGGGGAAATCGGATTTAAACAGATCAAACTAGCTTGGAGGCATTTTTAGGGACACAACTGAAATTCCTTATTCATAAACTAAGTGTGAGCATCATTTAGTGATTGCCTTGGTCTATCCCAGGACCAAGTGCAAGCAAGGTAACAAGAGGCAAAGGTCCTTGGGATCAAATAGCCCTGGTCGTAGTCAGAGCTCTGGCCCTTAATCATTGTGTGACCTTGAGCCATTTACTTACCTTGAACCAATCATTTTTTACCTGTAAGTTGGAGATAATCATAACTTCTTGAAGAATTTTTATAAGGATTTAAGATAAAGCCACTTTATAAATAGTAGTTTAGTATTAAATGCTCTAATTATTTGTGAGAGCATGCCAAGATACACAAGCTGCCTCAGGAAAAAAAAATTGAGTTATGAGTGCTCTGAGCAATTGAAATTATATTAATTTCCATATATTGAACAGGTCTGTGAAAAAAAATTGTAAGCTATGTGCTCACTTCATTAAGAATAATTCTGAAGATGGACTCACTCAAGCACAAGAATACCACTAGGGCTAGGTTGGGATGTACATCTTGTACTATACTTGTAGTAGAGCAAATTTAAATTGTCTCTAAAGGACAGGGTATAATTCTTTAAGGTTGAAGAAAGAGTATTACTTTCTGATTTTAAAAAATCAGAAAATACAGGTAAATGATGAAGGCTGTCATGAGTACTGGGCCTCTTCCTGACTCCGCCTGAGAATGTTGAGGGAAGTCACCATTTTGCCAGCCAACTCCTCTAACCACCTGGAAATCCAGTTTTTAAAGTGTTCTGCAGTGCTTTTAATGGCAATTTATTTTAGGTGCTAAAATTAAAATATTTGAATTTTCAAATGAAAGGGCATCGTTTTTCATTAAGTTTGGCTTTCACCTTTGGGCAAACAAAAGCGAGCAGAAAAAATGAATGGAAATGTACTTCATATTGATAGAAATGCCACTTTTATCTTTGAGTTCAAAAAACTTGATTTTGTAAAATATTGTGAAATAAGCAATGAATTCTAAGGTTGTAACGACTGATTATTGAACTGGACATTTTCTTCCCAGAATGCTTTTTTGAAGTTGAGCTACACCATTCTTTTGTCAATAAGAAAACAGACAAAGGAGTAACAAACAAAGCCACTGCTTGATTCAAAGTTGCCAAAAACAGGGAACAGTTATTTGGTTTCTTTGCTATAGATCCAGCTTAAAATCTCAGGTCGAGATAACGTACAATGGAAGCAGGGAGAGTAAGATAGGCTGCTGACTCACCCACAGGTTTAAAGATTAGCCCTTCCATCAACATCCAGGTATTTAGTATCCTGGGAGCATCTGAGAGCCTCATTCTGTCAGCAAAGGGAGGCACCTTGCTCTCATATTTCATCACATGGTCCCCACATTTTTAACATTATACATTTTTGTCATATTACAGATGAATTTAGCTAAGTAATAAGTGGATGATTTAAAAATAGAGCAAATTTTCTTATTTTTAATGTATTTGCATAATTCATGCAAAGGTTAGGGTAAGTCTCATGATAGTGCTTGGTAAGATGATCACTAAAGTTGGCATTACCTAGACATATGGAAGAGAAGCCAGGACACCTTCCATAAATTTCAACAGGTCAACGTATAGACAGAATCTTTAGGAGAAAAGAGAGTCACAGACCCTGGAATGTTTCATTCCTGATTCAGCAGCAAAAGCTCATTCAAAATGATTAGGTACCAACTCGACAGTCACCTCTTACTGATTGATCCACTGATACAGAAAAATGATATTTTAAGAACACCACCAGAAGATTTCCAGAGAAATGGTGAGCTTGGTTATTTAAAATCTCCCCTCGGAAGTAAATCAAACCCCACAGTTAACTGGTAAATACTTTAGATTTTACTAAAGGTTTTGTGGGGAGGCTGAGAAAAGTCACTTTGCCATCTTTAGCACAACTTCAGGAAAGTCCTCTTTAGAACATACACTACATCCGTGCCTACAGAAACCCTCTTACATGCCAGCCGCCACAGCTCACCCTCACTTTCTCTGTCATTTTCCAGGTGGGTACCTGTGGCAATGTCTGGTAATGTTCTATTTGCTGTAGGTGCGCAGCCAACCAAAAACATCAGATTTTTCTTCCAAACCTACTAAGGCATGGCACTGAGATAATGCTATGGGAAATTCAAAGAGGCCTTTTGGCCATAAAGAAACTTACTGTTTGTTCAGGAAGACAACATCATTCAAAAGAAATAGTTGGAGAACAGCATAGTAAACATAACAATAGAGTGCCAGGGAGTACAAGTGCCCTCCTGGTGAAAGCTACAATTGTCCTGCAGGTAGGTGTGTGTGTGTGTGTGTGTGTGTGTGTGTGTGTGTGTGTGTGTGTGTTCCTAAGGTGTAATTAGCTTGCACAATAGAGGCCTGAGTAGGGAGATGAGAGAAGAGCCAGGGGCAACAGTGAATTGGCTCCACTGAGCACTACAAATTACCAGAGGAATCTGCCCTCTGTCTGTGGCCTGAGGCTCCGCTTGGGATGGAAGAAACACAGGCCCACAGCAGGGAAATAGATCATTTTCTTCTTGTGGTTCTGATGCAGGTGCGGGTGCCTGACCTGGGGGTATGTTACTGTACACATCGTATGTTTATTTACTCACAGGCTAACAAATCTAAATCCCACAGATGCTTCTGCTGCTTTGAAGACTCGGGATAGTGTTTTATCCTTCATGAAAGATGCAGAAGAGGTAGACTCTGATGTATGATTTATGGTGTGGGGGGCAGATGCTTACTTTATTTTTACTAGTGAGAGATTTTTAAGAGCAGAAAACTTTTCCTCCGTGTCAATGGCTATGACATTAGTTCTACAGTAAAAGCAAGTACTGTTCACCTTTTAAAGGATTTCCTAGGTTCTCATCAATGAGCTGTTCCTAAGAGCCCACTGGTACCACAGCTTTATCCCCTCTGCCTGGAAGTCTTTCAGTCTTTGTTCCAATGCATTTCACTCTTTAAGGTCTATCTCAAATGTTCCCCACATCCCAAAGCCTTCCTTGCTTGCTCCTATTCTTTGTAACCATTTCCTCTCTGGAACGTTCTGAGATCACTTTAGCTCTTTTATGCAACTTAGCAAATCCATTTTGCAGTGTAGCCATTTATTACTGTCAACCTCCCCTCCCTCCAAGTTGTTGGTTACCTAAGGACAGGGACAAGATTTAATTACTGTGGAATAATGCACAGAACACAGTGATTTAAATTGTGTTGCCTTGAATTGAAAGCCTTTTTGATCATCTCTCCTCAGTCTGTATTTCTCAACATGAAATAATACCCTTCTTTCTAGCATTTTGGGGGCATCTGTGATACACTACCCAGATCCACTTCAGGAACTGGGGACTTCTTGCTCTAGCTTCTGAGACTCCACCCTCTGCTGTCCTCAGCTTCAACTGCTGATGGCTTCCTCTCCCAAGGTCACACCCAAACCAGGGCAGCCAGCCCCCCAGTGACCAAGGGGCAGAAAGGCCTGGCATTCTTGCCCCACATGGGGACAGCTTGTTGAATCACTGCCCCTCAGAGGTCTCTCACTGCACTGGTAACTGCACCCCAGGTCACTCTTCCCTCTGCTGGATCCTCCCTCCTTTCCAAGTGTGTTTATCCCAAGAGCACTCCCTAAAAAAATGACCTACGCACCAATTTCCCTTTTCGTCCCCTTTCAGGGAACACAGTCTGAAAAAAATGTGTTGACTACATGGCTTTTCTTTTTTTTTTGGTAATTTTATTTTGTCACATATCTCTCACCATACTCAGGAGGATAGTGAATATAGAGGAGTGGAGCTGAGACTTTTATAGTGATACTAGAGACCCAGTGCACAAAATTTTTGCACAGGGAGGGGGGCCTCAGCCCGGCCTGCAATGACGCCAGCGTCCCGCGCCCCGGTCTCTGGCCAGAGGCCCCTCCCTCTGCGCAGCCGGGGTGCAGGACAGTGGGCTCGCATTGCCAGGCTCACGTCACCAGGGCGAAGCCGCCAGCATCACCCCCACCCCATGGGCACCGCCATCTTTGTTGCGGAGTGATGGTTAATTTGCATATTACTCTTTTATTAGATAGGATTCCACTAGGTGACCAATGGTGTTTTAGTAGCCAAAATATGCTGCCTCCCTCATTTTTTTTCTGGAAATAAATACAACAGATGGTTGGTGGAAGAAACTAAACTACATTTCTAGTTCTCCTGGGGCTCGTTTAACTTATCTTTCCAAAACAAATAGTCGTACCATGTTTACTTGCCAACCGAGAAATGCCTGAAATCATATTCCATTTCCTATTTGCAGAAGACACGAATGTCAAAAAGGTTGAGATAATTTTTCAGGTGCTTCGAAAGCCTGTTAGAAAGAAAATCCCACTTATAAATTATGTATGTAAAGACACAGGTATAAAATGCTTCTGAGGAAACACACTAGTTTATAAAAGAAAACTCATTTTATATCTTTTCTTAGATTAAATGCAAAACCCCATTTGGGAGAAAGCAGTTGAAAATCTACATGTGAAGCCACAGCATAAAAATGTAACATTCTTGAAAAATATAAATTTCAAATGGTATAAAGCTAGTCCAGAAAATTCAATGTTTCTGAAAGTTTGATTTGTAAGATGTCAAATTCATGTTCAGTAGTGTGATATTTTTGGAATCCATTAAAGTTCTTAAGAAAAGAATGTAGTCTACAGAAATCACATTTTAAACTTGCAACAAGGCTACGGTAGAGATTAATAAAAGCAGGGAAATGGCTTAGTGATAAAAATATTATAAATGGAAAGTAAAATGTATTTTCATGGCATGATTTCTTACTGTCCAAATCTTTATGATAATCAACAAAACTTCCTTTTGTAGTTGTTTTTAGTATTTCAAGCTACATCAAACCATTTGATGCAAAAAAGATGCTGGCTACATTTTTAAATGGGCTATTCTTTTGAATATGAATGCTAAAAAATAACTAGCTCTTTATAGAAATTTTTTAAATGCTGCAAAAATTTCATTTTTGTGAAGATGTGTGATGTGCCAGACATTTCCAATGTATAATTACATTTGTCTCACACCTGTATTTTGAGATATCATCGCTCCTATTTTAAAGAAAATGAAAACTGAGGCTCAGAGAGATTATGTAACTTGCCTAAGGGATGAAACTCGGATATTAAACCAGAATGCGTGGTCTTTCCTCTGGGCAGGATGCAGAGGTGATTTCCCGGGTTCTTGTCCAGGTGGATTAGAAGAATGAAGTCATGGACAAAAGGTGGCCTAAGAAAAGGTGGAAACTTATTGGGAACAAGCACAGTCTCCCACGTGGGGAGGGGGAGAGAGACCCACTGAGTCCCTTTTTTCTAAGGTTTATAAAGGCTGCAGTTCTCTGTGTCCTGATATCCCCTCTGGTGACTATAGCAGCTTCAGAGCTCAAACCCCACGTGGGGTTCCACTCTGTTTCTCCCTTTTGTTTTTCTACTCCCTTTGGCCTTCCTCTTCCCTCTCTGAATGAGTGGCTTCCTCTCCCTTTATTCTGTAAACTTAGACCTCTGCAGCTCCCAGCCCCCTTATTTTATGAATGCATGTCTTCTGGCAGCTCCCTTATTATGTGAATGTAGACCTTCTGCAGCTCCCAGCTTTGCAGCCCTGTAGTTCCTCCCCATGGACCCCCTAATTCCCAAAGCTTCCTAAACCTGCCTATTTTACCCCTAAAAATTTCTTTCAGGGACGATGTCAGTGACATCTAGAAACTCCAAGATCATTTCTAGTTTAATTGCAACATAAACTTGGCTTCAAAGTGAGTTTGTTTTCTAGGTTACAGGACTTGTCTTGGAAATTGTTATGCCACTTCTTTTGTTTGGAGTAGGGGAGAGTCTAAAACCTTTTGAAGTGTACTTCTTTGTACTTTTTTTTCAAACTTACCAAAGAGTGACTTTATCTTTTTACTCAAAGATCTAGAGAATCTTTTTTCTTTGCCTTTAAAGTTTAATAGTTGTTTTGTATGATGTGTGTCAGAATCAATTGTTTTATGTTTATTCTTTCACTGTGGCCCCTTTTAACATTTATATTCAGGTCTTTTATTCCCAGAATATTTTTTATTATAATTTTAAATATTTATTTAGTTCATTGTTTGGTTTTACTTCTTCAGGGACTCTATGGTAGATTGTTTTTTCTATATCTTTATCTATCAATTTACTTTTAATATTGTTTACCTATTTCGTAATTTCTTTTCTTTTTTCATGTTTCAATTTTCATGACTCTTCTCAACGTCCTTTATTATATTTTCAGTTCAGTATATTCTCCCTTGGATATTTGTCATTTGTGTTCATTTCTGATAAGCTGTGGTATTTTTCTCATTTTTTCCCTGAGATTAGTCAAGCCTTACCTCTCATCTTTCTTTTTCTGCTGCTATTCTCTTTTGTGCTGAGTTTTTGAGTTTTGATTCAGGGTATTCTTTCATACCTGATATTGCTTTTGATGATATTTAACTCATGCTAGAGGGTTGTGTTACAGCTTCTGTTTTATATTTGATTTTGGTTCTTTGTAAAGGTTTTTGGTTTTTAACCATTAGTAACCGCTCTTTTCCTTTAAGGCAGTGGTTCTCAACCTTGGCTGCACATTAGAATCACCTGAATTTCCGGAGGATGAGGCCCAGAAATCAGGATTTTAAAAAGATTCCTAGGTGATTCTAATGTGCAGCCAAGGTTGAGAACCACTGCTTTAAGGGGAGTGAATTTGAGTGACTACATGGTTTCTTAATTAAAAAGCGCTGTCTTCCATCGCCACACAGAAGTTTAGTTTCTTGAATATGTGGCTTTTTGGGGACACATGGTTGTGTTGTTGTTCCTTGTTTCCATTCATTTCCATTGATTGCTCCCTGCATGGGCGAGCCTGCAGTCATTTCACTCTCAGATTTCTTCCCCTGACCGTCCCTGGGGTCTGCACATTTTCAAGCCTCTTCCTCTCTGTGCCCGGGTGACAATCCTCTCCAGGTCTCACCTGTTGTCAGCATTTCACTCCGCAGGATGGGTCCCACTCTGTGAGTGATTTCTATCTGGTTTCCACTTCTACCCGACTCTCCACCTGACTCCCTGCTCCTCCAGCCCCTGCAGATGGCTCCTCTGGTTTGGGACATTCCTTCCCCACTTACATGCCAAATGACATGATAGTCCCCTTGTTACACAATGGGCCTGGGTTTATATCTCTCCGTTCTTCAGAACTGTGTGGAGATTCAGAGTCTGAAACTATGTCATACAGGAGAAGATTTGACTTTGGGTGGTGGGCACATGGTGCAATATACAGATCTTGTAACATGGACACCCACACCTGAAACCTGTATGTTCATGTTGACTGAAGTCACCCCAATAAATTTAATAAATTTTAAAAATAAAGAGAAAAAGAAACTATGTCATAGAACTGTTGGCTCCAGTTCTAAATATTCTTATATAATTTTATCTATAAAGTCTGTCAAATGCTGAAAATGTACACTAAAATATTCCATTCCAATTGCACTTTTTTTCTGGTCCTATTGTGCTTTCAAAGTTTCTCCTCAGTGAATATTGTTAAATTTTTTGGGACTGTCGGGGAGAAAAAGTTTTCCTGGACCCCTTTAGGATTCCTGGGTTTGAAATTTAAACTGTCAAAGACAAATTAATAGGAGAAAAACATACAAATTTTATTAAATTTTTGCATGCACACGGGAGCCTTCCCAAAGGCATGAAAACCCGAAGGAAGCAACCAGAGGAGGAAGCTTCCGTGCCTTTTAGACAAAGAAACAATACATTTGTAAAAAATGACAAGACAAAGAGGTTTGGTCTGTGGGTAGTAAGTAAGTGGTGCAGTAACAGGGTTTGTTTAGACAGCCTTCTTGGCCTTACATTCCTGTGTCTCTCCTCCTCCTGGTATAGGGAGAGTACCTCTCGTTGGGAGATTTATCTCTTGCTTTCTGGGAAGGTGGTTGGGGAAGGTCAGGGTGACCTTGCTGCTTCTGCAGTTTGCTCAGACTCCTGCAGCTGGAGATATTCAATATCCCGAGGGGCCATATTTTGGGATAGCATGTCCTGAACCCCATCAGTACATAAAAGATTATGACAACTGTATTTTCCTTGCGGATGATCATTTCTGTCAGTTTATAACCGCTGTCACATTTAACAGCTTTGGCCTCAAATCCCGCTTCTCTGAGATGGCTATCACCACTTCTGATCGCTCGCGGTCTGCCTTTTCCTGCTGACTGACCAGCCCTCCATCTTCAATTCCTCTTTGTTACTTTATATTACATGTGTCTTAGGATCAGCAAGCGATATATTTTGCATCGGCTCCAAATATGAGATTCTTTAATTTTGAAAAGAAAAATCCAGCCACACACATTTAGTATAATAATTAATATGTGTGCTTTTGTTTCTATATATTATTTTGCCAGTTTTTTAATTAACTTTTGTTTGTTCAAATATCAGCCTCCCATCTTGATTGCTGCACTAGATCTAAATTATCTCAAGCCTCAGCTATCTCCTCTCCCCATTTTCACTGTTCTTTAAATTCAGTCCTTATGCAACAGCCAAAAGAAAATCTTAAATATTTAAACCAAATCATATCACTCCCCTGCTGAAATATTTTAATTGCCACAGGTTTAATGGGAATAAGATCCAGATTCGCATGTGACAGTCTGTCGCTTTGCCTGACTCTCCAACCTCCTCCCATTTTTCTTTTCTGGTAATTCATTCTGTTCCAGTGGCGCTGGCTTCT
>NW_005363502.1:3031431-3099160 GCF_000412655.1 Myotis brandtii | reverse complement strand
CTCCTCCACCTCCTCCTCTTTATTTTCCACCTCCTTTTCCTCCTCCTTCTCTACCTCCTCCTCTACTATTTATTTAAAGTGCTAAACTCATTTGTGGTGGACTTAAAGATGTCCCCTTTACTCATTTTGGACGTTTTTTCGAATTCTTCCAATGGCAAGCTTTTTACAACCCCTCAGATCACAGAATAGCTGTTATCTTCTTTAACCATAGCTATAACACTGAATGATTTATTTCCTCTAGAGCAGTAGGCAATAAACAAATGAAATAATTACAAATTGTGAGGTTATAAGTGCTAACACATAAGCTTTATGGGGCCAGGGGCCACACTTCTCTAATTTAGCCTTATATCACATTAGGCATTCACACATTTGTGGAATGTAAACATAAATGCACATTGTATTTGCAACTATATGAAATAAATACTTAGAATCTGCTATCACCTCATCCATATTTTGTCATATTCTATTTATCCTCTCTTCCCTCCAATCTGTTGATCCTGAAATTATTCTATTGGTGATTTATTCCTCGTTGCAAAATCCAATAGCCCTGTTTCAATGCCTCTTTTACTGCAACTCTCTGCATCCTTTTAGTGTTGACCACGCCCTTCTCTCAGAATGAAGACTCCAGTGCCAGATGCTTTCATTTGAAGCCAGCTCCCTACTTAGCAGCTGTGTGACGTTGGAGAATTCACTTCCACAATATGCCTTAGTTTCCTCATCGGCGAAATTTGACTAGGTTTGATTAAAATTAAATGAGTTAATATGTCTTCCAAAAGTGCTGGCCATGTAGTAAGCAATTGTGGTGGTTGTTCTCTTTTCTCTGTGCCACTAGCTCACTGATTCTTCTCACACTCATGACTACCCTCCTTGTCCCCTTCCTGTGCTCTGCACCCATTATTTGTCCCCCTAAAGTTTGCCTCTCTTCTTCTCTCCTAAATGCTCGCTGTTGGTCGTCTCATCTACTCCCGTTTCTAGTCATCTTTTATTGGCCTCTGATTATTCCACAGTCTAAACATACCTAAGTATAAGTAATTGTGAGTATGCTTCTCAGTTACTAGAAACCACTGAGAAACCTGGGAGTCTCCCCTTGATTCTTCTTCACCCTTGCTCCATCTCTAACGTAGCATTGACCCTCACAGCTATTATCACCCAAGCATCTCATGAGCACTACCTCTGCATCTCTCATCTCCTTAGCTTCCCACCTCTAGGAATAAAGTCCTCAGATCCATTCTTCACAATCCATCGTTTGTGAAACTTCCAGAATGTCCATCAAAACCTCAGAGCTCATCTATCCCTTTCCTGATGGGACTCTTCAGCCTCCTATCATGATGCTGTCAAGGTCAAGTTTCTCATGTCGCATTTAAGGCCTTCCATGATATTTCCTTAGCGACCTCGACCTCTCTAGTCTCATCTTTTAAACTCATTACATCAATTTTCTTTACGGTCTAGAAATATCACCTCACCATCAATTTCTGTCACACTGTCCTCTATGGTTGATATGACATTCTCTCTCTCTTCTCCCCTCCTTCCCTTGTGCTGGATAACTCCAACTAACTCATGCTGACCTCCTCCAGGGAGCTTTTCTTAACCCCATTCCCTGGCTGAACTAAGGACTCACTTTGAGCTCCCTTAATTTCATGTTAGAATTCCCAATATTGTTTAACTTATGAACTATTTTATAATAATATAATCTTATATTTCCTCTTCAAAAATTTATGGTGTGAAATGGAGGAGTTTTAAGTTTAAAGGTTTTATTTTAGATCAGGATGATATTAAAGATTTTTTTTTTACAAAGCTCATAAATAATAAAATCTTTAGCATTTATGCTGTATTGAGGCAAATGTTGACTTTTCCCTTTTAATAAATTATCAGTTCTTAATTTATTGCAATTTTATGAATAGAAAGCATGGTTAGTTATTATCTAATCCAAAATATAATATTGCGTTTGATTTGAGAACAAAATATATATAATACTGAGGACTAACGTTTTAAATGCATTCAAATCCTCAAGCTTGGAAGTTTTTATTTTGTTCTAAAAATAATCTTTGTGGTTTGTTACTAAGTGATAAGTTAAAAAGAAACTTTTACAGGATATTCCTTGCAAGCAGTTCTCTTCTAATATGACACGGAAGGTGTGAATAATCCTTTTTTCTAAATAGATGAAAAATATAGTCTGTATGGTTTTGCATTTTTATGTTTCTAAAAAAAACCATATGAAAACATCTTGATATGCTATAGGAAAAGTTTGAGAAAATGTAGACTTGACAATCTGTTAAAAATAATCTTGAATTAGATTTATAAATCTCCTGCCATCTTTCCCTCCCCAAACCTCACAATACCTGCATTGATGAAAATTATAAACTTAGAAATCCAAGTAGTTCAACTAGCCCAAAAGATGACCAAGAATTTCATACTAGGCACGTAATTTCTCAAACAGCTGAAAAAAGGATAAGGGATATCTTGAAAGAAGCTAGGGCACAGGGGATGGGAACACATTGCATACAGAAAAACAAAACTGAAATCATGGCTAATTCCTAATAATATAAAGTGGAATCAAGAAAACAATGGAATAAAACTTATAAAGTGTTGAAAGGAAATTTTAAAAACTCAGCCCAGAATTCTCTATTTAACTAAAAAATCCCTACAAAAATGTGAATGAATAACAAAAAGAACTTAGATAAACAAAAGCTGAGAGAATTCTTCACCAGTGATTTGTACTATACAACATGTAAAAATGTTTGTCAAACTTAAGGGAAATTAGACCAGATGAACACTTGGATATATAAAAAAGTCACAAAGAGCACTGAAAATGGAAAATAAGTGGATATACATTCAAAAACATTTACTTTGTCTTTTGCAATTTCTTTACAATTGTCTATTTAAAACAAAATAATAACATTTAGAGAGTGCTTATACTATATATAAAAGTTAAATAAAATTACAATAGCACAAAGTATGGAGAAATATGTGAAAAGACTTTTACTATTATAAGGTTAGGCCTTTGATGTGAAAGTGAAAAGTATAAAAAGGGAAATAAGAAGTATCAATTATCAGTGATGAAGAGTGAAGTGACACAATATTAATTCAAAATATGATGTAAATTAAGTATGACTGTTCTTATTCTTTAAAGCAACTACCAAAAATAAACAAAGAAAATAGAGCTAAGAAGACAATAGAGGAAATAAAATAGAGTACTAAAAAATATTTTACCCCAGAATGCAGTAAAACAGCAAAAGAACAATCACAATAAAATCAGGGAACAGCCCTGACTGGTTTGGCTTAGTGGATAGAGCGTTGGCCTGCAGACTGAAGGGTCCCAGGTTCGATTCTGGTCAAGGGCATGTACCTTGGTTGTGGGCATATCCTCAGTAGGGGTTGTGCAGGAGGGAGCTGATCAATGTTTCTCTCTCATTGATGTTTCTAACTCTCTATCCCTCTCCTTTCCTCTCTGTAAAAAATCAATTAAATATATTTTTAAAAAATCAGGGAACAAACAGAAATCAAATAGAAGATAATATATTTATCCCAACCACATCAATAATAACTTTAAATGTTAATTAACTAAGTCCTACAATTAAATAGCAGAAATTGTTAAAGTTTATTTTTAAAAAACAAAACCCAACCCTATTGTTCTATAAGAAACATTAAATATAAACACATAAACAGGTTAAAAGTTAAAGGGTAAGAAAAAATATACACTGAGGTTAAGGAAGCAGACATGGTCATATTAATATCAGAATGGTGGACTTTGAGAAAAAAAGTTCTACCAGGAATAAAGAGGGATATTTAAAATTAATAAACATGATGATTAATCAGGATGATATAACAATCATAAATGTATGTGACAACATAATAAAAAAGATTTAAAATTCATAAAGCAATGCTGACAAAATAGAATAGTCAAATCTCTAATCAGAGTTAAATATTTTAAAAGCCCTCTTCAGTAATTTATAGAATATTTAGACAAAAATAAAGGTATAGGGAATCTGAACAGTATCAAACAAATGGACCTCATTGATAATAACATCTGATAACGGCATAAGACCTATTCCTTTTTTTTTAAGACCCATTCTTTTCTAGTACAATTAACCAAGTTTGCATATCCAAACAATAAAATTATATGCAGCAATTAAAAGCAATTGTATATATAATAACTGGGAGGAATCTAAAAATCATACTGTTGAATGAAAAAAGGCAGACACAAAAGAGTTCACACTGGATGATGCTATTTATATGGAACTTTAGAACACTAATCTGTACCGATAGAAGCCAGATCACTGATTGCCTAGGGTAGTGGGTGAGGCTCGTGGACTGCAAAGGAGCATGAAAGAAGTCTTTGAGGTGCTTGAAGTGTTCTGTTGCTTGACTGTGGGCATGTACAAAGTATATCTGTTAGTCAAACTTTATTGAACTATACAAATACATTGAATGTATTGATTATATATGTTATACCTCAATATTTATTTAAAGTATATCCAACAATGAATAATCATAGCACATGACTGTATAATAGTCAAAACCTATCCTGGGTTGAGCAGTTAAAAAAAAAAGAGTGAATAATGAGATTAGCACTTCCTATGAATCTCTGCACAATCTTTCCATATCCTCTCAAACGCTATCAAAACGAATTCTTTAAAGAGAAAATTATTTAGTTTATGTATTGCTTTTAAAAAAAAACACACACACAACAGAATTGTCACCATAGCCCAAACTCCCATGAATACTTCATGAACCTCTCAGAAATTGTGAACCACCAGTTGGGAAATTCTTTGTGCATATTCCTCTTATTGCATAGATCATGTTGTATCACACCGTTCTTAAATAAAACACACTGCTTTTCCCTAGTAGACTACAAACAGTGATATTAGCCACTGTATCTCATTAATGTTGTGACTGTAGGACCTAGCATAGAGCCTGACACAAAAATAAATGCTCAAAAATATATTTGTTGAATAAAATCCTTTAATCAGTGAAATTAAAGAATCTGTAATCAATTCTGATCAAATTCATATCTTAGCTGTGAGAATTTTTTTGTTTAATATTTCTGGACATTGCAATATTAATTAGAATTTAAATAATGAACTAATTTTTAAACAAAAATAGGCTGAAAAGAGTTTTGCAAAGAAAGTTTGAAGACAGAACAATAAAATAGAATAGTTTGAAAATAAAATTATATTTGTAAGAAACATCTGATAGCTTTTCAGCATCAACTATCAGCATGTTGGTTGGGTACCACTGATGACAAAATACCTCTAAAATTAAATTGCTATTATCATTTTATATCATTACAAATAGTATCCTGTTTTTTTCTTCACAAGCAACATTTTGAGATGTTATGTGGGAAGCTAGGGAAAATTCTTCAAAAATGTTCAACAATTATTATTTTTTTATTAACTTACATAAATTCATCTTTGACTAAACGCTAGTCAAAGCTCCTGTGAACTCTTCTCTCAACTAGGCCCTGACTTTTGAGTTTCTGTGTTCATTTCTGCACCATCCAATTTTAGCACAAATCCTGCTAAGTCAGTTCAGCTAGCATCTCCCATCTTCCATATTTGATGACTCCATGTCCGATCGAGTTCTTCATCCTCCATCATCTCCCAGGTGATGTCTGCTCACCTTGGACTGACTTTGGCAAGATTCCTTTTAGGTAGATTTAGCCAGATGTTTCCTCTTAGTAATTTTCTATCCACTGACCTCCTTTTATTAATTCCCACTTCTCCTTGTATTTGGATTGAGCCCAGTCTCTCTCTTACTGCAACATCACATTCCAATGGTTCCCACACCTATCTCAGTGGCCCCTCCCAATAAAGTCTGCCTTACCATTCCTTCACAAATGTCATGGGCAATGTTTCCTTAACATAATCATAGAATTCTTTCTATTCTCTATAGCAAATGTTGACTCCAAATGTCATGATGTAAATTAGTATCCACACTCCTTTTTATATTACTTATGATTTTTGTTGGAAAAAGATTATCTTCACTCCTTCCTGCATTTAAAAAGAAAGATGACACATATCAGGCTGATCACTTATATGTGTGTTATATGTGTTTAATCATTATGCTGCACATCTAAAACTAATATAACTATAGTTGACATGTGACATTAGTCTTAGATGTACACATGATGACTGAGGAACTGATAAATGCTAAGTAATAAAAATTGCATGTTTAACTGTAGTTGAAATTTTTTATAATTCAAAATAAGCCAAAAGTAAATAAATAAAAATAAAGACATGACACATGTTAAATAAAAATATTTCTCAGATATATAGATATCACGGTCATAGAAACCATGGCAGTTTGATTATTAGAAGAGAGATTAAAAGCATATTCTTCCCTTTCCCAAAGTTTACAAAGAGTGAATTTCAACATTAATCTGGCTAGAGAAATAAAGTACTTTAAACTTTTAAAATGACACAAAACTTTAAAAACTATAGCTTAAAATAAATGCATGGATTATAAATGCCATTTTTAAAGGCTATTTCAATGAGATTGTGCAAAGCTCCCGTCCATTGGTGAATGTGATAAAAATGAAAATGGGGCTTCCTTTCTCTTTGAATACCAGGAGTAGTTTTGTTCCCTGAGCCAACAGAAAGAAAGCATATTTGCTGGTTGCTTTTTTTTCCCCTTTTTCCAATTGGATCCCAATTCTATCCCCCCAAATGTAAGCCAGATACAGGAGGGACCACAGTTTTGCCAGCCATATAGTTTTGATTCCCAAGGAGGTGGGAGTTACATTTCACCTTGAAGGGAAAATGGCCTTTTCGCTCAAGCAAAGCATAAAGAAGCCAGACACTTGAAAGAATAAGTGTAGTTATTTTTCAGCCAGCTGCTATCTAAGTTATTCTTTTAAATATGGTATTAACTCACCCATTGTTCTCCTTTTTTTTTCCTTTTTTCTCTCTATCTAGGCGAAAGTGGCAAACCTATGACGCCTGTCAGAGGTGACACGCAAATTCATTTTTTGGTTGATTTTTCTTTGTTAAATGGCATTTAAATATATAAAATAAATATCAAAAATATAAATATTTGTCTTACTATGGTTGCAAATATCAAAACATTTCTATATGTGACACGGTACCAGAGTTAAGTTAGGGTTTTTCAAAATGTTGACACGCCGAGCTCAAAAGGTTCGCCATCACTGATCTAGGCTGAATAATCATGATTTCTCTCTGTTGATTTTTTTCTCATCCTATAATGCCCAGCTCAATGCAGCTTTACTAAAAATAATCTTTAACTAATTTATACAGTACATATCGTTTTGATCAAAGCAATGCTTACTTTGCACATTAATATGTGAAATATTAAAAAGAGAAAATATGGAGACCATTCTGTTCAAGTTAACTTTCCATTTTCTGAAGTCTGCAGGCAGGAGTCCAGAACCATGTCCATTGCCTAAGGAAAAGGTGTTTGCTAATTGCAGATGGAGACTTATCTGTTATCTAACAGTGCACAGACTATGAAAGCAAACTGGTGAAATCTTTGCCAGACACCCTCAGTGTGAATTAATCTCATGTGTTCCTGTGACTCGGGGGTGTTTTAGGTTTCAACTAGCTTAGAGCATTTAAAAATTCAATTGCACAAACATTGATTGAGGATCTGATAAGGGCTAAATAACATGTCAGGGACTGAGGATGTCCATATGAAAAGATATGAGGCAGAAGGAACACAGAGAAAGTAAAAACAAATGCCCCTAAGGGGATGTTGTAATTGCAAATCAGGGGCATGGAAGAAGAAACATATTAATCTTGATCTGTGGCAGTCATTCTAGGCAGACAGAACGTGTGGTCAGGGAGAGCTGAAAGAGCAGAGAGCTCTTTTGAGCAGTTTATAACCCAGTGTGAGTACAGCATTTCTATGCCTAAAAATCGCCTGGAAAGCTTATTTAAACTATAGATTCTAAGGCGGCTTCTCTGGAAAATCTGATCGGTAGGGCTGGAATGGGATCTAAGGATGAGAGCTCCAGGTGATTCAGGTGATTCTGATGTACGTGGTCTGTAGACATCTCTCTGAAAAGTCCTGGACTGAATGCAGACCACAGAGGGCATGAAATGAAAGCCGAGACTGGAGATTTGTTTGGGATTAGATTGTGAAGTGCTTCGAATGTTCTATGAAGAAAAATACAGCTAAGAGCCATCGAATTATTTTAAGGAAAATTGAGAAGCTTAGGGTTTAGAAATCTAGCGTTGGTAATGGTGGAGATGCTGAATTGCAAAGAGCCAAAAGACTTTGAGGACAAAGTACAGAACCTTCTGCAATGGGAGGAAGGTTCGAAACAGGCAATGTGTGTAGGGATGGAGTGAAGGAGAGACAGGAGACGCCAACAGGACTTTGGCTAAATATAGATTGAAAATGAGGTGATCAGGAAAACCCAAATGACGTGTGACTTCTGGTCTAAAGGACACTTCCAACCAAATCAAAGAACAAAGAAGGAAGATATCAGTGGGTTTAGTTTAAAACCTGCTACCTTTGAGGTAAAATATTCCTACAGTGTTGTCTACTAGGTTCTTAAAGACGTGAGTCTGGAATGCAAAAGAGAGGTCATGACTGTACTCATTCACTCATTCATTTGTTCACTTAATCCATAATTTAACGAATATTGACTGGGATCTTATTGGGTGCCTGGCTCTGGTCTAGGTGTGGAGTAAATATTTATGAGCATTAAAAAAAAAGACTTTCGTTCTTCTTATTCTTACATTTTAGAGGAGGAAAGAAACAAATAAATAAGTAAATATAGAATATCATGTCAGATAGTGAAAAGTCTATGAAGAAAAAAAACCAGGGGGGAAATAGACCATTTTGGAGGGTGCTACTTTTGATAGGAAGAAGAGGGCAGACCTCTCAGTGACATTTGTAATAAATGCAGTTAAGAAGCAAGAAAAATTAATATCTGAAAGATGATTTCAGGTACCATAGTCATCTATACAACTCGAGATTGCCCAAATGTGAAGCTTACTTATGGCCCCTTCAATTTAACAATTATTGATTGAGTCCTGCTATTTTTGGCACTTTGCTTACACTCCTTCTCCAAATAAACCTTAATGTCATGGAGTTTATACTCTATTAGAAGAAATATACAATAGCCGAAACCGGTTTGGCTCAGTGGATAGAGCGTCAGCCTGCGGACTGAGGGGTCCCGGGTTTGATTCCGGTCAGAGGCATGTACCTGGGTTGCGGGCACATCCCCAGTGGGAGATGTGCAGGAGGCAGCTGATCGATGTTTCTCTCCCATCGATGTTTCTAACTATCTATCTCTCTCCCTTCCTCTCTGTAAAAAATCAATAAAATATATTTTTTTAAAAAAAGAAGAAATATACAATAACATAAATTAAGTGCTCAGGAGAAAAAAGTAAAGGTGGGAGCTGGGAGGGAGATATGAAATGTCAGAGGGACATATGTGTAAATGTTAGATTGTGTTAGATAGGGAGGAGCATGGAAGTCTTCCTAAGAAGAAGACATTCAGAGTGAATGTCTGAAGGGAATGAGAAAGCTAGCCATGGGGTTAGCTGGAGAAACATGCCATCCAGGTAGGAAGGACAGCCAGTATAAAGGTATGGGAGCAGAATAGTGCCTGGCATGCTCACAGCAGTTGACTGGAGTGGCGGGTAATACGCAGGAGTAGATGAGGTAAGACAAATAATACAGGACCTTATAGATCATTATAAGGCCTTTGATTTTTGCATCAAAGAAAGACTGGAAGCCATTAGAAGGTTTTAAATAGAGAAATTACATGGTCACATCTATATGTTTTTAAAAGGATCCCTCTGGCTTCTGGATGGAGAATAGACTCTAAAAGAGTGAGGATAGAATTAGGAAGACCTGAGAAGTGCCTACTGCAATAATCAAGGCCAGAGATTATGAATGTTTGGAGCAGAGTGGTGCACCGTTTTAGAGAGAAGTGGTTAAATTCTGGATATAGCCGGGCCAGTATGGTTCAGTGGTTGAAAGTTGACCTATGAAATAGGACAGTGATGGCGAACCTATGACACGCGTGTCAGAGGTGACACGTGAACTCATTTTTTGGTTGATTTTTCTTTGTTAAGTGGCATTTAAATATATAAAATAAATATCAAAAATATAAGTCTTTGTTTTACTATGGTTGCAAATATCAAAAAATTTCTATATGTGACACGGCACCAGAGTTAAATTAGGGTTTTTCAAAATGCTGACATGCCGAGCTCAAAAGGTTTGTCATCACTGAACTAGTAGGTCACGGTTTGATTTCGAGTCAGGGCATATGCCCTAGTTGCAGCTTTGATCCCCAGTGTGGGGTTTGCAGGTGGCAGCTGATCAATGATTCTCTCTCATCATTGATGTTTCCATCTAACTCTCCCTTTCTCTTCCTCTCTGAAATAAAAATATATACTTTTTAAAAAAAAAATTCTGGATATATTTGGAAGGCTTAGCCAACAGTTAATTCCAGTTACAACATCTAATTCTAGTTACAAAATAGTGTTGAACATCCTGAAATGGAGAAGTTCTGGGAGGAAGTTTTGGAAGGCAAATCAGGGCTTTGGTTTTGGAGTTGCAAAGTATGAGATACCTACCAGTGTAGAAATCAAGTAGGTAATTAGACATATGGGTCTGGTATTGAGGAAGGATGTCTAAATATAGATATAAATTTAAAAAATATCAGCATGTAGATTGCAATACTATCTAATAGGCTGAGTGATATCACCAAGGAAATAAATATACATAGAGGAAGTTATCAGAAAAATTACGATCTCAAATAGACTGCATTTTATTACTTACTGCAGAAAAAATCACCGTGTTTGAATAAACAAGCACAGCTCAAGAGTTAAAGATTATATAAATAATAAAAATGATTACAGGATTTTCAGAATTTGAACAAAGTAACAGTTCAGATAAAAATTTAAATGAAGATAGTAATTATTTTTTAAGATGAACAAATATGTGTGTTATTTTCTAAAGGTTTTGTGTGTTTTTCCAAGAGAGGGCCTTTTAGCATAGAAAGGCACAGAAAGAACTTTTAAAGCTACTGTGCCTTAAGTTATTATTACTTAGTTTATAAAAAATTTTAAACATATTTTTCCTCAATTTTTTAAGTTAATTATACAAATGTTATCATTTATTTATAAACCTAGGAAAATAAGGACAGTTACTCTTTCTCTAATTAATATTTCATTCACCCATATTGTATAGAAAAAAATTTTACCACCCTTTTAATATAATTAAGATTTATTAAATGTTTTAAATTCATATGTCAGTTTAATAGATTTGGTTTCCTTTTAAAACATTTCAAGTGCTTGACATTGCAAGCCTTGGCCCTCACAAACCAAATCTTTCCAAGTACTTTAATTATTTCTGTAAACTAGTGAAGCAATCATAAGCATCCAGTGACTATCAAGTTACATTTTCAGCATATTCAAATGCCTTACACTTTTTAACTTAAAGCCACAAGTTTAAAATTAAATTGAATCAAATTATTTAAAGTGTTAAATTCTCAAAAACATTGCAAACATACCAATTATATTGAACCTAATGCAAAAGTATTCCTTTTCCTTACTTTCATCATTTCAGTATTGCCTCAAGCCTTTCCAGAGCTGTGAAACATTTACCAAATTAAGGAAATCAGATTTTTAGTAAGAGGTAAATTGAGTTTTACATCTAACCTAGAGTTGCCTAATGGTCTGAGATTAGAGAGGGAAATCTACTTTATCATCTCAGGGGAGCTGAGGCGTACAGCATAGTTTCATAGCTAAGATATATGCATTTATATTTGTCAGATCCCAACCTGGAGAACTCATGAGCCACATGCCCACGGTGTGTGTCTATCTGGGTCAACAGCTGGCCATGTTATTCCAAGTTCACACCCTTCACATGGGCTGGTTCAGTTGCCCACATTCCCCTTGGTTCAAACTATACTTTTACCTGTTTTCTCAGCTTTTTCATATTATATCACCCGATTATTTCAACAAATTTCAGCAACCTCTGTATAGGTTCTTTCATCACTTGAATGTATTTAGCTAAACTACTCACTGCCTGAATGAATTCTGCAATCCTCTCGTGGTTTTCTCTACCTATAATTCTAAAAACGTGTTATTGTCATTTTATTCACACCCAAATTCCTCTCTCACGGTTATAACTCTAAATGGTAATAAGACATTTAAAAAAAGGAATTAATACATTTCACCCAAACATTCCCTGAGAAACAGACAGGGAAGAGATATGGTTTAACCTTTTTCTATTGATGAGAATATTGAGACACAAGGAGGAGAAACAGCTTAGCTAGCACTAGGTCACTTTAAAGTGGTTTAAGCAAAAGAGCCCACCTCAATTATCCTCACAATTAGACCATTTTTACTCTTTTAAAAGAAGATTAAGAAATATTTGTGTATGAATGTTTTTTTAAAAAACTAACAGTACGAATTGGTTGCAAAATATCAAATGTTATAAATATGAAAGAAACTCATTTCTTGGAACATAGTAGGCCTGTTGATGAAAGTATAAAGAAGGAATTTCACTTTTAGTTCAGTTTTAGTGCTTCTTATACAGGGGTGGGGAACCTTTTTTTCTACCAAGGGCCATTTGGATATTTATAACATCATTCACGAGCCGTACAAATGTATCAACTTAAAAATTAGCCTGCTGTATTTGGTCAAACATTTACTTAACTCTCCCCTAATGCCTTGGCAGGGCCAGACAAAATGATTTCTCAGGCCTCATATGGCCCCAGGGCCAGACATTCCCCCTCCCTGCATAAACTATGAAAATAGACAAACCTGCCATTTAGAGAGTAAAACACATGGCCAATTTTCCACCTTTTAAATTCTTCAGGAAAAACAGTCAACATTATTCCACTTTGTCACATCAGTAGCATTGGAGTAGAAGGAAATTTATATTCATAGGAAGATTTCATGCTTAATGTATCTCAAAGTAGAATACGATGTAATAAATTAAGTAGAAATTATACTTAATTTAGATAAAAGTAATCTTGTTTCTGCTAGAAAGAGCAATGAGTAAGAACAGTTTCTTCCCTGAAGAATTTTGCATTTTATAGAGCTGTTGTTATCAGTTCTCAATCCATTAAATTTATACCAATGTAGGAAGTCAGCACCCTTAATACTCAGAAACATTTTGTTCATTCAAAAAGCTTTATGGGGTCAGGTTAGTTTTTTTTTTTTTTTTCAATTTGCATGACATATTGAGTAAATTCAATACTTTTTACTCTAAGAAAAATATATATCTGTCTATACATAAGTTTATATTTCTCCATATTTATATATGTACTAGTAGCCCGGTGCACGAAATTCGTGCACATTAAAAGGGAATTAATTAGATGAAATATTTTAATATTGCTATTTGCCCTTTCTCTATAATAGAAGAGCAGAGATGAAAGAAAATTAGTAAAATGTATATGAAAATATCCCTCCTGTCAGAGTCTGGGGCCCGCCGCGAGACCCAGAATCAAGTCCCCGCCCACCCACACGTGCCTTGAAATCGTGTGAGACCCAGACCCGGCCAGCCCCATCCCCGTCAAGCCCCGCAGGGCGGGGGGCGCAGCCTCAGGTCCCCTGTCAAGCTCCACCAGGTAGGGGGGCACAGCCTCAGGTCCCCCAGCCCCAGCGTGAGGATGTGAGGGTGTGACGACCATTTGCATATTAGCTCTTTATTATATAGGATGGCATATCTTCATTATTTGTTTCAAGCAGAAGCAATTGTTGCATAACTTATTTAACTCACTGTTCCTAAGAATATCTGGATAAATTATCAAGATGCCCACCTGGCTGTTTATATATTAAGAACCATAACATAAATATGTATGTTTAACATACATAAAGTAAACCATAGAACACAAAGGGTAATATGAAGAATAGATACACTTAAGAGTTTTATAAATTTTTTAAAAATATTTTTATTTTTATTGATTTTAGAGAGGAAATGAGAGGGAGAGAGAGAGATAGAAACATCAATGATGAGAGAGAACCATTGATTGGCTGCCTCCTGCACGCCCTCTACTGGGGATCGAGCCCGCAACCCAGGCATGTGCCCTTGACTGGAATTGAACCTGGGACCCTTCAGTCTGCAGGCCAATGCTCTATCCACTTAGCCAAACCAGCTAGGGCAAGAGTCTTATGAATTTTTAAGGATAGTAGAGTCATGGAAGCATGTTCACAAATTGGCAAAGTTTTGCTATTGTTAAGAATGAAGAATTGTTTTTGAGATGTTCAGGATAGTTGTTATTCAGACACAGATATTAGTATATTGATTTATAATTAGCCCAAACCCAATAATTATTTGATCACCAAACATGGCTGCTCTGATACAATGAATAAACCACATACAACACTTTCCTGTTTGCCGAATGAATTCACAATTTGTGATGGCATTCCTGTGAGTTGATATTACCATCAGTCTTTTTCATATCTGGGGTTTGAGGCCCAGAAAGACATCACCAGATGCCTATAAGAAGCCATCTGAGCTCCTTAACAGCAAACTTAGACTGGTGCCTGGGGCTTCTGATGCCTGTGCTTTCTCCAAAGACCTTGTTGCTCCTAAATGCTTCTTAACATTTTGACTTACCTGTCTATCCAAGCAAATTCTTGGTTTCAAGGGAAAGATTTTATAGTATAAAGGTCTCCTGATCAATTGCCTACAAATGGAGACAGAGATGGGCAGAGAATCTGGGATAAAGCATTACAGTGAAGCTTAGAAATCATTCAACAACAAGTCATTAAACAGTTTCTCATGCACAGTTTCAGAATTACTCACCTGATATTTTTTGGCTAAACAGATTAGCTGCAGACACAAAGCATCAATAGAGGGAATGCATAACATCGTGACTCAGAAAGATAATCTATTCCAATCTCCTTTCCATTTTCACAGACCATACCTTATTGAATCAGATTTTGTGGTCATTGTTATAGATGCAATAAATTCCTATTTTTTTTTTATCTTTCATGGGACTTCCTGTTTTCAGAACATTTTCAGGATTTTTCCAAAGCAGGCATGACAGGAAAGATTCCGAGTTTAATTCCTTATAGAGGCTTCAAGCTACAGTTGGCATAAGTAACTTGTTCTAGATGGTAAAGCTTCAAATTAGGAAATATCTTTGAGTGAACAAGAATTGGAAAGGTTTCAAATGAACATCTCCTGGCCACAGGGTTTCACTGGGTACTGTCAGAAAGAGTTAGCCCCCACAAGTCTGATACCAGGGGAGCTCTTTTCATTTATGGTCTATTGTCTAACCACTGTCATTTTCGTTTGGCTCTTAGCCAGTAACTGTGAATTAGCAATAGATTCTCCACCTGTCTGATTACTTTCAAGTGTCAAATCTTGTTTTATCAGGTGCTAGGGACCAGCTCAATTGTGTTATACATTTGGTGCTCCTGTCACTTCCTTTCTCATTTTTATTATATAACATTCCTGAGAATAGAGCAATGCATATGAATATGATTTTACATGCACAGTTGATTCTGATAGCAGTGTGTTCTTGTGGCTTCTCCCTGGTTATAGGCCTTCAGTTGTTAGTAGGGAGTTAAGAATTCAGTGCCATGCTTTACTAATACATGACAGACATAATTGTTCTTAAATGAAAAATACTGTTTGACCAGGAGTTCAGAGAATGGCAATTACTGTAGAAATACAGGTAACGACGATGCTAGCAATGACCTTTTGGTTTAAAAGTGTATACTTTCTGAAATGTTACCTTCAATTGACTAATATCCCTCAGGCATAAGTAAAGAAAGAGACCAACTGGGTTTAATATCTTTTAAAATTACCTGTCTACATCTGAGAATGAGACTATCTTCTTTGAGCATTTTGGGAAATTTTCCCCAATCTTCTAAGAGTAAGATTGAGTAGGTATAATTCCTAGAAAATTGGTGTGTTGATTTATTTTTGAACACCCTTATCTAATATATAATCATTAAACATCTGTGCAGAAAGCTGGTCATATAGAAGTACATGACAGAAAAAAAAATTTTTTTTTGTTTGCTTCTGACTAGTTCAGTCCATGTACCTCTGGCCACACCATAGGATGGCTATCTTAAACTGGAATTTCAATTTAAGAGCAGAGAAGCCTCTACTTAAAAGACATTATTTTGAACCCTGGAAATGTTATTGAAACTCAATTTTAGGATGAGTTCAGCTTCAAGTAGCAGAAAACCCTGACTCAACATGTTCTTAAAATAACAAATATGAAAACAAGTCATTTGTCTCCAGTGATGATTAGTGCAGAATATCAAGTTTCAGCCTTTCCACTGAATTCATTTCACAGGTATTATGTCTGCCTGGCAATAGTCTGAGGCAGAAAAAAAAATTGATGCATTGTCTCATAAGTCTCATTATTGGCTAGACGTTTTTCAGAAGCCCCTCAGCGGATTTACAGTCACATGCACTTGCCATAATTGGCCCACAGAGAAACCACCATTGCAAGGGGAAAGGTCCATCATGGTTGGCTTTGGTGAATTATAACTCACCGCTAAGGCCTCTCTGCCTGGAGAGATGCAGCCAGAGGAGGAGCATGGATACCTGAACAAAAGTAGGAGTCTATTAAGAAGGAAGAAAGAAGTGACCGTTGATGTGTAGGTAACAAATTTTGTCTGGTAAATACAATATATCTCTATAGTTGTTGTTTTGTAAATGTCAGTTATTCAGAAGGATCAATGCATTTATGGTTTCCATTTGGCCTTTTAGTAAATCTTTAAAAAATGCTTCACATTTTCAATGCTGTATCATACATCATCTCATTTAATTATCATGCATCCAGTATTCATTATTTTGTATCAATTTCATAAGCCACAAACACAGGTGTGTAAAAATCTAACATTATGTTTTATAAAATTAATTTTTACCCTAATGCACCGTCTTAATTGGTGGCAGAAAAAATCCATCTTTGTATATGCATATTAGACTCAGTGAGCTTAGAGTTTTATTAGTCACTGGAGAATTTCCCTCTTATCGCTACCCCAGCTTTTTGAGGGGAGAGATGAGAAAGTTCTATTCCAGCAAGGAGAGTGAGAGGGTGGAGTGCAGCATATGCTTATTGGTCATTATGTGTTTACACCAAACAGTATCCACTGATGTCTGTCACCAGTTTTGATTCTGGGTTGTGGTTGTCTCTTGATGTTGGCAAATGCTGAAACATTTGTGTATTCATGCTGTCATCTCTCCTAGCACTCCCTTTCCCCAACTATGAGGTTTTTCTTCAAGTCCACTGAATTAGCAGCGACTTCCTTGTCCTTCCAAAGGGTGTTTGCCATAGTCTTCCTACCGCTCATGACCTTCTGGGAAAACGGAGGGTGCTGTCTGGGGCCCCTGCCTAAACAAATGCACAACGTCCTACCCACCCTACTCCCACTTTATAAGGTGGTGTGAGGAACACTCGGCTTCCACCTTCACGTCTCCAGAAGAAAATGGGGCACACAAATCTGCTAATACCCAAACTTACCTTGGAGCGCTAATACCCCTTCCCTCTCCCTACTCCCACTTTATAAGGTGGTGTGAGGAACACTCCAGAAGAAAATGGGGCACACAAATCTGCTGTCTAATACCCAAACTTATCTTGGAGCCCTAATACCCCTCCCCTTCACTGGCTCCCCAGTGGGAGCAGGATAACCCCATTTTTGAGAAACTCACATAGCTAGTGCTATGGCTTAAACATCATACTAGGCACCCTTGTGGATCTAAATTTTGATAATAAAATGCAGCCTTTTTAGAACCATAAACCTCTTTTCTCAAACTATTTCCTCAGTGGTGGGTTACTAAAGTCTAGATTGAAAGTGAAATGATAAGGGAAATTATTATAGAAACTCTCACTGTTACCTGATTGTGAAGAAGGTGAGATATTGGGAAACATGGAAGAGGAACTAGAGGCAAATAGAGCAAATTGTCATCCTGCTCAATAACCTCATGGAAGTGGTTTTTTGAATAGGTATAATTCTGGTAATGGTGGCCTAGAGAAGAATGAAAAAGTGATTAATAACTAGTTAAGGAAAGAGTCACCAACTGAAATGCAGACTTTTCCATTTCAAATCCTTTGTTCTTGGCACTCTGGTATCATGTCACTAGCTATTTCGAATATTTTCAAAACCTGCGAGGCATTAATAACATGTGCATCTTGCTCCTGGCCTCAGAAGGTCCAGTAGAGAATTGTGTTTGGGTCAGTGACCCCAGTGGGCAAATCCCTTGGGCTGTTCCACCCAGCCTCAGCTTCCTGGACCAAAAGCTGTGGTGTTCTGCTCAAGCCTGCACTGCCCAGCACTCCTCAGACACTGGAGTTTTCCACTCCGTGGCCCATTCCCTCAGGACTGGTCTTTCCCCTTCACCAATCGGAGGAATTAATCTCCGACTCTGTTACCTAGCCCTCCTAACTTATGTGTGCTTGCACCCAGGCACCTTGGGAACAAACGCTTAATTCACTGGATGCATGATCCACTGGTAAGAATTTCATTCCCCAGCCACACAGAGGAGGGGAAAAAGAGGACATTTGAAGGTTCATGAAATCACTAATTTGTCAAATATACCCTGGAGGATGATGAAAGGATACTCAAATTCCCTCAACTTTGTCCCTGTGACCATGACCTTCTCCCTCTAAGTCCCCCCCCCTTCATATTTGGAAAATCAGAAGACCCAGAACTGTGCATTCTATATATTCCCCTATAAATCTAGTGTATAGTTCAATCTTGAATTCCAGAAGAACATCTACACAATCTATTACAGCTTGTGTATTTACAGCTCTGACATTTGGAAAGGAATTTTGACTATGCCCAGGTGAGAAGCAATAAAACTCCCTTGTATGACAAATTGCTTTGGATGGAGGGTTACTGCCTGAGTATAAGCAAAGTCAGTCAAGGAGAAAACTAACCAGCTATGCTTTAGTTACAAGTTAACTCTACCAAAAAATTAAGCTACCATTTTCATCTGTTTTACCATAGAGATTGAAGGTAGACATTCTGAGTTGTTATTCTTTAATACACCTTGATATTATCAATCCCTTCATTTGGTGTGTTCTTAGTATCAGTCACTAAAATTGTTTCCACCAAAGACATAAAAATTCAGACTTGTACTTTTAAAAAAATCCTCACCTGAGGATATGTTTATTGATTTGAGAGAGAGAGAGAGAGAGAGAGAGAGAGAACATTGATGTTTTTATCTCTCTCTCCTCATTCTTCCTCTCTGAAATCAATACAAATATATTTGAGAAAAAGACATATGGAGGATGAATGGATAACAAAACAAGACCCTTACATGTGCTTTTTAAAAGAGACTTATTTCATATAGAAAGACACACACGGACTGAAAGTAAAAGGATGGAAAAAGATATTTAATGAAAATGGAGACAAACAAACAAAAGTTGGGGTAGCAACACTTAATGCCAGACAAAATAGATCTATAAAACACACAAAATAAACAAGCAGAGCAGAAACATACTCACATAGATACAGAGAACATTTTGGAGGGATGCCTGAAAAAGGTGAAGGGATAAAAAAGTACAAAATGGTAGTTACAGAATATAAAGTACAGTATAGGGAATGTAGTCAATACTATTGCAATAACTATGTATGCTGTCAAATGGGTACTAGACTTATTGTGATCATTTAGTAAGTTATATAAAGTCCAATCACTGGATTGGACTTTCAGTATACCTGAAACTAATATAATACTGTATGTCTGCTATAATTGAAAAAAACATTTAAATTTAAAAAAGAAAGTGCTGTAATTATTTTCTATAATTAATTCCATGATGGTATCTACTTCTACCTGGTAGCTTCCACTTTGTCATGTCGGTCATTTTATTGGCCTGCTCAGTACATAGTGTGTTTTTCTCTTCAATGGCACATGGGATTCCTATTTATGGGAAAAATCGAATGGTCAATTTACCTCACTGCAAATGCATAATCTAGCCAGAAGATTTAATTTTCTTCTCATCATCAGTTGACCTTAAGATGACATTCTTTTGCAGAGGGAGGTTGTCAGTATGTATTTCTCATCAGATCTTTATTGCCCTCCTGATAGACAAAGTAGGGGCAGCAAGTCAATATATCTCAGGTAGAGTTCAGGTGAATAAAACAACTGCTTAAGTTTTTAGGCTTGAATATCAGAAAGTAAGTTTCATATTCTTAAAATATATTTTATCTACTCGACTTTGACTTATTGATAGATTAAAAAGTCAACACACTGAAAGAATGTAATAAAGACCAATTCTGGCAACTCTGAGTAAAGAAATTATCATTAGTAATTGGTTTTCTGCTACCAAAACTTGATTTATTATATATAAAAAAAAGATCACTCTACATTTCACAAAGCTTAGAATTTTATTTTCTTTGAAATGTAGGAAAAATTATCTTGAATACAAAGGTGTTCTTTCTCAATGTTCTTAGAACATCATAAAAATAAAATTTAGTCTTCCAAATGCAAGCAATCTCAAGAAGGAAATATGCATATATTATATAGTCAATTCATGTATAAGTATGAACTCATTCATATGCATATGAGTATGACTATATATGAATGTACATGTATAAGTGAATTATTTGTAAAATATCAAACCCAGCCTGGTTCCCAGGATGTGCCCTGGCTGTTAGATGTCTGTCCCTCCAGATCCGTCCACTATCCTGTCCAGTGACCCTGGAGGCCGTCCTCTAGGAAGTGTTTCATCTGGGCTTCCTTACTCTCTGGCTTCCAAGTTGGCCAAGGGTAGGCACCAGCAGGAGATCATAGCTGGGTAAGAGAGAGAAATCAGAGTATGTGTTCCCTAAGCTCCCTCCCACTGAACCAAAGCTTAGCAATGGCACTGTTCATGACCAAAGGCCATAAATCATGCTGAATGGTCCTCTCAAAGAGTTGCTTCCTCTTCTGGCCCTTTCAGACCTAGCAGTCATAGGTAGTAACAGCTCCTTGCATTGCTGTTGTTCTGTGTTATGTAGTTCTGGGGTGCATCACCATTTCCAGTTAAATTCCTTTAACTGTACCCACACCTTTGTACGTTACGTCTTCATTAAATTATCCTTATTTACCCCATTGCAGTGTGCCATCTGTTTCACATCAGACCTTGAGTGATCAGCATTCATTCTCCTCCCAATAACTGGGGCATCACCATTCTTACCAACATGTTCTGCTCTGTCTCATTCCCAGAACCAAGCCTACCCTACAACAATGGGTATTAAGCAATCCTAATATCCTCCACCTTCTCAGCCACTGCATCAGATCTGCCCTGTAGGTTGTTAGGGCCCTGACACATGCTGATGGATCTCCCTTCTATGCTGTCTGATGAGATTTCCAAGAAAGGAGACCATGCCTTACCTCCTCGACAAAAGGAACTGCACTTCTCCCTTGAATCACAGGCCAACCCCCTGTTCTGTTCCGCACTTCTAGTAAGTCAATTCCTTCTTGGTTCCTGGTTTGTCTCTCACTTTGTAGCCTATCTAGCCCTTTCAGACCCAGTTAGACTAAAGAAAGTGCAGGAAAGAGGATGATTTATTTAAATTTTGAGAGTTGTTTGGAGAACCTAGACACAATGGATAAAACATTTGTGACTGAAAAATCTCTTAGGATTAAATTTCTTTGGAAGAGTCATCCTCTAAACATAGTCCATCAAAGACTGAGGTTCATGCCAAACTCGTTTACCCTGGAGTAAAACAGTAAAAGAATGTTCACAGGAAAGAGGAATACAAAAATACTCATTGATTTGAAAAATAGGAAAATTTTCAAAGGAACAGATTTTAAACATTCTTTAAGAATTTTTTTTTGGGGGGGAAGTGGGGAGGGGGAAGAAGAGCACAAATTTTTACACAAAGACAAGGTATGTTGCCAAAGTGTGGAAAGAAGCCTCTCATTTATAGAAAATTGAGAATCCCAGGAGATTTCTTGGTCAGGAAGGGCTAGCTACACAGTGGTAACCAAATGCAGATCAGGAAGGTCAGGGATGTTTGTAGCCTGACTCAAGGCTAGATCTGTGTACGTGGAGGGGGTGGAGGGGGCGATTAGCAAGTCAAACAGTACAAAAGTGTTTAGTCAGTGTTCCCCAGAGTTTATTGTGAGGAATTGGCTCACATGGTTATGGAGGTTGAGAAGTCCCACCATCTGCCTTCCGAAAGCTGGAGACAAAGCCAGTTATGTAGTGGAGCTACAGTCTGAGTCCAGAGGCGGGAAAACCGGGAGAGCTGATGGTGGGTATCCCCGTCTGTGGGCAGGAGAAGAACAATCTCCCAGCTCTGCAGTCAGGAGAGAGAGAGAACCTTCCTTCCTCCACCTTTTAGTTCTATTCGGGTACTAACTGGACGGGGTGAAGCTCACCCATGTGGGAGGAGGGACCTTCACTTTGCACAATGGTACCAGGGGCCTCTTCCCTCATTTATGCTCCACTCCAGTGCCCCGTTTATCAGTGCAGAGCTACTTTATGTATTTATAAATGCACAGGTGAAAAGGTGGTAGAATCATGGGTGATATGTCAAGTGTCAGAGTCAGGCTACCCTAGAGGAAGCAAGAAAACTAGAAAGTGATGATTTGAAAGTAGAATGGAAAGGTGTTATGAATTATTACTTAATTAAATACTATACGAGATATATATATATATATATCTCCCTTTCTTTAGGTAACTTTATGTAATTCTCCTAACATTCCTAAAAATCATCTCTATTTTGGTGCCAAGAAAACAGAGCCTCAGAAAAGTTACGTAACTTTCTCCTGTTCGTGCTGCTAGATAGATGTGAAACAGCAGTTTTAAGCAAAACTAAAATTACCCCAAAGCACTTAATGCTTAGAAAGTACTTCTGAATAAGAATTTTCCATGGGCGAAGTGTTCTTCATATACGATGGAGTGTCTGGCCCTTCCCCTGGAACATGGATGGGTCTTCGTGACTCTATGAATACAACGTGGTGGAAGTGGCACAGCATGACCTCCAAGGCTGGGCATTGAAAACCCATGTTTCATGGCCTGGGATGGGGCAGGAACCAGGTGGAGGGGAGCAATGGGAGGAAAAAAGAGGAACATCTGTAATACTCTTAACAATAAAGATTTAAAAAAGAAAAGAAAAGTAAGAGCCCCAGCTGTCCCTGTCCCCTGACCACAGTACCAGACATGAAAGTAAGGAAGCTTTGAGATGACTACTACCTCAAGCAGCCTCAAACTCCAACTGTGTGAGAGGCCCCGAGAAAAAATAATATTAATAATAGATTTTTACTGTTTAATCCACTATTTGGGGTGGTTTTTAATGCAGCAGCCATAACTGAACAATGAACAACTAAGACAATGCAGAGATAGAATGGGACTTGAGTCAAATGGTACTTACTGCTACTTATCTCCCTAGACTTTGTTTAATCCACACAGGACCTTGCTAGAGACAGAATAACAATAATATTACTTATAAAAACCTAATATGTTCAGATTTCTATTTTGTAGTAACAAAATCTTTTGCTTTTTGATTCTTTTCCTGTTCTACAAGTTATGTCTGAAGTTAATCCCTTCAGCAATGGTTGGCTTAGTTCTGTGGCTTCTCATTGTGAACTGCTTGGTTGCTAGGCTCTCATCTGTGACTGTCGCCAGAGGCTAAGACTGACATTGTCCAGGAAGAGCAGTGTGGCATCAATAGCTATTTATTTCTTATAAAAGAGCTCAAACTGGTGAAGGAGTGTGACTGCACAGAACAGTGAGTACTGCTGTGAAAAGCAGTCAGTTTTTACATGCCCAGCGTTTTTATATTTGTCTGGCTTCTTAAAATCATTTGTCCATCCCAGATCTAGGTAAAATAACGTGCCAATCGATTTTAAAGTTGGACACTGGATTGTGAATTTGACCTCTTTATAGTTTGACTTTCCCTTATGCTCTCTCTGCTGATGTTATTCTTTACTTATCTAGTATCCTTCTTCATCTCAATGCTGGTAGTCTCGAGCCTTGGAAAACATGTCCTTCTTTATATCTTCACACCTAATTTTTTGTGGTATTAATAGGTCACCATTGAGGTAATGAGGTAGTTTTGGGAGCCAGATTTTGAATGGTAGTAAAGTGTGCAGTGACACAAAGAGTAGGCGGTAGCATCTCTCTATTGTCCCTTATATTCATGCAGAGCTCACAGGGCTTCCATTCTACAAAATATGCACTGATTGAGTGCTGGCTCCCTGTGGTGTGGACTGGTGTAGTACTGATTAAGAGCATCGTCCCAAAACGCAAACATCAGCTTAAGTTTGTATGGACTCACAGAAAAGATACTGGAAACAGAAGCCTCTGTTAGAGTGGCTTCCGGAAGAGTTTGGCTCTGGGATCCTCTCTCTGTCCCTGTCTCTGCTCCTCTCTGGGCAACTACTATCCTTCCTATCTCTTCATGGCAGGTCTCTCTCCCTAGTTATGCCATAGAAAATTTGACAACCTCTAGCTCTAGAGTTCCTCTACTATCTCATTAGGAGTATACTTCCAGGCTGCATGAACCTAGTACATTTCTTCAGGGGCAGCTATGGCTGAAGATTTCACCAAAAGACCCTTGGCTACTTTGAAAGAGATAGAAAGTGAATAGAAAACCTCAAAACCAGTAAAAACCAGTAAAGATGGGGACGGCTCTACACTATGGGTAAGTTCATGCTCATCTTGTTCCTCTAGGGTGGCATCTATTGAAGTTAGGAGATAACTGGGACAACTGAGAACCCAGATTTCTGGCAAGCCTAGATCCAAAAGTTGAGCTTGCCCTATATATCCAGCTCCATTTTGTAGGCAAAGAGGTCCTGATCATAACTCATCTTTCCATATGGCTAATGATAAGTTTATTCATACTTCCTCTCTCCCTGTCTATCTTATCAGGAGGTGATGCTGAAAGTGCATGAGATATAGGCTTTACGCACATACCTACATAATATAAGAATTGCCTTCTTGTCTGATCTTCCAGCTTCAACATTCTTTGGTTCTATTGTATAAACGTGGCTGTTGGAAGTCCGCTCTTGGGATTAAGAGTAAGTATGTGATAGGTAGTGGGCAGAGGTTGATTTTGAAGGAAGTAGAGCTCCGCAGGAGGAACTAAACACAAATTCTTAGCTAATAAAAATTGATGGGGGAATGACTGGTTAAGTAGGGCTTTTTTTTTTCTGAAACATCTTGCTGAACCTTAAATAGACTTATGTTTAATGTGAAAGCCAATGAATTCTAAAAAGATGTCAGTATGCCTTGTTTCCAAAATTTACTTGATTAATAAAACTTTTTTAGGTTCCACAGCACACAATTTAGAAAGTGTTTAGTATTTGGCATTCACAACCTCCATGCAAGTTTATAGAGAGAATATCTAGTAAATCTAATCACCTTAGAAGCTCTCTTCACAGGGACTGTGGCCCAAACGTTTTGGCAGTGGACTGATCTGCTGATGTCGGTGCTGCTCTTCATAATGCCTATCACTCAGAAGCAAGGGCACAATCAATACCCCTCTCTAAAAACCATTTAGTATCCAAATCAAGACATGGTCCAGATATCTGTTTTACTTTGTTCTACTTACCATTCAATCTACAAATGTGAGAGCATTTGGCTCCCCTGTGCCTCGCGTAGACCTGGAATGAATTCACAGAATGAATCAAGCAAGTCCAAAGCCTGGTCCCACTGGTCTTGCTTGGGCTGGAGCACCTTGGAGGGTGTGAGGGGGAGGGAGACCTCATCTTCCTGGAGCCTCTTGGTTTACTGTCAGGCACTTTAGCAGTGGAGAAACTCTGATGACTAGCAAATACTGTGTTCCATAAAGCTGACTCATTTCTCAAACTCTGAGTACCTCCCACTCTCACAGCAATGATTCCATCCAGCCTCCTTATTATGGCCCTTATTTATATGTGCTCTGGCAATATTGCCGAATGCTTTTTTAATGAGTTTAAATAGATATCTCGAGATGAAGTATTTGCCTTAGCAATACATATGCCTATGAGCCTCCTACACAGCTTATAATTCATGCAGTTTTCATTGTGTGGGTATCTGAAATTAAAGCATTCTGCCTGTTCTTTTCTTGAAATCTTCATTAGCTTAAAATCTCTATGCTTCTTCACTTGACAAATATTGATCAACTTACTATGATTGAAGCATATAATTCTATTGAAATCTATGTTTGCTTGTTGAGGTGTTTCTAGGGCTACTTTCTGACTGCTTTCTCTACCTCAGTTGTACCCAGATCCAACTCCCTCCAGACTAACACTCCCACCTATGTGTCTGATCTCGTGCACAGCCCACGCCTCTCACCCCCACACATGCTCTCCCTTTGCCTGTAATGTTCTTTACTGATCCCTCCCTGGATGATTTGATCAAGAAAGAGTTTACCAAAGATATTTTCATTGTATACTACACGGAAAGCAAATGTGCATTCCAGACACTGAACCTATCAAATCAGTCTTGTGGATCTGTGCCTACTTTAAAGACATCCTGTAGGGGATAGAAATAGCTAGGGGTTGACAAAGGCTGTGTCATCATGAACCTGTCTTTAGGATGGATGGGCCTCATGGGAAACGTTCAGTTCCATCAGATATTTGATTGTAGCAACCTGAAAGCAGGCTTTAAGGGAAGACAGTTCATCTGAACTCTGCCCAAACTAAAGCCACTGGGTGGTGAAAGCTTCAGAAATAAGCATTATTTCTCACTAATCTCTTTGTGCATAATTCAAGCAATGCTAGACAGAGCACCTCTCAGACTTAAGTGGTCAAAGTGGTAGTTGGTTGACACAATCATTTGAATAAGTGCAAATAAAAAAATGAAAACAGCTGCTGTACTAACTGATGTAATTCATAATTTGAATGAAGTTGCATTACTTGAGTAATTAACAGCACTGAGTACTTGTCACAAAAATACATGGGTGGGCATTCCTCAAGCATGGGTAGTTCTCTCTTCAGTGTGACAACTGACTACTGTGATAGTTCCCAAATCCTCTACATCAGTGGTTCTCACCTTGGCTGCACATTAGAATCACCTGGGAATCTTTTTAAAATCCTGATTTCTGGGCCTCATCCTCCGGAAATTCTGTTTCTTTGTTATGGGGTGAGGCCACAACGAACCAACCCGAGAGAGTGGACAGGGCCCAAATCAATAAAGAGGACAACATGTTAACTGAACAAAAATATATGCTTTAAGGCCCAGAGTTTTCCATTTCCAACAAACAGGAGCTCAGGTGAATTCCAACAAAAGTGACATTGAAAAGGAAGTCAGTTACTAGAGAGGTGGGGAAAGAATGAGAGGGAATTATGAAAAGAAAGAATATATGAATAGTTTACTAGCTATGGCAAAGAATTTGAAGGGAGATTTCTCAGAGATACTGGGTGAGAAAACATAAAGTCATAAGCAGACTTAAGGAACTCCTTGACGAGATTTATTAGGTAAGACATTCACCCCTTACTGGCATGGTTGTTCAGGCATCTGGGTCAGAGGCCAATCACTGGTATCTCAGCTCTGGTTCATTACACAGCCATTCTCTTCAGAACTCAGTTACTTCAAATTCCAATATGAAACTGTTTGGACCATCAAGAGTGGTGCTATTCTGATTAAATATGGAAAAAGAATAATCCCTGCCCTTGGTTAGTTATGTCCAATCAAGGACTGCCTCTTGAAAAACTTTGATCAAGACTGGCTACCAAAAGTTCATAATTTTACCCTGGAGAAGGCAGGCTTCATTATTCTTAATTTAAACTGGTTGGTTTTTACACATTTGCAATTCCGATTTCACTAAATTCCACAGAAATTGGAAAGAGACTCAACAGTAGATCCAAGAAATCTGAATGCATGCAAATTCAGTAGTTGTTAAGGATTTTTTTTTTTTAAAAAAGGTGTGATGGCGCCTTGAAGACACATGCCATAAGATGCATACTTCAGTTGTTTCAGCCAGTAACCAGCAAGGAAGATACTGAGAAAGCTGCACTTGAACCTCATATGTGTCTAACTTTAGAATTGTGGTATCTGATTAACAACTTTGAAGTAATCAGGTTAGTGAATTGAAAATGAGTCAGTGTCCTGAATTTATTATCTATGCATTCAGTCTACTAGTTGAAGCTTAAAAATCGTTAGTTAACAGGAAAAAAGAAAAAGAAAAACTATATTGTCTGCTAAGATGCATACTTCAGTTGTTTCAGCCAGTAACCAGCAAGGAAGATACTGAGAAAGCTGCACTTGAACCTCATATGTGTCTAACTTTAGAATTGTGGTATCTGATTAACAACTTTGAAGTAATCAGGTTAGTGAATTGAAAATGAGTCAGTGTCCTGAATTTATTATCTATGCATTCGTCTACTAGTTGAAGCTTAAAAATCCTTAGTTAACAGGAAAAAAAAAAAGAAAAACTATATTGTCTGGTAATAATTATCATCACTGGGAAAGAGAAAAAAAGTTAGCATTTGAGATTGCCAAGTCAATTTAGATGTAAAGGGAAAAAATAAGAATCACAGGATGCAATCGCTGGAAGGGCTATGGCCCCTCATTTAGGAGGTGTGTGAGAATCTCCAGGGAGGCTAAGAAGCCGATCTTACAGAAATGGAAGCAGGAACCAAGTCCTCTAACCCCCGCGTCCAGTGCCCCACCTGCTATCATGTTCCTGATTATTGCAAAGAGGAGAGCTCTTAACATGCTGTCAGAAATCACTGAAGCTTACCTTTGTGGCGCTCAGATACTCCCCCTAAAAAAGAATCATCCCATTTGAGTCAAAGAGGATATTCAAATTTTACTGCTACATTGCTTGAACCCGGGACCCTTCAGTCCGCAGGCCGACGCTCTATCCACTGAGCCAAACCGGTTTCGGCGATATTTAATATTCTTTTTGGGAAAAGCAGTGTATTCTTTAGGGGACTGCTGTGAGAACTAAATTAGACAAGAATTTTGACGCATCTACTACCGTGCCTGGTTCATAGCCAATACTCAGTGTATGTGTTTCCTCCCCCGAAAATTTTTACTTAAAGGGCAAATACTTCCTCTCAGCTATGACATTTCTTGGAATAAAAAATATCAGGTAGACTATTGATACATATATAAACCCAGGTCTTAAGTAATAAGAGTAAGTTTTAAAATATTATTTGGGTAAAAATATTAGATCTTGGAGAATAGCTTTAATTGTGCTATATTTCCTCTTTAATTAAGATACCTCCATTGTTGGATTTTAAGACTGCTTCCCTTCCAAGAATATGACAGTTTGGCATAAACTCTGCTTTATAATGCGAGAGATCCTGCCTGGCACACAGATGCAGGCTCTGATTTTTTCAAGTCATTCCAGCAAACGTTTCATCGAAGCAAACTTGAAATCCTTCAGCTGATTCTTTTCTTAACTCTAGAACATATGAATGAGCAGATTTGGGTTGCATACAAATTGGACTTCTCATACTATATTACATGCTTTCATGTAGCCAACCTTCATTTCTCCTGTTGACTTTATTAGTAGAAAGGGCATTGGAACCAGCACTACTGTTGCTTTTAATACTAGTACACCTTCTAAGAGATGATCTGACACAGAAATGTAAATGAACTTCAAACATCTTGCAATATAAAAGGAGTCTATGACTACAGATTGTTTCTTTTTTTATATAAATATATTGTTATTGATTTCAGAGAGGAAAGGAGAGGGAGAGATAGAAACATCAATGATGAGAGAGAATCATTGATCAGCTGCCTCCTGCATGCCCCTTACTGGGGATCGAGCCCGCAACCCAGGCATGTGCCCTTGACCAGAATCGAACCTGGGACCCTTCAGTCCACAGGCCAATGCTCTATCCACTGAGCCAAACCAGCTAGGGCTAGATTGTTTCTTGATATTTGTCCTATGTCACCATGGCTACTGTTTTTAAATACCATCAGCACTTAATGATTGGGTCCATCTGAAACTGTGCCTCTGTGTCAACATGAGATCATTGGAATAAACACAGACACAAAAAGGTTTTCATGAGGGCACAGGTTTGTGATGCTGGCCATCTCCACTCCAGCAATCCCTTGGTATATTGCCCACTCAGTGATCTTGCCTCACTGAGGATTCTCTACTCACTACTAATGGGAAAATAACATTAGAAATTCAGAGGTGGGAGGGACCATGCTGTTCTCCCAGATTAACTCTTCAGTAGACAGCTGAGGAAACTGAGGTTGAACGTGTGTTCTAGCTGAGATCACACAGTGTTCTTGAGAGGCTGAATTGCACTCCAGCGTTCACTCTCCCAGGACTGCTGTGTGCACGTGAGTAATTTACCTGCTTGTGCAGTTGGCTTTTCCCAATGTCCTCCTTCATTTGTGGTCCTCCTTCAGTGTTTAACTGTGAGCCCATTTATCTCTCTACATACTCCCCCTTGGTGATCTTTTCACTCCCTTCACTTCAAATATCTCCTCAATGCCAACATTCCCCAAGGACTCATTTCTAGCCCTGAACTTGACTAATCGTTGTTCAAGCTGGAAAACACTAAAGCCCCCACACACTCCAGCCATCATACAGTTCTCATTGTCCTTGGCATTCCTTGCACTGTTTCAACCTTCACAGCTTGGTCTGTGCTTAAGATAGGTTTTTCCACATCCTACTTGCTGAAGTCTTACCTAGACCCCTGCCTAAGACAAAGTCTTACGTTTTTCAGGAAGACTTCTTAGATGTTTCTGCTTCCACCATTCCTTACAGCAGACCCTGTACTGCTGTTAAAGCAGCTTCCTTTTGTGTTAAAGCTCAGGTGCAGGGCACTGTAATGGAGAGGGATGAAGCTCCTGCTTCTGCACAAACCAGGCATCAGGTACAAACATAAGCAACTGGTTGACTGAGGTACTTCCTCTTGATGATAAGGGATTATAGGGAACACTTTTTCTCAAAGTTATATCAAAGTGAGTAAGAAAGAAAATGAAAGTGTTAACCAAAAGTGCATTCATGCCTGAGATATTCTTGGAGGGATACTGTTTCTGGCAATTGATTATTTACTTGCAAAGAAATAAAAACATATTTCATTGCTTATAGAATGCAGTTTAACTTGACCACCGATATTGACCCATTTCCCTTCTCTTTTCTGTTTAATTTGCTTTAAATTCACTGGTAATATGCAGCCTAGTACGTTAATCGATACAGAGTCTCTGTTTCTATTGATTTGCTAGAGAACTCTTCCAGGAAGTTATCAGTCATGGCAATTGAAATAACTTTTAAAAGACAATTATTTTGTGATGTATTTTTAAAGTTATTTTATATTACAAGTATCTTAAGCCAGTTTATTATTAACATAATAAAATCACCTATTTTAAGAAGAAATGTCAGAAATCAACAAACCCAAGGTTGGAGTTTGACATTAAATAAGCCCTTCTTATTTCTATAAAAGTATATGATTAAACTAGAGGTCCGGCGCATGAAATTCATGCATGGGTATGATCCCTAGGCCTGGCCTGTGATCAGGGCCACCTACCCCAGCTGCTCACAGCCAGCCCCGCCCCCCACCGCCACCTACCCCTGGCTCGCCATTTGCCATTGATCCCTAGGCCTGGCCTGTGATCAGGGCCACCTTCCCCAGCTGCTCACAGCCAGCCCCACCCCCCACTGCCACCTACCCCTGGCTCCCCATTTGCCATCCGGTGATCAGTGCCTGATGGTTGGGGAAGGGACCTAGAGGTGGTCAGTGCACCTCATAGTGACTGGTCCAGCATTCATTCTGGTCGTTCTGCCATTAGGGTCAATTTGCATATTACCCTTTTATTATATAGGATGCCCTAATAAAGGCACTTGTAACTTAACTTTGAGTCAGGACACGGTCCAAGTCAATAACTGTGAAAGGTCTGAAGTTTCACCCTATTTTCCAGCTAACAACTTAGCCTACCAGTTTCATGGATGCTCACAGATGACATGAAACTCCTGCCTCAGAGACAAAAAAAATTATTACTCCCAGTAACAGCAATAGGCAAAGTATCAGCATTTTCATCAGTTCCCCAGGTATGAAAAAAGGTCAAGTGATCCCACATATGCAGTGGGGTACATTATGGGAGAAGAAATTTAAGCTTCGAAAACCCAAATCTTTTGTAATGGGCAATAAGCCTGTGGGAACCTTGTCCTGGAGAGACCCTATCTTTGTTATAATGGATGGGATAGAAACCCACCCTCTGCCTAGAGAGAGGCCCAATCTCTATATTCAAGGCTGCTCCCTGTATAAACAATTGGAAAGATAGTCTGGAACAAATACAATGTGTCTCCTTGCAAGACATGAAGAATTATCTCCCAACAGACACATGTGAACATACTTAAAATTTGAAAGTAACTTTCTTAATTAGAGTCACTCACTTTGAGTTAAGAAATATAATTGTATTGGTGAGGAGAAATACTTAAGTGAAGAGAAAATTTTTACTTTTCTTGTGAAAAGACTTTTTATCCTTTCATTCAGCGGTTTTCAACTGGTGTGCAGCAAGAATTTTTAAAACATACAATACCTGAGTATTTAGTCAGGGGCACTGACCTCTTTTCCTTTAGGTTGTCAAATTAAAAAAAATGACAACAGCCAACATAACAACAGCCATCTGATGTGAATGAATCAAAAGTATACCTTTTGTGTGTGTCAGATTGGCAAAAAATGTATTTCTTGGTGTGCTGCAGAATTTTAGTAATTAGGTGACATGTGCCACGAGATGAAAAGGGGTGAAAATCACTGCTCTGACAAAGGAGAAAGCTCAGCATGACACAGCTCAAAAGGAGCCCACTCACACCCCTTAATGCTGGAGCCATAGAAACATGTGAGTGAGAACAGCCTTGCTGTTTTGCAGCTTAACATACTGCGGCCCTGGGTGATGGGATTGTTTTGGAGCATTCTGGATGTAATATTTCATCTCTCTCCTTTCCCACTGACACTTCTCTGTCCTCTACTCACAGTCTTTATGAAAACACACCCCCTACAGGCATGCCACCATAAGTTCCATTGTTCTACCCCAGGCTTTATATCTTCTGTGACATATCCAGATATATACACTCAACAATATATCTAGATATCTTATCAATATGTATCCATCCACCACATACCTCTTTACAACTACCTGGTATTCTGTTAGGTAGATGCATTTGAAATATAAGTAGTCTCCTGCTTATGTTTTAAATATAAGAGCTGAGGATATTTCTCAACTCTTTTATTGTTATAAAAAATGTGGCAATTAATATCCTTGAACACACTTTTTGCATACTTTTCTATAATTACAATAAAACAGTGGTATTTAAAAATCAACTATTAACACAACTATTAACATAACTATTAACATGTTACTTTTCTATAATTACAATAAAACAGTGGTATTTAAAATCAACTATTAACACAACTATTAACATGTTAGTAATCTATATATATAAAAGGTTAATATGCAAAGTGTCCCAGGAGTTCAACAAGGAGAATGGGAGTTCGATCACTCACTATGAAGTGCACTGACCACCAGGGGGCGGCACGGAACATGGTGGGTGACCAGCAGTGGAGGCAGGGCACTGAGGGAGTGAGGGAAGGAGGAGGCAGGGATGTGGGGAACCTGATCAGCCCTGATTGCTGGCCAGGCCTAGGGACCCTACCCATGACTAATTTCGTGCACCAGGCCTCTAGTACTTATATAAACACAAAAAATGAATCAAAGCAATTAGTTTTCAAATGAGTTCAATATGATCATTTTGTTATTTCCTGGTGACAAAATGCATAGTTTTGCTTGCATACATAAGGTTCTGATTGACTTTATCCTGAGATGATTTCTTTTTAGATAGAATTCTTTTTCCTCATGAAAAAAATCAGTTCTCTCCTCTCATCTGGAACATTAACCGTCAGATAGTAACCAGTGGATTAAAAATAAACCAAAAAAAGAATTAAAGGTCAATGCAGATCCATACAGGATAACACATTTTACTCTATACAAACCTTCTAGCTTAGAGCTTTCCTTGCTCATACTTGTAATAATTCTTATATGCTTCAGATAGCCTTTGATTCAAAGTGTTGGTTCATTAAACAACAAAACTCTGCAGGAAAAAAAAGACTGTTAACCAATACCACTTGGTGCCAGTAATTTAGGGAAGAACTGAAGAATTGCTTCACACCCATGAAGAATCTCAAAACTTTTGCAAATCCATTAAAACAATGCCACCAAAAATAAAGCCTTGATGATTGGTTCACTGAGAAGTCAGGCACTCCCTTACTTTATACAGCTGCCAAGAAGGTAGCTGTATTCTTACCTACTCTGACAAAGAGAATTCTGTTACGTTACTCTTTATCAGGAACAATATCAGTAGTTTCTTGGTTTCTGAACTAGACGCTTGACTCAAATTAATTGTCCAGGCTCAGTCTCAGTTTACGAATGGTCACCAGAATGGCATACACTTTAAAAAACAATAGTAGGCCTTTTCCAGATATAGGCAGGTGGCAGATACCCAGGGAGCCAAGCTGCAGAAAGATTTCTCATCCTGGCTGTTGAGACGATTATGAAAAGTGTGGGGCTGCTTTTCCTACTCCCCATGAGAGCCATGGGCACAGGGTCACTTTCCTGATCGGCAGCTTGGTAAAAGGGTTCGAGGGAACCGGTGACAGGCTGCTGCTGCCGGCATGTTCTCCTGGAGCGTGCAGGGTGTGTGGTTTGCTAGATCTTTCTAGGGCAGGGGTCCTCAAACTTTTTAAACAGAGGGCCAGTTCACTGTCCCTCAGACCGTTGGAGGGCTGGACTATAGTTTTAAAAAAACTATGAACAAATTCCTATGCACGCTGCACATATCTTATTTTGAAGTAAAAAAACAAAACGGTAACAAATACAATATTTGTATTTGCATGTGGCCCGCAGGCCGTAGTTTGAGGACCCCTGATCTAGGGGGACGTCCTCCAGAACCTCACAGTGCATATTACTTCCATATATCGATCCAATTGTTTTATATGATGTGTCTTGGGTATTTGTTGGTGTTAAAATCTATCTGAACATGATGGTAAATTGTTAAACCTTGTTAGTATATGAAGTGAGATGTCCCTGGCATAAATGAAGATAAAAATTGTCAAGACAACATGGTAAGAGTAATTAGAGAAAACATTGCCAGTCAGTTCATCATACCAATTAGTTCATTGTTTCCTTTTTGTGTTAACCTGATCGTGCAACCTGGCGGTGGCGGTGGGTAGCCAGCAGGGCTGACGGGCTCCGTTGGGCTCAGTTTCCCTGAGCTTGCCCTGTTATATGCAGGAAGCCTCATCTCTTTCAGCCAACAGAGCGCCTGTAGGACACTTCCATCATTACCAGCCTTATCTAAGTGGCACAACCTTTCTAAAATTAGGCATTATATATTTTCTTATTTAAAACCCAATTTAACAAAACTTTTAAGTATATAGTGTGTGTGAGTGACTAAAAGCCAGGTATTTTCAAAAGTAAACTGATTCTGGTATCTCCTTGCCATCGACAAGAATTTTCTTGGGGCTGTGAAATACTTTCTCTTACCCTTTCCTATCCTTTTATGCTCTCCCTGTATCTCTTTTTATTTTTTAAAATGCTTAGTACAATATATTTCCAAAAGAATATGTAAGCACTTTTATAATATAATGCAGATCTGTGATTTAAAAATCACACTCTAGATTTAGCCTGATGCTATTAGTTCAATCGTATTGCTACTCCCGCCAATGTACACTTTTGTTCACTACTTTTAGATCTTTGAGATGGCCTTTGTTGCTTCAAATAATATACTTATACTTTTATTGATTGTTTCAACAACTATAAATGGCATCCTTTAATAGCACACCATGCAAATGGGAACATTACCTTTGTTAGCTCTTATTTTTGCCTCTTTTCTCCAACTCCTAACTCTTTTAACAATACTTTTCTTTTTTCAGCTTTATTGATATATAATTGACAAATATAAATTTAATATATTTAAAGTGTAGAATGTGATAATCTGATATACATATGCAACGTGAAAAGATTCCTGCCGTGGAATTAACACTTCCATCCCACGAGCTTTGGTGTGTTGTGTTTCCAGTTTCATTTGTCTCACGTATTTTTTTAATTTTCCTTTGGATTTCTTCTTGGACCCACTGGTTGTTTGGGAGATTGTTGTTTAAATTCCACATATTGGTGATTTTTCTATTTTTTCTTCTTATAAATACCTTCTGGTTTGAGACCATGTGGTCAGAAAAGATGTTTGTTATGATTTCAGATTTCTTAAATTTGTTAAGATTAGTCTGTGCCCTAACATATGGTCTGTCCTGGAGAAAGTTCCATGTGTGTTGGCGATCACGTATTCTGCTGCTGTTGGATGAAATGTTTTATTATGTCTGTTAGGTCTATCTGGCCTAATGTGTAGTTTAAGTCCCATCTTTCCTGATTGACTTTTCTGTCTAGATGATCTATTCACTGTAGAAAGTGGAGTACTAGGGTCCCTACTATTATTGCATTATTATCTATTTTTCCCTTCAGGTCTGTTAATATTTAATTTATACATTTAATGCTCTAATGTTGGGTGCCTAAGAGTTACAATAATTATATTTTCTTAATTCATAGACCCCTTTATCATTATATGATGCCCTTCTTTGTCTCTGTTATAGTTTTTAGCTCAAAATCTACTTTCTCTGATATTGTTAGTTTCCATTTGCATGGAATATCTTCATATGTCCCTTCATTTTCAGCCTATGTGTATCCTTAAAGTTGAGGTGAGATTCTTGTAGGCAGCATACAGTTGGGTCTTTTATTTTTATCCATTCAGCTACACTATATTTTAATTAGAAAATTTAATCCCTTTATATCTAAAATAATAACTCATAGGCATGGATCTAATATTGCCATTTTGTAAATTGTCTTCTGATGGTTTTGTTGTTCCTTTGTTTCTTTCCCGCTCTTCTTCTTGGAGATTTGATGATTGTCTGTAGTGCTATGCTTAGATTCCTTTCCCTTCATCTTTTGTATCTCTATTATAATGACAATAGGTTTATGCTTTGTGGTTACCATGAGGCTTTCGTAAATATAATTATAGCAGTCTATTTGAAGCTGATAACAACTTAATTTCAAATGAATACAAAAGCTCTACATTATTACACCCCCATATTTCACAATAACCTCTTTTTCTGTATCTATTAACAAATCATTTACTTATAGTTATATTTGCTACATCAGCCAGGGCTCAGCAGGCTGGAAGGGAGTGGCATGATTTATACAAAGTGCCGAAAAAAAGTTACCTGCCAATCATGAATATTCTATCCAGCAAAGTTGTTCTTCAGAGTTGAAGGAGAGATCAAGAATTTTCCACATGAACAACAGCTAAAGGAGTCATCATCACTTGACCGGTCTTACCACACATTTAAAAGGGAGTTCCTCAAACTGAAATAAAAGGGTGCTAATTTACAACAGAAAAACATATGAAAGTATGAAACTGGTAAAGATATATATGTATTTCCCTCTCCCGCCCTTCCTTTCCCTCTTTCCAGGGAGACACTGAGAGGTGGACATTTTTGTTTGTTCCTCAGCACTGAGCCCAGGTGTGTAGCCCTGGGAGGTCCTCCTGTGCCTCTTAAGAAGCTGCTTCTTTGTTTGCTATTGTCCCCTGGGACTTGTGAATGCAAGCCTCATTGGCTATCCGATCGGGGTGATTGGGAGGATCATACTCCTTGGATGGCAGCTATAAAAATTGGGGTAATGGATGTGTGATAAGCTCCTTCCAGGGAGATATTGGCAACTTGCGTTTAGTGTTGAAGCCAGCCAGGGGGACAAGGTGAGGAAGGCGCTCACTGTTTCTGTTGGTTTGTGGAGGATTGCAGTGAGCATGTGTGCATGCTAATTAGAAACTAGGCCCTCAGGCAGCAGCTTGTAAACTCAGTCAGACCCCTTCCTGAGAAAGAGTGGATGTGGGCCTTTGTGCATCTCCTCCTGCATTGAGCCCTGGGGAGATGTCTGTGGTGAAGGCTCACATGTGCACCCTTCAGAGCTGCTTCTTTGTTTGCTAGGGTCCTGCGGTTCTCTGGGGGTAAACTTCATTTATTGTTAGAGCTAGGTGTTTGGGGTGGCCTGTCCCTTGGATGGGAGTCTTAAAAGCTGGGGCACTAAATGTACAGACCAGTCCCTTTCCTCCTCAGGGAGCAGCTGGGAGCTGGGGATTCCCTGACAATTGCATGTCGGTGTGCTGGGTGGGAGTTATGGCAAGAGTGTGTCTCAGCCTTTCCTACCCATTTCACTGTGGGTATTCTCTCACCTGTGCAAAGAATAGAAGTCACTCAGCTAGTTTCTAGACTTCTCTCAGAGGGAATCACTTGGCATATGACTTACATTCAGTGCACCCATGTGAGGAAGGCAGTTCAGGAGCCTCCTCTCTCTCTATCTTGGTTCCCTCCCCTATTTTTCTCCCTTCTGTTCCTAATAATAAACTAGCTTCTAAAGTCTGTTCCTAAAAAAGTCTCTTCAAAACTTTCTCCCTCCTCATTCTCTAGCAGGTTGTTCCCAAAGCACTTGCCACTCCCATTACACAACACAGTTGCCTCACTGCTCTTTCTCATGGATAAAGCTTAACTTCTGGGCTATTTCAGACTCTCAATAATGCCTACCTCGTTGCCCTATCGAAGTACCACTGAGGTAGCAAGTGTCAAATCCACCTATTACCATCTCTGGGGGCTTATGCAGGGAAGCACCTGTGCTATGTTTGCTTCCCAATTAAATCCATTTTCTTTATCCAGCATGAATTTTTTAATTATAAGCAATTGGAGAATGATACCCTACCAAGACACTCAAGAGGCCAATAAAATAGTAAAGAAAAGAATTCCCTGCTTTGGAAAACATGGATCTGGAAGCTTTAGACCCTTTACATTTTGCCAGCCAGAGGTTTTGGCAGGTTTCCCATTCACTTATGGAGCCCCAGGCAAGTAGAGTCTGGAGTTGCCTTGATCTAATTAGTGCAGGATTTAAATTGTGCCCAAGGAACCAAATGGTGTTAGAGAGTGGGCCTCAGCTGCAGGAAAGTTGTAGTGGAACAGCATTTACCATTGTTAGCATGTGTGAACGTTACTCTCTATTTCTAGGTTGGATTAAACATAGATCCTTGTTTTCATTGTGAAAATGGAATTGGATAACAGCAACAGTCCTTGTAAAAAACGTAGGTTATAAAATTGAGCTTTAACTGCAATTATCCAGGTAACTGATGGGAACTTATCTAGTTAAGATTGAGCGGACTGAGTAAAATTATCCCAGGAAAACAAATCAGCATCCTGATTTGAAGAGTTCCGGGGAAGGAAATCCATCCTTTTTTCTCCCTGTGAGCTGGCACTGCCTTATAGAAACAATCATCCTGACTTCTGTCCATTCATTAAATTTCTAGTAACACCCTCAAAGTTGTGGCACATTTATAACATTAAAATATGTTCATCAAAGTTTATTTCTGCAACATACTGTAGGTGTTCAATAAATATTTCCAAAATCATAGGAAATGTCAAATGCATTACTTTGGGACAGAATCTCCACACAGAGATAAAAGTCTTGCCAATCTCACTCATTCTTCCTTGACCTAACCATTTTTATATGATCTTATACAAAACTACTGTATTAAAAGGTTGTTATTTTCTCGTTATTCTTCCCTCACTAGCTCAATCTTGTACAAGTGTGGGACATTATTCATTAATTTAGTAAATAAATATTCACCATATGCATACAGTGTGCTTGATTCCCAGTGATCAACAGTAATGAAATGATTGTCACACAGGCCATGGAATAACAGCTGCCAATGACTGAGCACTGACAGGTGCCACATTAGGTGCCATGTTTGCATCTCAGACACTGATGGAAGAAAGCTATGCATCATCATCCTAATTTTATAGATAGAAAAACTGAGGCTCTGAGCTTAAATGACCTTTCTAAGATTTCACAGCTATTAAATGTCAAAGCCTGGCTTTGAATACTATTCTATCTCAATAGTTGCTCTTCAATATTTCAGTCCAGGTGAAACAGAATAATAACTACACAGTTGACTCTTGAACAACTGTAGGAGTTGGGGCACTGATTCTCCACACATTTGAAAATCCATGTATAACTTCTGGCTTCCCCAAAACTCAACTACTTTTCCATCCAGATCCACGAGGGAATAGCCACAGGACCCCAGATGGATACAAAATCTGAGGATGCTCAAGTCCCTTATATAAAATGGCATAGAAAAAAATAAAATAAAATGGCATAGAACAATACATCCCATCAGCCATTCACATTCATGGATTACCAACTGTGGATTGAAAATATGTAGTGTTTTCCACCCACAGTTCTTTGAATCTATGGATGTGAAACCTGTAGATACAAAGGGTCAACTGTATATTTACTGAAAAAAAAATCTATGTATACTGGACCTGCTCAGTTTAAAACTATGCTGTTCAAGAGTCAACTATATGTTAGTTAAGCACTCACAACCCCTGGAGCTAAGTAAGTCATTTATATCTCTCAAATCCTATGTCTGTGTTCTACTTTCTACACTGAAAGTCACTGTATTTTTATGAGGTAAGCTTTAGTCCCTGACATTTTCTTCCTTAAATTACTATTTCCCTTTTAGCATAGGACACAAACAAAAGGGGGATGAGGGGGACAAAAATTACCATTAAAAGAATATATTTCCTGGTTTAACATATTTTCTTTGCATTCACTCAAGTTATGGTCTCAAGATATAGCTCTAAGGAAAACACTACCATTTTTATAGTGTTGCATTTCTGGCATTGGAATTTGCATGAAGTTTTATATTGCATACTTCTAGACAAAGAAATAACCATAACTAAAACAATGTAAGAATTTTCTGAGATAGAGCTTATTATTTTTTATTTAATTTTCTCTTTGCCATTGTAATATCACCCACTCAGAGTTTCTGTGATTGGGATGTGGACAACTTTGGGGGACCACATAGCCTCACAGGCCAAACAATCTAAGTAGGGGATCTAAACAAGTAAGGGGGCAATCATGATACAGTGGGCTCAGTGCTGATGGGGGAGTCTGAGAGCGCCTAGAAGGGACACCTAGCAGGGACTTCCAGATTGGAGAAGGCTTTCCAGTGACGCTAGAGCTGAGACCTGGAGGATCAGTAGGCATGGTCAATGGAAGCCATGACCGTGGAGTAAGAGGGTGAGAATAACATTATACGCAGAAGGAATTCCAAGCACAGAGACCCAGAAAGCAGAGAGGGAACAGAGGGGATTCCCCAGGTCAGGGCATAAAAGGTATTCCTTACAGCTGGGCAAGGGCTAGATATGGGATGGAGACATGTGATTCTAGAAAAGCAAACAAGCACCAGGTCAGGAAGAGATGTGTTGGCCTTGCTAAGTGGGCAGTGGGGTCGGGTCCTGCTTGTCTTGCTAGTAATGAAGAGCTACTGGCAGGTTTCCACCAGGGGCAGGAAGGGAGTGGGTTGGCATGTGAGTAATGCATTCTGGTAGCTGAGTGGGGGATCCATTAGAGGAAGGTTAGCTGGAACATCTTATTAGCGATCTAAATGAGTAAAGGTAAAAGATAATCCATTAATTAGCATGACAGACTAGCAACCTTGTGTCAAGTTAACTCAGGTCTAAATGTTTGTGTGTTTAGATGTAGATTATTGAGAAAAGAAGTACATGGGATTAAATGAGGAGAGAGACTATTTGAAAAATAAAATTTATGAGGGAAACATGTTTAAGAAAAGTATCCGTTGGTCTTATTAGAAATTTACCTCAAATTTAACCAAATTATTACAAACATATACAAGTTGTCTATAAGTCAGCAATTAGTGCTAATGAACTAAGGTCATAACTGAATCACCTTGTGGTTCAGTTGTCCTGGGAGAGGGGGAGGAGGGTGGAACCCTTTGTAATATGATAGCAAACCAGATTGCATATATAAAATTCATAGTGGAATTAATTCTACAAATTTGTCACTTAACTTTCAAATGCTTTTAGTGATTTGTTACCTCTCCTGAAATTTAATTTCTCCCAGATAGTTGGCACTTTTTTTCATTATAGACAGATCTGCCCAATAGATCTTTTCAACTTTAATAGACAGCAACATGTTACATGTTCCACCAGAATTCTATTCCTCATTTCCTTGACAATTTGGTTTGAATTTAAAACAAAATAAATGAAAAGGTTATAATTGAACCTTTAAAGATTAATGAGAAGCATACTGTCTGCTTGGAAACGTTAAAACCCAAAAAGGTGAGAAATGAGATGACTTGAGGAAAGTTGCTTTCTACCTCTTGTTTGTACTTTCCAAACCACCTGGAGTTGCCAGCTTGGCCAGAACATCTCATAACAAGCTTTCTGGTGAGAGTTTTGACACTTCCACTTCTGGTTCCTATTGGAAATACCACAAAACAAGCCTTCTGTGCAACATCTCAGTAATTGTCATGCCAATTCAGGAATAACAGAAAAGAAAAACGCATCCAAAAATTTCAGAACTTTAAAAGGCTTTAGTTTGAAAGTAATGGCCAAGCTCTAACCGTACTCCAAAACCCTTGAGTTGACAATAAATATATCAGAAAGGAAAGCTTTTAGCTGAAAGTGGCAAAAAAAAATATGGATTAACCTGGGCTTAAACCTGGGACATTTGTTGTTTACTTAAAATAGAAGTCAGGGGGTAAGTCATCCGGACCTGGGCCAGCCACTCCACAATGTTGATGTTATTGTTCTTTTCCTCTCTTATCAGCTTCAGCATCTGAGGCTTTTCTGGTCTGACCATAAATTTGTTATCTAATTCAGGAAACTTCTGAGTATAAAAGAGGGCATTATCAATAATTATACTGGGGACTGCCTTAAGCAAACCAGTACATACAGTTACATTTTTTTTTCTCATGCTGTTGCCTCATTGTGTCAAAATGGCTGCCACAGCTCCAAACATTGCTCCTATTGCCATAGCCATATTCCAATGCAAAAAGCAAGGGAAGAGGACATGATAAGGAGCTTGCTTTCTAGTCCTGCCCTTTTATCAGAAAGAAGCTGCTTTCTCAGAAGCACACATTAGACAGCTACTTATATCTCATTGCCACCCTTACCCTCAAGAAAAGCTGAGAATGTGTGTGAGCTAAATAGAACCAGAATTGCCTTGATGAGCTTGGAACTCTAACAGATTACCACTAGGGGAAGGGCCCTCCAAACAAAATTGGGGATCTTAATAAGGAATAAGGAGGCTTTTCTAGTCTGTAACCAACTGTGAAGGTCTCAGTCAAGGTTAACTTTCACCCTCTAGAACAGAGGAATTGTTAAGACTTTAGTTTTTGAACATAATCCCATGTCAGAGTTTCTAGTGTACACCGACGTGCAGGTTGTGCTTTTCTTTCTGGTTATACATCTGTTTTATATTTTCTTCCCTCGCTTGCATATACATGTGGCCATAGGACTGTATTCTGGCTAAAGAACAGTGAGCAGATATAATGTGTGCCACTCCTCAGAGCAATTCTCCCTTTGTCTCCATCCACTAACAGAAGGGAGAACGTAGAGGAAGGTGACGCCTTGAGATGGGTTCCCAAATGATGGAGCAGAGCAGGGACCTCTGGGTTGATGGGATGGCGACATGAGAAGTCACTGAAACACTGAGGTGGTTTGTCAGCATCAGTTAGCCTGTCCCAAAGAATAAAGTTCATTTGAGCAAATTTCTTATAAATTGAATTTACTTGCCTCACTGCGGTGAAAAACCATTTCATTTTTTCATCCTTAGTACATAGCACAGAGCTTGGCACAGGTTAGGTCCTCATTATATGTTTATAAATGAACGAATAAAAGGAGAATAAAGCAGGCTTTTCCACCTGGTATCTGTAAAATGCAAACCTAAAATATAGGGCAGTCTTTACATCATATTCTGTGTCTATGGTTCAGGGCAGTTCTTGATAATAACACTAAATCGTTTTTAATTTTGTTTTCCAAAATCACCTTGCCTCTCACTAATGGCCCCTCACTGCCAAGCGGGAAAGAAACATTTGTCTCCTGTGCAGAGATCCTTGCCACACAAGTAAACATTGGTCTTCACCTGTTGTCCTGGGTCATTTTGAGGGACCATTCTTATCAGGCCTGTTTTTGTTTCTCATTTAAACACACATGAGACCAGAAGCTGCCAGACACCAGGGGCATTTGAACCTAGGTCCACGGTTCCTCCTGTCTGTGACCTCCCTCAACAAAAGAGCTGGACTCTCTGGTTTCCCTCCCTGTGGGCTGCTTCTTGCATTCCTCAAGGAAGCTGGTCACGGGTCCGGCAGGGAGCACGGGGCGGTGAGCTGTGGCAGGGCCCTCACTCTGCCCGGCAGCCTGTGTAGACTTCAATGCCGGGTGCTATTTGGAGTCTCTCACAAGGGACTGCCTCTCACTGTGGGGACTTTGTTGGGCTCTTTCCTATGATCGTTTGTTAGGCCAATTATTAAACAACAAAACAATAAAAACAACGTAATGATAATGACAACCATAAAAATAAGTGAAAATGATAAGATGGATCTTGGAATAAACCTTTTACTTTAACCCTTTTACTTTGTCTGTGTGTGCCTCATCTGGCTTATTTCACTGTAAGTAAATTCAGGGCGTCACAGAGGATGAGAGGAGTGTAAACTTAGCTGGGGTTGGGGTCAGAACCTTGAATTTACCCTTTATGGACCACGTGGCTCTGGACCAGATCTTGTCCTTTCTGACCTTAATTTTCATATCTTAAAAAAACGGGGCCAGTAAACTAGGCTTTAGAGTTTTGTTGGGAAGAAATTCTCCCCACAGCCTCTGAGGAAGGTGGTGACCTTCAGACCTGCCTACCAGGAGGATGTGCTTCTTTGCCTCTCATCCCGTTCCACATGTCTGAGGCCCAGAGATGGCTTTTAATAAATGTTGGCTGAGTAAATAAAGGTATAAGTATTATTACTTTAAGTTTATAAGGAAAGCCCGGCTGGCGGGGTTCAGTGGTTGAGTGTCGACCTGTGAACCAGGAGGTCAGGGACCAATTCCCAGTCAGGGCACATGCCCGGGTTGTGGGCTCAAACCCCAGTAGAGGGTGTCCAGGAGGCAGCCGATGGATGATTCTCTCTTATCATGAATGTTTCTCTCTCTCCCTCTCCCTTGCTCTCTCTGAAGTCAATAAAAACATATTTAAAAAAATTTATAGGGAAAATGGAAGCTCTGAAAAGCTGAGTAAGTCAGGGCAGAGCCATTCAAGATTCAAAGTCTAGTCCTGTCTGCCTCTAACGCCCATGGCGTTTGCCCGTCTCTCACTGCATACTGCTGTCTGCAACGTTTGTTCCATATCTTCTCTGTGCAGTTCTTCCAGGGTGCGTTTTCATTTATGTGTTTGCAAGATATCCTTCTCAATTAACCTGAGAACATCTTGGGGAGGGTCATTTTGTTCTTGGCATCACCAGCACCCACTGCTTGCAACAGTGCACACACCTAGCAAAGGTTTGTTGGAGCTATTATAAGTGAGAGAAAGAAGGATAACTTAACAATAAAGCCTGTATTTTTTTTCTTTAAAACAACCTTTTCTTTGTTCTTCAACAGAAGGCTATGGTCAGTGATGAGATCATTTTATTCTATCACTATAACTTTCGCTTGAGAAAAACATTAACAAGTATCACTTTCCAGAAATCTTGCAAATCGATTTGTTTAGTCATGAGGGCCCTGCAGCCATCTGTTACTCAGCTGTGGGAGTTGTTTATTCATACTTTTGCCCATTCATCTGTTTTGTGTTTCCTTTTGTCCATTTCTCACTTAAGATAAACGAAAACCTGTCAGTGTGTGAGGAAAGCCAAGCCCCGAGTCCGCCTGGGCTGAGAATAAGCCTGTTTGCCAAGCGGGAGGGAAGAGCAGAGGGTGGAGGGAAGAAAGCCCCTTCCTACTCTTAAAAGACAGGAGGTCATTTTAAATTTCTAATCATGTAGTCCTCTTGTGTCTGACGTTCAAAATACCCTTTCCATTATAAAAATAGCAAGAGTATAGAATGGAAACCATTCCAGCCATGCAAACATTTCCAACGATATTACTACTCTTCATATTATTTAAAGAATATCTAAATCTCAAAGGTAGACAAAAGATTTTGTTTCTCTAATTCAGAAACAAGTTTATGCAAATGCATGGGTTTTCTAATAAAAGAAATAACATTTTCCTATCAACTCAGAAACACTGGGGAAGATTTTATTGGTAATTCTTCCCCATCTTTTCTAATGATAATTTTGAATTGCTCTCCTCCAATTAAATATTATGTGATAGGATATCCAAGTCAAACTGGCTTAATAAAAATGAAATTAATTATCTCACATCCCAGAAAAGTCCAGAGATAGGCCTGAATTCAGGAAAGGCTTGGTCAATACTTGAATAAAATTGCTAGGGCCTGGTTCCTTCTGTCTTGTATCCCTGCTGCCCTCTGCACACGGTCTCATTCTCACGTGCCTCACACAGTGGTCAGATGGAGATGCGAGTTCCAGTGACATGTTTCCAGGTACATTGCAAAGGGAAAGGATTCAGTTCCAGAAGCCTCAGCAAATATCTCACCATCATTCATTGACTTTGATAGCACTACACCCATTCTCCAATCCACCACTGAGGCCAGAAGAAGCCATGATGGTGCTGACTAGACAGGACCCAATTCCTTACAGCTTCTGGACCTCAGATTATGGGATGGAGAGATGAGTTTACTCTACTGGAACCATTAGTGGATCCCCAAAGAAAATCTGAATTTATTAACTGAAGAAGGACAAACAGATAATGAACAGAAAAGATACAAATGGCTACCAGGAATGGTGCTTGCATACTAAGCAAAATTATTTAGTCTCAGATATTTTAAAGTGATAACATTAAAATCAAAACAATATGTATCAGATGATCTAATTGTATAAAAATATATTCCCATATGAACATTTAAAATAAACATTAATAGTTAATCTAGTAATATAAAGCCCTAATCCTATATAATAAAAGGGTAATATGCAAATTGACCAAATGGCAGAACAACTGGAACACCTGCAGCCCTTTGCTCTGGCCAGCTCCACCCCCGAGTGGTTACCCCCACCCTGATCAGGGGCAGTGCTGGCCAACAAACCCCACTGGCCCCTCGCCCCAGCTGGCCCCGCCCATGGCCCCTCGCCCCAGCAAGCCCACCCCTAATAGCCCCCATTGGGGCCAGCAGGCTGGACCCCACCAATGCACAAATTCATGCACTGGGCCTCTAATATAAATAATAATATCTTAACATAAATAATTGAGGAAAGTATGAGATTGTATTAGAACACTCATTCTCCCTTTTGCTCTTTATTAGAAACAAAATAAAATGAAGTCTAAAACAAGCAGAAAGAATGCAGAATTTGTTTTCCAAAGTACATTGCCACCCAGCTAAATGCACATTTCTCTGTCTCCCTGGTTGTCATTTACAGCCACTGGCCAAGTTCTGGCCAATGAGGTATAAGTAACAGTGCTATGCAGTATAAATAGGGATCCTTAAAATAAAAGTGATGGGCTGTCCTCTCTCCTTCTTCTTCCTGTTGGCTGGAATGAGCAGGATATGGCTGAAATGAGATATGGATGAACTGTCCCAAGTCCCTGAAAATTGTGAAGGCCTCAGTGATTACCTTTCCAGCCCTCAATATCTGCCTCCTCCACATTCATATTATGTCAAAGAGAAACACTTAATCTATTTCTTTTAAGACAGTGTAATCTGGAGCGTTTATAGATGCGTTTTTTATTTATGATTGTTATCCCACAGAGCCAAATCCATCTTAAATGATACAGAAGAACACATACTCACTGTTTTCAGTAGTTTGCCTAAGGAGGATATACTGGGAGCCACAATTAATATTGTAAGTTAAGAGCCAAAATAAAAAATTGTTTTATCTATTCCTATATTGGGGATTTATTTAATGAAATTTTAGATAAATTTGACCTGATTTGAAAATGGTGAAGTTCAGATAACTGTATTTTGATATAACAATATGATAAAGGTTATTGACTCTCATGTCTGGGGAATAATTTGTGTCTTAGTCATCAAATCAAGATTCCTTGTAAATAATAAGAGGACACAGTAATGAAGGTCAAAGTTTCTGCCCTTAAAAATCTCAAGTGTCAGATGAAGACAGATGAGAAAGCAAGCACTTAATAAATAGTGGGAAAATGTTATTTTAGATGCTTGCACCGAGTTCTATGAATGCAGATAGAAAGGCACCCATCCTTAGCCTAGTGGGTCCAGAGAGGCTTCCGGGAGAATAGAATGTCCATGCAGGGGAAGCCCGGGGGGATGAGAGAAGGATAAAGGTACAGAGAAGGGGGAAGTGCAGAAATTGCTTTGTTAGCATGTACACCTGTGGTGGATTATTAAGCAGATATGGGAACATTTCACTTCCTCCAAAATGTCTAATCATTCAGTCTCCACTAAAGGAGGACCAAGACTTGGCCCAAGAATAGCATATCCCTACTCCAGGAGATAAAAGTAAAACTTGAATATAGTATAGAAGTATTGTTTCTGGAACTATGTTCCTAAACTTTCATCTCTTTCCAGACTGATAAACCAATTGTGGTATGACACATAATTTTGGCAGTCATGTACAAAAACACCACATTTTCTCCTCCTGTACTTAGACTTCAACACTCTCTATGATTTAATGCTCCTGTTTTGTAGCTCAAAGGTTCACATAACCTTAAAATGAACATTGCTGACACATTTTTGGAGGATGAGCTCTTTGGAATGTCTATAAATATACTCATACCTAAGGAGAAGTCTTTGTTGTTAAGAAAAGCTATGAATATTCCTGAAGACAAAAAAAGAAAACTATTATTACTAAGGAACTCACCCTAATTTTACTGGAATATATATATACTTATTACAGATAATATTCAGAGTGAATAGTCACACCAAGAAACTGGAATAACACAATAAGGAAAACAGCAACTTCCCTCTGAATCCTCAGTGAAGCAGGGCTAGTAAAGCTCAGATGCCTATAGGGGCCAGGCGGGCATCACACATGATTGAGAACTGGGAATGGGCGTGGGAACTGTCTAACAAACCAGCTAAAGGAAAAGACATTAACTCGGCTGCAACAGATGTGACCACTTAGGAATACAGCCTGGTGTCCATACCTGGTCTTTTGAGAACAACTAAAATAGAGATTTTTACATGGATTCTACTTTTTATACTAATGGCTACAAGCTCAGTCGGGCCATATATACTGCAGGTGGCAATCTCTGCAAGGAATCTCTGACTTACCAGTACAGCCCCTTTGGCCATAAGTGTGCAAAAGTACAAGAGGTTTCTCCCAATATCTACCTTAAAATGAAAGGTTGGTCAATTTGGTTAGACCTATTCTACACAAATTACAAAGAAAAAGAGATGCTAATAACATTATCTTGAAGTCATTATCCTCTATTAAACCTTATTTTCCATTACCTTTAGACAGTTATTCTAGGGTATTTACAATTCTATCTAAAATTGGGCAAATGGAGATTACTTTCCAGTCAGTTCATTCTCAGGCCTCAGGATGAAATCGAAAGAGTGGACAAATTGTACATACAGTACACTGTTGGCATGATTTTCAAGTGACTTCATGGAGACCATATTGGGCATATTGATTTCTTGAGAGGGACAGAGAAATAAAAGAAAGTTAACCATAATCTTCCCAGATAAATTCCCAGGAAATGTGTTAATTCATGAATTCAACAAGTATTTTTGGAGTATTCATAGATTCACTGAAGTTCTGTGTCTAGTTGTGGAATGCGCAGGAACTTTAGGAGCTAACGAATACAGCCAGTATCCTGGAGCAGTTTGTACATATGATACCAAGTCACTTATACCACAGATGGCAAGGTTCAGGTGCCCAGAGATTCATATTTTGTTATGTGCCAGGCACAGCTCCAGGACCTTGGGGTACGAGATAAAGTGTGGTCCCTGCCCTTAGCAAGCCTAGAGGTTGGTAGCACACCATGGCAGGCTAGAAGACACAGGCAAAGAGACCCTTAAACACCTACTTCCCAGAAAATATCCCAAACATTGGCTGGGTTAGGGATCCTCCAGTAGAAGCCCACCCCCTCCCATCACTCATAGCCAGAAGATAGAACCAAACTATTATAACTTCCATTAAGTTCCTGATATTTTGTGAATTCCAAAAGACTGCTAGATAGAGTTCCCATTTTAACATTTATCTGAGGAGGATACATGGGTAATAGCAGCATTCCATTCTTCAGAATTTGACACCTAGGAAAACTCTACTGCTTTGTTCTCAGTGAGCTAACTTACAGGGTAAACAAGCTCAGATCTGTTAGCCTGCAAAACAAAAAGCTTGTGACCAAAAATAATTTTATCTGGTTAGTCTTTTTTTTTTTACTGTTCACTTGATCTAATAGATATCTGTGAAAACAGCCATGTGTGCCTCTGGAAACCCTCTCCATTGGCTGAAAGAACATTCTCTTCTTCTGCCTCCCTTGCCTCACTCTGTCCCTTCTTTTATTTCCTCTTTTGTTTACTCTTCTTGTTTGTCCCTCAAATGTTGACATTTATCTCTCTTGACAGGCTCCTTTGGGAATATCATCCAAATTAAGGATGATGCTGACCCACGAATGACTCCCAGAACTACATGTCTAGGGCCAGAGTCTCTAGCCCCTCATTTCCAATCTGCAGTAGACATCTCTACCTGGAGTTCTTATTGGTAGCTCAATCCTGACGTGTCGCAAATAATCACATTGTGTTTTAACTTGCAAATATGTCATCCTCTCCTGTCCCCTGTTTCTGTTGAAAGCATTCATCTGAGCTGCCAATTTTCAGCCTCTGCCTCTTCCTTGCCTCCCACATCCAAGCCACCAGAGAGTCACAACATTTCTTACTCAGAGAAAAAACTTTGCATTTATTCCCTATTTTTCATCAGTGCTGTCACTATTCTAATTCAGGTTTTATTATTTCTTTTCAGGATTGAAGCAGTAGCCACCCAACTGGACTCCATCCATTCCCTCTCCTTTCCATCTGTTTTCCCACTATTTCTGAAGCACAGCCCTTAGTGACTATCCCCCTGTGAAAAATCTCTACTATTTCTTCATCTCTAAACACATGAGGTCTTCTATGGGATGAATTATGTCCATCCAAAACTCATATGTTGAAGTCCTAACCCCTAGTACTTCAGAATGTGACTCTTTTGGAGATAACTGTAAGTGGGGTAATTCAGGTTGAATGAAGTCATAAGGGTAGTTACTAATGCAACATGACCTCGTAAGAAGAGGAAATTAGGAGACAGTCACACATGAAAGGAAGATCATGTGAAGACACAAACAAAAGGTGACCATCTATAAGTCCAGGAAAAAGGCTTGAAACAGCCCTATTGACACCTTGCTCTTGGACTTCCAGCCCCCAAATCATGAGAAAATACATTTCTATTGCTTAAGCCACCCAGTGAGTGGTTTTCTGTCATAGCAGCCCTACGAAACTAACACAAAGTCTAATGTCCCTATGTCAAGACTGAGGACTGTAGAGTATGCTGCAGGGCCAGCTGCCAGGCTGCTTGCCTGCTGATGGCTCACAGCTGAGCCCCTCCAGGAACTGCCTAGGCTGAAGGGAGCTTTCGCCTTCCTAAGGGGAAAAATAAAGCACTAAAGCCTTCATCTCAGGGTCTTACCTGAAGATTCCTTCAATAACAAAAGCTCTCCATAATTTGACCAAAGCTGTTCCTTCTTCCCAAAATGTAGGTGCATATCCACTTGTTCAAAATTAAGGCCCATTTCACACACCACTTCCTCCACCAGCCCTCGCAGGCGGAGGAAATCCAGATGCCTCTGAACTGCCAAGTCTATCACTATTCCTTGTGATGACATTTATCACTTCTCCTTTATTAAATATCTATATCTCTTTTATCACAATGAATATTCTTTGAGGCCAGTGTCTGTCTGCTTCATTCTTATTTTTCCACAGGCCCTAGCACAATGATTATTGTTGCAAAAGGTGAGAAAAGACTGAAGCCAAGGCTGGCTGGCTATCTCTGTCTTAGTAATAATAAGTGGTCACATTTAATCCTTTCTCCTTCCACCAGCAGCCATTTACTTCAATTGAGAAAAGAAGAGTCCAGGTATATGATAGAAGAAAACCAGAGTTAGAGTATAATTATGTTATAATTACAGTTAGATTACGCTAGCCAGATAGGCCCAGCAAAATTTTATAACGCCAAGCCACTCCATGAAATTTCCAGGGAGACCATTGCACTCAGATGACAACAATGATAAAGGTGAACTCTTAATAACAGTTGGTAGTATCAACTACATACCATCACTTAGGAAGTGTACATTACTTGCTACATAATATACAGAACTACATGCATTATTTAATTTAATCTTCACAACAAACTTAAGCCATAGGTGCTATTAACTTCATCTCAAAAAAAGAGAGGGAACTCGATAAACAACCACAATCAGGAAACGAATGAATGCACGCAACTGTGTCTAAGCTTAAAGACCATTCTCTTGATCTCTCCCCTAGGGTAGAACCACTCAATCAGATTAACAACACAATTCTTTTGAGAATGACTGCATATGATGCATTTCTGGTTTTATCAGGAGCACCCAGGTGTACATTGTTTATGTCCCAGTCTCTGTTGACCTCTGTCACCATCTGCATAGCACTGCAACTGTAATATAGGACCATATCTGAGGCTCAATACTGCCTCCAGTTGAGGAAATACAAGAAGCTCATCTAGCTCAAAACCATTTGACATTTGGCACCAAACCATGCTATATTTTAACTCCTAATTATGATGCCAGGTTTTACCTTCGTGGTACAGCCCAGCTCCAGCTAGGTGCACCTGTATTCAATAAGAAATTGAATTTTTATCTCCCTAAAATAGGCCCATATGATTTCTGGCATTGGGCATATGATTGTGAACAAAGCAAACACATTCCACTGTTACAACTTTCACTCCAACACCAAAACCACTAGAAAACAGTATTTGTTGAATAATGAATGCACACAACATTGGAGATTTGCCTGTGTCGCTTAATTTAGCTTCTTCCCATTCTTCCCCATATCACTCATAGCTTTAGGTTCCAAATTTTGGTAAATAAGTTTCTCTCCCTGGGCCAGCATTGCTGCAGCTCTCTTCACTTCCACCCTGCAGGACTAGCATTAGCTAACATTGCCTTCTGATTTGCTCTAGTTTAAAATCTCATTTTTAAGACTGTCCCTTCCTCTTAGGCTTGGCTCACTGTTACTAAAAAATGGTTATCCATTCCTTTTAAAAATATAAAATATGCCTTTAAAATGGTGTTTTGGTGGCTTTCTGATTCTTCAGTGTGAAAAATTGGAATTTATACCATCCTAAATCAACGGATAGGAGGATAATCATGTGAATGAAAAATAAACTTGCCTTTGTTGTCCTAACGAAAAAAGGTCAGAGTGAGCTCCACAGAGATAGTTAAAAGTTCAAGCAAATTGGATGAAGAACGGTACTATGTATGTCCAGGCATCATTTTTTATGAAGAATTCCATATATCTGTACCCTCCATTAAAAGAAACATCCAAATCTAGATCCTGTTCCTCCACCAGCTTCATGGATCACTGACAGCCAACTCTGGCAGCCTCAGACAGGTGTGTGACACCTATCAGGGAGCTGTGGTTATGGCCTAGTAGGGTGAGGTTCCCCGTGTCAGCCAACCTACCAGGACTTGAACAGAGCTATCACACCATGACTGAAGCAGGCTGAACTCAACGTGTCCACAGGACCAACAAGAGCTGTGCGTCAGTCAGACGTGAACATTACTTTTTAGGTCGATTTCATATCACAGTTCAATAAAAAAAAACTGAGAGTATGGTATTTAATTGAGATGGGTAGTACAGTTACAGAAACAGGTATATCTCTTTGTGAAAAATGTTTCCATTGAGCCCCTCAGACCATGTCCAATTTGACTACAAATCAAAGCCCAGGTTAGCTCATTTTCACACTTCCTAGAAAACACTGTCAAATATCAGGTTTACATCATGTGCAAAATATGATTATAAATTAAAGAAATTGACTTTTTAAAAAGGTTTTTTTTATTCTAGAGAAAGTAAGGGATGAGAGAGAGAGAGAGAGAGAGAGAGAGAGAGAGATTGTTCAGCTGCCTCCCATACATATCTCAAACCAGGGATTAAAATGGCAACCTGGGTACGTGCCCTGATGTTGTACAGGCGATGCTCCAACCAACTGAGTCACACCAGCCAGAGCAAGAAAAATGACTTTTTAAATCTAATATAGCTCACCTTAAACTTCCAAATGACTTTCATTCCTTTCAAAGTCGTTACCACCACTCTCATTAGTCCAAATGCTGCCCTTCTGTAACACTAGAAAAGGAATCTCATTTAATTGGTCACAACCAGAAAATGGGAAATAATTAACAACTTGTCAAACCTTGCATGGCTAACAAGGCATAAAATAGGGTTTCTCTACTTTTTCATCAGCCATATCCCATTTTTGCATATTGAAATCTCACTCAAGAAATTATCTCAATTCAGTGGGACGTTGAGCCACAGAGGGAGACTGGACCTTGACAGTCATCACAGGGCGGGCAGAGCCTCTGTGGCTAATGGAACCACTGTGATGAACACTTCTACTTTATCACTTGCCAATTGTCTGAATTTGTGCCTAAGGGGGGAAATTTCAGGTTTTCTTTCCTATCAATTTATCTCAATGATGTGTATCTGGTTTTTATGAAAATAAGCAGCTCTTATATTTTAAAAAAACTGGAAAGGTTTGTAGCTACATCTTATTTTTTATCCCAAATTTTTATACCCAGTTGAAATATTTTATTCATTTACTCACTCATTCATTAAGTAAATGTTTATTAACCCTATTTGTTGTGCCAGGAAATGTGTTATAAATGGAAATGAACAACTAATTTATGGTTCTTCATTTGTAGAACTCACACTACAGGAGAAGAAAAACAACAACATTACAGTAATAATAAAAGTCTGATGAGAGTCATCATAGATAGGTCATCTTTAAGTTCCCTTAGACCAGTGGTCGGCAAACTGCTGCTCAGCAAACCGCGGCTCGCGAGTCACATGTGGCTCTTCCACAAAATACCGGCTCTTCCACAAAATACCAACTTCTGCGCATGGGCCACAAAGTTTCAATCGCACTGTACATGCGCGCCCGCACATGGTATATTGTGGAAGAGCCACACTCAAGGGGCCAAAGAGCCACATGTGGCTCTCGAGCCATGGTTTGCCGACCACGGCCTTAGACTTTTCATTTCATAAATTGCTTTCACATCTGTTTCCTCTACTTCTTAGATCCTTAAATACTTTCACTTGCTCCCATCTCTACCACTACTACTTGAGCTCAGGCTAATACAATTTCTTGCTTAAAATTCTCCTCCTGTCTCCTACTCTCTCTCTCCCTCTACTATCATACCTTTTTATTCCCTACTCTCCATTCGCTTCCACATCTTGGCTATCCTTACTAAAATTCCAGTCGATGAAACAATTCACTGTTAAAAGTCCTACACTGATTCTCATAATCTTCAAGACAATATCTAAACATCTATGACTGACTCATGAGTGGGCCTCTGTATACCTGTCTAATTCATCTTCCCAAAGCCGACTGGGTACAACACCAATTCCTAGGAATTGAATAAGGAATTTTCAAGGAGAAAGTTTTTAAGGTAAAACAAAACTTAAGGAACCCAGTGAAAAAGTAACACAGGTTTCTATACTATAGATTTTAACATAAAAATATGGTTTTTTGAACATCCAAGAAAGGAATACATTACTTAATGTTTTGCAAATTTGGGAATCCTGACTTGTATACATGTGCATGCACACACACATGTGTATACACACATCCCTTGAGATTATCTCTCAATTGTGGTACGTAACATAATGTCCCCCAAAGATGCCCATGCCTTCTTGCATCCAACGATGCAAATGGACTTTGCAGATGTGATTAGGTTAATGGCCTTGAAGATGGGGAGATTGTTTTTGATTGTCTGGGTGGCCCAATCTAATCACAAGGTCACTTGAAGCAGAAGGCTGTCTTAGCCTGGGAATTGAAGAGGCAGAAAGGAAGTCAGAGAGATCCTTGCATGAGAAGGATTTGATGCTCTATTGCTGGTTCTGAAATGTAGGGAGTCATGTGGAAGAACCAGAGAGAGGCCTTTAGGAACTAAAGGTAGCTGGCAACTGACAGCCAGCAAGAAAATAGGGACCTTAGTCCTGCACATGAGAAACTGGATTCTGTCAACAATCTGAATAAGCTTAGAAGTGAATTCTTCCCCAGAGTCTTCAGACAGGAACTCAGTCCTGCCAACTCTTAAATAAATCAGCCTCGAAACTAAGCAGAGGACACAGCTCAGATGCTCTGTATTGGACTTCTGACTCACATAACTGGGAGATAAGAACTTTGTGTTATTTGAAAATTTTACATTTGTGCTAATCTGTTATGGCAGCAATATAAAACTACGTTGCCTTTATCTCTCATCAGTGCCTGTTATATTCACATTGCCCTGCCTGCGACTCCCCAGAAACAGATGTTCTCTCAAGTGTTTTGGGTTGGATTGCTATGCCTGGAATGCTCTTTCCTTTCTTTCTAAGACACAACCTCTAATATCACCTCTTACCCACACACTTGCCAAAGCCAAGGCCTTGCTGTCTACATCAAGAATTGGTCTAGGCCAGGGGTGGGAAAACTTTTTGACTCGAGGGCCACAATGGGTTCTTAAACTGGACCAGAGGGCCGGAACAAAAGCATGGATGGAGTGTTTGTGTGAACTAATATAAATTCAAAGTAAACATCATTACATAAAAGGGTACGGTCTTTTTTTTTTTAGTTTTATTCATTTCAAACGGGCCAGATCCGGCCCGCGGGCCGTAGTTTGCCCACGGCTGGTCTAGGCCCTAGCTGGTTTGGTACAGTGGATAGAGCATCGGCCTTCAGACTGAGGGTCCCAGGTTTGATTCCAGTCAGGGGCACATGCCTGGGTTGTGGGCTCAATCCCCAGTATCAGTGATTCTCTTATCATTGATGTTTCTATCTCTTTCTCTCTCTCTCTTCCTCTCCCTTCCTTTCTGAAATCAATAAAAATATTAAAACTGAACCTGAAAAGAGAGAGGAGGGCTGAAAACAGGGATCTGGGTTCTTCCATATATGTTACTTCACTTGAAGTACCAGGTGTACCGGTTAATAATGCGATTTTTTTCAGTAGATGGAGCTACACATATGTTGATATACTGGTATATGGGCAACACAGCTCACCCAACCACCGAGGATGGAGATAATAATATTTTCAAAAATATTTCCAAAGTATTTTTTAAGCCCTGTAAATTCGGTTGTCCAAAGGTGCCCTTGCCATTAAATAACAGTTAATCATTTCTTCAGAACAGGGAAACCAGCCTAGAACAAAGTGCCCTTACTTGGTTCTGTGCTGATTAGACGTTTTTTGATCCATAATGAGGCAACAGATTGAAGATCGTGGCTCTATAGTGAGAAGGGAATTTTCTCAGTTCCAAAGACTTTCCATATCAAGTATAGTGCTTTACCCAAAGAACAATATAAATGCAAAACAAAACAGAAACAGACCCACAGATACAGAGAATAGTCTGAGGGTTGCCGGGGGGAGCAGGGGTCAGAGATTGGGTGAAAAAAAGATTAAGGAGTACAAATTGCTAGTTACAAAACGGTCATGGGGATGTAAAGTACAGCATATATCTATTCACCAAATCATTTCGTTTTCAGCTATGAATTATTGCTGTCCTATTTTTTTAAATAAAAATACATGTTCTCAGCTTACAGGGCTAGCTAGTTTCCAGGAGAAGCAAAAGTCATGCTAAAGTCTCCTGCCTCTCATGTTTCCAATCTATTCTGTCACACACTCATCCAGTTTCCCAGGGAGGAGATCCTTGTGACTCACAGGTCCTGTCTTTGGCCTCAGTTCCACAGGCAGGGCTCTATTCACAAAAGAGCTCAGTAGCAGGCCATCTCCGTGAAAACTAAGACTCAAAGGATGGCAGGAAGGCCCATGTGACCATTCGCCAGTTGTCCATGGGACCCAGGACATCCAGGGGAGCGGAGGCTCAGACATGAGCATTTGTTTCTGCCCTGTCGTGGGTGTGCTCTTGGTCCTAGATGGGTGAGTCCATTTGAATAAAGAGGCTGGAGGCTGAAGGCAATGTGCTTGGAAAGAAGGGGAGGAATAAAGCCGATTGCTGGTGGATGGTGTAATTTGGTACCGCAGGTGCTATTGTTTTCCCCCTTTCAGTCAAGGTGTTCAAACTCAGTAAAGAGACACCAGGAGGAAAGCAAAGTGAAAACTAGAAACTGCTGAAGGAAGAGATCGGAATAAAGTGAGTCTCCAAAAAGCAGAGAATACTTAAAGAGAGTGGTGTTAATAACGCGTGAGGGAAACAGGGTTATGTGAAGAGCGGCCACAGCGTTTGGACAGGTTCAAGCCTCGGACAGATGAGAGGGCACAGTCCTCTGGTGGCAAAGGCAGGTGCAAGTCGTAGCTTGGAGGGCAAAGCCCTCCCAGCACAATTATAGCCAGAGGCTATGGTTGTGAGCTTGAACCTATAGTCCGAACCTGTGGTCCCACGTGGCTGAGTGATGTGGGCTGGATAGAGTTCAGGTGCATGTAATTGAGTAGATTGTAAACATCTTGACCACGCCCTTACTTTGCCTCGTGGAATCTGGCTATAAAATAAAGACATGGCTTTCAGGCTGTGGTGCTGTCGCTAGCTCTCCATCAGAGAAGACAGCGTCCCACCCAGACAGACCCCGCTTTCTTCTCGTCTGTCTTTTCTCAATCCTTCACCACCCCCTCTCAGGCTCACCGAACCTGGCTGAGCTGGCTGGGCACAGGTTACAGAGAGATGTCAGGGAGAAAAAGACTGAGGAATGCCGAGCTTCAGTCTTCTTCAAAGATATGAATAAAGCATTGGAAAACTCTAGAAAATAATTATCATTATTAACATGCAAAACTATTTCAAGTGATCTCCGGGAAGACAACATTTTCAAAGGAAATCAAATATATAACCATAATAATCAGTTAACCTATTATGTCCTTAGATATGTTGGTGCTTTCTCCTAATGAGCATTATTCTCATGTTCCATATTTTCTATCCCAGGAAAATGTGTGTCAGTATACTAACATCAAGGGGGAAATCCTGAACAGTGCTTTCCTTTGTACTAGCTGAAATGGCTCCCAGCCTGCTTTTTTTTTCTCTTCTCTGATTTATCTCAGACAATAGGGGTTGTTTCACTGTAACATTGGGAAGCATTCATTATGGTTATCTTTTGGGATCACCTGACAGTAGACGAAACATGATGAAATGTGGTTTGACAGAGCACCTGAGCATACACAGGGCCCCTAGCCACAGACGGCAGAGGTGACCACATGGTTAGTACGTAGTTTGCCCTGAGCACTCTGAAGAGGGATCGTATTTGTGAATCATTTTCAAAAGTTACCAACGAATCTATTCCAGGATTCTCAGAAAAGAAATATTCTGTTTCTTTTTTAAAAATCAACTTTTTATATTTCATCTGTGAAATGAAATCAATAATAGTATTCACCTCTTAGATTTGATGTGAGCAGTATATTTTTTTTCAGGAAAAATGGGTACAGACATGAAGTAACATGGGACCTCCTATTTGAGACCCAACTGGGAATTGAACCGACAACTTAGATACCTGCCTTGACCAGGAATTGAACCCACAACCTTTTGGTGTGTGGAACGATGCTCAAGCTAACTTGTGGGGAGCTGCTACAGTGTTTGGACAGGTTCAAGCTTTGGACTGACGAGAAGGCACAGTCCTCTCGTGGCCACGTGCAAGTCCTAGCTTGGAGGGCAGAGCGCTCCCAGCACCAAAATAGCCAACAGCTATAGTTGTAAGCTTGAACCTATGGTCCGAACACGTGGCCCCACGTGTCTGAGTGATGTGGGCTTGATAGAGTTCAGGTGCATGTAGTTGAGTAGAATTAAAACCCATGAGAATGTTGTAAACATCTTGACCACGCCCTTACTTTGCCTCGTGGAATCTGCTATAAAATAAAGACACGGCTTGTGGGTGTCGGTGCTGTCTCTCCAGAAGAGAAGCAGCATCCCACCGAGACCGGGCTTTCATTCTCTTGTCTGTCTTTTCTAAGCCTTTCAGCCACCCCCACTCAGGTTCACCCTTGGCCTTGCCAGTGCGGCACACTAACTGAGCCACACAGCCAGGGCTTTGCTACCTATATTTTTTAAGTGCCCGGTCTTCTATACTGGCGGGGGGGGGGGGGGGGGGGCGGGGGCTGTGATGCAAATAACACCCCAAGGGCATCTAGACCTCAGGCAAAAAATAAGAGAGGCTCAGCTACATATTATACCACTCTATACTCCATGTCTGTAATGGTATACTCACATTACAGGCAGCTCCAGCAGGGTGGGAAGCATGGGAGTGAATATATTAGTATTCAAGTCTCTCATAACCTGCTCTATCCAGTATAGAAACCACCAGCCACATGTGGCTGTTGAATACTCAAAATGTCGATAGTCCAAAGATGTATTATAAGAGTAAAATACATAATGGATTTCAAAAATAATATGAAAAAAATATTCATTAACATTTTTATGTTGATTATATGTTTAAATGATAAAAAAAAGACCAAATATAAGATGTAATGACTCCATAAAAGAAGCCATAGGCCTGAGTCTACAGTAGCTGAGCCAGACTGTTGAAGAAAGGACATTGTGGATATTACTCATTCATAGAGTCCGCAAGAACTGGAGCCAACTGGACAGCACATAACACATGCATTTTGGATATATCCGGTTTAAATATGCTATTAAAGTTCATTCTACTTACTTAAATGTTTTATATGTAGCTATTAGAAAATGTAAACTATATGCTGTATGTACTAGTAATTGGGTGGCAAAGTTCTAGATCATCCTCACCATCAACTGAAAACCACTAAGTGACCCCAAAGTCACATGAAGCAGAAGAACCACTCAGCTAAGTTATTCCTGAATTCTTTTTTTAAAAATATATTTTACTGATTTTTTACAGAGAGGAAGGGAGAGAGATAGAGAGTTAGAAACATCAATGAGAGAGAAACATCGATCAGCTGTCTCCTGCACACCCCCCACTTGGGATGTGCCCGAAAGCAAGGTACATGCCCTTGACCGGAATTGAACCTGGGACCCTCAGTCCGCAGGCCAACACTCTATCCACTGAGCCAAACCGGTTAGGGCTATTCCTGAATTCTTACCCCACAAAAGTAGTTTGTTGTATTAAGCACTATATTTTGGAGGAGTTTGTTATATAGCAATGGGTGACTGAAGAAGTTACACAAAAAGATATTAAATACTTGGTAGCAATTATGCTTAATCTTTTATAACCTAGAATAAAGAAATGTGGTTGGTCCAAGTATCATTTTCACAATTATGGTCAATGCATTTTAACCTAATGCCTTCCTTTTCTCTAAATTAATTTTTGTAGCAATTATGGAGCCTCAGATTTATTGAGTGTTTTAAAAATTTATCCTTGTAAAAGACAACTCACAACTACTTTTGTTACAATTTAAGAACACACATAGGTAGAGAAATAAGTGCAAAACATTAAAACCAATACTTTAGTTAAATAGCATCAAATGAACAAAGTAGAAAATCTCCCTGCTTTCTTTATTAGTTTTATTACTTGCATTAATATTTGCAATAATTAGCTGAAATGTAAAAAAAAAAAAATCTTTGTCCAGGATTCTTAAGTCAGAAAGACTCAGATTTAAATATCAGTTAACTGTTTTCTAGCTAGGGAATACGAAATCATGTAGCTTCTATGAACCTAATGATAACATTAATCATCTGTTGGGATTATTGTGAAGATTAAATGAGCTAATCTACATAAAGCACTTATATCAGGGCCAGGGACAGTGACATTCCTAAAGTGGGATGTCTAATAATGATACACATAGAAATTATGTATAAGATATGAAAATACTACATAATTGTGATGGTATAATCATAATTCCAGTTATTATGAAGCTGTCATAAATTTGACGACCACTTATTTATCTCTGATTTAAGCAAGGGAGGTATCATGCATGATTCCTATAGTGCTCCACAGATGTCTGGCAAGTAGACAGTCATCAGACCTCTGAGGCCACACGATGTAGAGCATCCCAAAGGACATGTAAAGATTAAATAACTTAACCATAGAGATTCCTCTCTCTCTCTCTCTTTCACTCTCTTTCACAACCCAGATGTTTGGCATCTCGCCAACATCATCCAAGACCTTCTGGACTAGGAACAAAATGAATGTAGAAAAAGAGGAAGCAGTTTTAGTGAAAGCACCACAGGGAACAAACCAATAAAAAAAGCAGGGAACTCAGCACAAGCCTGATTTATGTAACTGCATTTCCCTGGCTCTCAGCCTCCTTCTCCCAACCCCCAAACACACACACACACACACACACACACACACACACACACGCACACACACACACACACACACACACACACACACACACACACTCCCTTTAGTGCGCTCTCATGCTCTCTTACTTTCAAAGTCAAGCGTTTTGTAAGACTCCCTTTTTATTTCACTCTCCTGGTTTGTCTTCAGAAGGGAATTCTGAACAAGCATCGGAGGGCTCATGGATCTGGGATTATAAAGATTTTTCACCTCATCATTTCTCTGATGGCCCCTTTCTCTTCTTCTTTGTCAAGAAAACATTAATCTAACTGCTATTTTAGGTTCTGTTTGCAGAGAAAGAAAGGAGGAAGAGAGAGAGAGAGAGAGAGAGAGAGAGAGAGAGAGAGAGAGAGAAGGAAGGAAGAAAGAAGGAAGGAAGGAAGGAAGGAAGGAAGGAAGGAAGGAAGGAAGGAAGGAGGCCTAAAAAACACAAACATTACAGCCTTCACTTTTTAGACAGCTGGGGCAATCATAGTGGTTTTGTTTGTTTTGTTGTTTGGGAGGTAGAGCCCAGTAGAAGTGCCCATCCTCTTGGTGGGAACACAGGAGAAGAAGCTGAGAATGAGGGCCTTGGAACTTAAAAGGACAGGCAGGCCTGGTGGCCAAAAGTAGCTTTTGACTAGAAATAGAGGAATTCCTTCGAAGAAATCACTTCCTCATTGTATTTTCATGGCAATCCAAAAGTAAACCAAAGAATGTGATGGAAAACCACCCTTTGAAAAGAAAGAACAGGTCATTCCAATCAAATGTTTTTCTGAAGCAGATTGTTGAAGGCTGCAAGTCCACCCTCAGTGATACCCACCCCCTTCCCCGCCCCCAACCCTTCTGGGGATGAGGGGCACATTCATTCATCAGTCCCAGTGGGTGCCTGCCCTAAGGCTGCATGTCCTAGAGTTGGGTGATGACAGCTGAGGTCAGCAGCATCTGTCCTAAAAGGGCTTCTAACTCAGGCAGCAGCGAGCACTCACACACAGGAAAGTTAAGCCATCAATGCAAGAATTAATTCATGTTAGCGATGTTGCCAATTCATATATGCAAAGTGGGTACCAAAAGAATCACACGAACAAGCTCTCACAGTAGATACTGTGGCCAAGGAGGATTTCATGGAAAAGGAGGAGCTTTTTCAAGCCAAGAAAAAAAAATACTGAAAAAGTAAATTTTGTATGCATCTGTTCCGCTCAACAGAGCTGAAATCTGGGTTTTATAAAGTGTACTTTATGAAGGAGGAGACCAAATCTGAGGGCCACCGTTAGTTTTGCATTGTATTTTTGCTTGCCCTTTAATATGTTAGCTGTGTCACCAGAAAAGAACAGTAGTAAATTATCTTCAAATTTACTATTGTTCAATTATTTTTAAAATAAGGTATTTCTGGTTTGAGATGTACAGTGCCCAAGAGTTCTTGCAACAGCGTTTCAGAAGCAGCACTTTGCACTTTATGCAAAATTAATAAATCAATTAGTTATCTGCCCAACTGCGCTATGAGGAAATAATTGATTCTTAACAACAGGTTATTGAATCAATGAGCAACTCGAATGCATTTATGCTCTAGCAGCTCTTGTACTACACTACAGACAGGCAGCATTTTCTCTGGAAGGTATAATTTCTCTTTCAATGAGAAATGCTCTATTTTCATGTTCTGTGGGAATAAGTGGTACCAGTTAGGTATCTGCTACATGCCTGCAAGGTTGTTTTCTGAGATTCACTCTACAAACTATGCAAGGTAGTGGAAATAAAATGCCACAGCGACTTGAAGAGGAATACTGGTCATTATATAATATGAATTTCACATATATGTTGTGGAGAGTGGCTACAGTGTTTGGACAGGTTCAAGCCTCGGACTAATGAGGGCACAGTCCTCTCATGGCCACGTGCAAGTCCCAGCTTGGAGGGCAGAGCCCTCCCAGCACAATTATAGCCAACAGCTATAGTTGTAAGCTTGAACCTATGGTCTGAACACATGGCCCCACGTGTCTGAGTGATGTGGGCTTGATAGAGTTCAGGTGCATGTAATTGAGTGGGAGCAAAACCCGCGAGAATGTTGTAAACATCTTGATCACACCCTTACTTTGCCTCGTGGAATCTGGCTATAAAATAAAGACACGGCTTGTAGTCCGTGGCGCTGTCACTAGCTCTCCATCCGAGAGGGCAGCGTCCCACTGAGACCCAGCTTTCTTCTCTTGTCTGTCTTTTCTAATCCTTCACCGCCCCCACTCGGGATCACTGAACCTGGCTGAGCTGGCACGGCACATAAGGCGCCCAATGTAGGGCTGAGTATGCCATGGCCGTGCCATCCCCCCACAATATGTTATACTGTATAAAAGTCAAAAAGGTCTGAAATGCACTTGCCTAACTGATAGTCTAAACATACTTAAACCTAATGTCATCATTTGGATGTTTGGGAGGGGTTAGCTGGAAATGCAGCTCTGGGAAGAAGATTCATATGAGCAAACCTTGTTGGGGCTCAGGGTCAAGGCTCTGACCTAAGGATTTGATCTCTCTACTCTAAGAAGCAGATTTATCCAGAGAGTAGCCATTACTTTGTAATAACCTGGTGCCAGGTAATATTCAAATCTAATGATCCCTCCCTCTGTACTGATCCAGGCCCACTAAGCACATATCGGGTTAGATTTTGCTGTCTGTCCCCTAGAGTCTATATATAGTTTGAGAAGTTGCAGGGCAGAGAACTTGACTATCCAATCTCTTTGGTAATGGACTTCACCATTTCATGTGACTCTGACTGTGCCAACAAAAATCACTCAGCAAAACTAAAAGCAAGACCACGGAGCAAGGTGGGTTCCCCAGGCAGACAGCATCTTACATGGCTATTGGTGAGTAGGCAATGTCCTCTTGAATTCAAGCAGGTCTACAATTACAAGCCAAATTAAAACTAAGTATTAAAACATTAACTAGCTAAGCATTTAAAAATTATTGATATAGCACTACTGGAACAAACACAGCATAAAAGTTAAAAGCAAAACTGGTAGCTCTAGATTGCCTAAAAACTGTGCCTCAGTTTCTTTAATCTCTAAAATGGGTATTGAAAGTGATGAGCTAATTGAGTTGTGGGGATTACATGATTTAATTTCTATAAAACACCTAGTACCTGGTCCACAATAAACTTATGTAAATGTTTGCTATTATTGTCATTGTTTTATTTAGCCAATTTTAGAAAAGAAAGTATCCAATAAATAAATAAACAAAAGTTTTAAAATTTTTATGAGATATATGACTTAGAGACTGTTAATTTAAATTTCTGAAGAAATAGAATAAATAAAATAAAAAACTTGAAGAATTAAATTGCTGAAGTTTTCTACTCCCTTCAGGATTCTAAAATCAATTTCAAAAATAATTTACCAAGGAGATAATTGGGGGAGGGGGTGACATCTGTAATACTTTCAATCATAAAGATAAATTTGAAAAATAAGTAAATAAAATAATTTACCAAATTATGTGACAGGTGAAGTATCATCCACTTAATATGTTTGCGAAAATATCAGTTTCTTAAGTTAGTCCTTTAATTATATAATAATTTCAAATCTATTAGTTTCAAATACATTTAAGATTTCAGGTATTAAAAAAGATTTAAGGAATTAGTGCCTTTTTATACCAATAAGATGTATTTATTGAGTAGGAAAATATCTCTTATCTTGAATCTCTTTTCTAATGTAGATTTAAAAACAAATTTTAAACCCTGAATTGTAAGTTGGGCTGCTTTGCTCTTCTTCCATTTGAATGGTATAGAAAGATCTGGTGCTGACAGTGAAATCAAAACAACCTAAAGAAAACGATACTAATTAGATTACTTCCTACTTTGAAAATACAATGAAGAAATTTCTTTTAGAGTTGAGTAGTTCATTAGTAGAAATTATGTGTACGAGAGAAAAAAACAGACTGAAGTGAAATGAAAGAAACTGAAGTTTGGATACACAGTTGACTCTTGAACAACCTGGAGGTTAGAGGTGATGACCTGTGCAGTTGAAAATCACCTGCAATTTTTGACTCTAAAAACAACTACTGATAATACTGTTAACCAAAAGGCGTACCAACAGCATCAACAGTCAATTAATACATATTTTGTGTTATATGTTTTCTATACTGTATCTTATAATAAAGTAAGCTAGGGGAAAGAAAAGGCTATTAAGGGAATCATAAGTAAGAGCAAATACATTTATAGTGCTGTATTATATTTATTCATACTATAAGTTTATGTTGTCTGTTTTAGGCTATATAGTTTGCAAGATTTTTCAAATATTCTGTTGGGGAAAAAATCTCCCACATATAAGTGGACCCAGGCAATTCAAACCCATTTTGTTCAAGCGTCAACTGTAGTTCTTTCTGATGAGTATCTATTTGGTGGCTTAGTGGACCGATGCAGGATTGGTAGAAGCTTTACAGCAGCAACAGCAAAAAATAATACGTGACTGACTGACTGACTGACTGAATGAATGAATGCAAACACTCACAAAACTGGGTCAATCACATTTTAAGTGGACAAAATCCCAAAGTATCCTAGAATGGAGACCTCAAATGCTGTGCACCACCCTCCCATCACGCCTATTGTCTGTGTTTGTGCTTGTTGGATAATTAGGGTATAGGTCTAGGCAACTGTAAAATCAATAGGTGGAAGAAAATCTATTTTATTTGAAACTGTTACCCATTCTTCATTTCTGCCGAACATATTTTATAGCAAAGAACTCTGGATTCTTCCACAGAGTCTACATAAATAATGATACAGATCTTAAGTCTAAACAGAATCTTCATTCAGTACTGGAAGATTAGAGGAGTTTTTCAATTTAAGATTTTTTTGTTTGTGAACTTTTCATTAATTTAGGGCACAGGGCAATATAGTCAATAGCTGCTTTTATATTCCTATAAACTGTGGCACTCAGCTCTGTAATATATTGTAAATACCCAAGCATCATTGAGTAGGTGGGGGAAAATGCTTTTTTACCAAACCACATGTGTCATATTATGTCTCCTGGAAACCACACACACAAAAATCTAGCTACTAAAAGCTGTTTGTGGCAACGAGGCTTAGCAATCAGAGCATCTCCACTGCACCCTCCCTGGAGGTGGGTGGACCTGTTCTTAGCTTCTGTCTGGGGAGATCTCCTTGTGAGCAGGAATGAAGTTGTTCCCTTCACATGTCAATCTCTCTCTAACCCTCATTTCCGCATTTCTCTGCTGCAGCCAGAATTGTCCTGGGACAGCTCTGACAAACCACTCATCTGCTGCTTATGGATTTTCCCACCACATAGACTCAGAAAGAGAGGCCACAGCGCAGCCCCAGGCACCCAGTCCTGTACTCAGGTGAGTTAGTAAGTGCTCCCGGGAGAGTACTTGACAAGCTATTGAAACCAGGGAAGCGCTGCTGAACTTCTGCACAGCTCCAGATAATCAGAAAAGGCTGAGAAGACACAACACAAAATAGGCATAAGGCCATCTTCAAAGTTTTTACTTCTAAAAGGGGCTGTGCCTCTTTTCTTTAAACTCAATATGCACAAAGCGCTGGTATCAGAAGGGCTGTACTATTTGCTTTT
>NW_005363502.1:3016752-3031353 GCF_000412655.1 Myotis brandtii | reverse complement strand
ACACACACACACAGTATTTCTCATATCCAAACATACATCCTGTCCAAACACAAGACATTGAGCTAAAAGGTCTTTTTAGCAAATTGCAGGCTCTGGCTTTCTATGACTAAGTCTGGGGAGATCATATTGCCATCTCCTGAGGCAGCTTTTTGCCCTTGGCATGCCAGCGTACAGGGTGATGTGGGCTGTGTGTGCAGAAGGCACTCCTTTGATGCCATGAATATAAATCTCCGTGCTCTGGCATTAATGTGGCTCCTCTGGCCTTGGTAGGACTCCATGCCATATGGTGTGCTGCTCCCCTGGGCTCTGAGCATGGGGTTATGGTTATGACAAGGGAAGTGAAACAGGCATTGCAGGGTGGCGACAAGGTTACGGAGGCATAGGGTTTTGAATGTGGTTCTGACAGGTGATTGTCTAACTCTAAAGGACCCTGAAGGAAAGAAAGGATTTCCATATCCCCCTAACTCCCTAAGTCTTCCCCCAAGGGTCATTGAAAATATCTGTTTTTCTCACTCCTTCATGACTCACTTTTAAATTGACATTTTTTTGCCAGTTCCCTTTTCTAGTGTTGCACTGTTCAATCTAGTAGCCTCTAGCTACATGTGGCTATTTCAATTTCAACTTAAATCAATTAATATCAAATAAAATTTAACTTCAGCTCAATCACAGTAACCATATTCCTAGTGTTTAATAACCACGTGTGGCTAGTAATACTGTATGGAGGAGGAGAAATTAGTGCTGTTCTAGAAAGTGAATCTCCATTCCCACAACTTCAATTGTAATTCACACCACAAATTATCAAGGCCTAACATCTTTCAATGGCATTCTTGCTCTTCAATCTATAACCTCTGTCATTCTTCATTTCCACCCACACCCTCCTTCGAACCCTCCATTGACTAACTCAGTCCACATGCATTTTCCTTAAGTTCTGAATTGTTACTATTCAAAGCATTTCCTTTTCAACACACTGCAGTATCACCCAAGACCAAGTTCTTGGGCAACTGTTCAAAAAAATCTCAGCTACTGCTTTAAAGGCTATGATATTGAGCCAGACAGCTCAAGAATTCAAGACATGCTCTTACTGCAAAAACGAGTGATCATAGTCATTCAGTATTTAATAAAGGACCTACTATATTTACATTCTGCAGCATTAAATCACCAAAGGTCAATGTCCCTTTAATTTCTCTTGAGAAGCAATTATAGCTATTGAAAGACAGCCATTCCAGGAAGGAGCAAATGTATATGCTAATAATAGCCAATGGTTATTGAACACATAATAGATGTTAGGCTTTGGGTGACCACTGAGTGCTTCAACGGGTTATCTCAATTAAATCCACACAGAAAGCAATCACGAAAATTGACTGTGTGCTAAGCTATAGAGAAAATCTTAATAAACAAAAAGGGGTCAATATCATATAGACCAGTGATGGCGAACCTATGACACGCGTGTCAGAGGTGACATGCGAATTCATTTTTTTGGTTGATTTTTCTTTGTTAAATGGCATTTAAATATATAAAATAAATATCAAAAATATAAGTCTTTGTTTTACTATGGTTGCAAATATCAAAAAATTTCTATATGTGACACGGCACCAGAGTTAAGTTAGGGTTTTTCAAAATGCTGACATGCTGAGCTCAAAAGGTTCGCCATCACTGATATAGACTATTTTTTTTTATAATTTGGCAATAAAGTCATAAAAACCATTAATAATGACTAGCTAAATAACATATGTACCTGAAATTTAAAAATAAAAATATATAATTAAAATAACTATTGAGTAGCCCTGGCCAGATAGCTCAATTAGTTGGAGTGTTGTCATGGAAGGGTTGTGGTTTGATTCCAGGTCAGGGGCACATACCTAGATTTTGGGTTTGAACCATCCCGGGTCAGGGCACATGCAAGAGGCAACTAATCAATGTTTCTTTCTCACCTTGATGTGTTTTTCTCACATTGATGTGTTTTTTTTTTCTCTCTCTCTCCTTTATTTTTCTCTCCCTTCCTCTCTAAAAGCATTTTTAAGAAAACATATCCTTGATATGTGAGGATTAATAATAATAAACTATTGAGTAAATGAAACATGAAGGAAAATTATAAAAATATTAATCACTGAGTGGTCATGAAAATACTATATGCCTATTTGTGAAAAATAGTTTAAAGGTAGTTAGGAGGAAACATACCTTAAATTGGGATACAAGAAAGGATGGTTGGAAAGAAACAAGGTAGAAAAGACCAACTGAATAAAGAATGAAAATGAGGGTAAATATTGAAATAGAGAACAAATATACAAACAATAGAAATAATTAACAAAACACAAATTGTATTCTTTTAAGAGACTAATAATTTACATAGACTTTTGTCTGGACATGATCAAGAAAAAAAGGAGAAGATATGCATAAGCAAAGTAATCATGAAAAGAGGTATTTACCTAGGTTTGTTTAGTAATGTTAACAGTATAAAGAAATATAAATTGACCAATAACCATTAAAGAACTGGAAATGTTGGTCAAAACTGTGTTCACCACACTCCCATTCCTTGTCCTACCCTCAAAATCACTGCCACCAGGAGCTGATTTTACAGCTGAGTTGCACCAAACTTTCCAGAAACAGGTTATTTTTATACTAGTTCCATAAAATTAAAAAAGAGAGAGCTTCCAAACTAATTTTATGATGCTACTGTAAGAACAGGAAGACATTATAAGACAATTTCACATAAATGCAAACATTTAAATAATAAATTATATAATCTAATGGTTTATGGAAAAATGCATCATACTAATTCAAGAATGGCTTGACATTAAAAAAAATAAAAGCCTCTACAGGAGAAAAAAAAATCCCAATAGATGTAAAAAATAAACAAACAAAAGAACCTTACAAAATGTAACTTCTATTTCAGTTAAAAACTGTTAAGTAAACTAGTAATATAACAAGTAAAATCCATACCAAACCTCATTTTTAGTAAATAAACTTTAGAAGCATTTCTTATAAGTTTCAATGTAGTACTAATGGGAAAAGAAAAAATGTTGTAAATAAGTGTTATAAGGACTGGAAGAGAATAATAGTTAAATAATTAAAGATTATCATGGATGCTGCATAGTATTTTTGTATAATTAGTAATAGTCCACTAGAAAACATAAATATAAATTTACAAAATAATATTGAATGTAAATTGTAATTGAAAACAAATTTTTAAAGGAAATAAAGTGCTACTCACAATAATAACAAATACTATGAAGAACAAGAATACTTTAACAATTTTCACAATCTGTATGAACAAAAGTATTCAAATTCTATTAAAGAATATAAAGAAAACCTAAACAAATGGAATATATTCTTGGTTTGTAGATATGATACCTGAAATTATAAGATTTGTCAATCTTCATAAATTATTCAATTAGGTTAAAGCAATTAGAATAAATCTCTCAGCAGAGTTTTGGAGGGAACTCTTCTATTGATTGTAAAAATTATATTTAACAGTAAATTTCCACAAATAATTAAGATACATTTTCAATAGTAAGAGTAATAAAGTTGGTCTTGCACAAAAACATATAGAACCATGGAACAGAATAAGGATCACAGAAACAGATTGAGAAATATGGTATATGACAGATGTGTCATTGAAAATCATTAGGGAAAATATGGCTGACTGAGTAGTTGGCGTTGGCAACATTAGCTGATCTATAGAATTAAAATAAAGCAAGATTCCCACCACAAAAATCATCTCAAAATGAATTTCAAATTCATAAAATACATAAACATGACATTTCTAAAGCTAGACAGTAAAAGAATAGAAAAGAGGTATTTAAATTATTTTTGAATATATAAAATTTTTATAACCTCTAATTAAAGAAATATTTTAAATGAGTGTTAAAAATATATTTATGAACCAGTACAATTATGTGACACTTTCTTAGTGTCAAATTTTTAAATACATTGAGCTTCTTCCCTCAGAGCATCTACCACGTCACATCTTCAGCCATGCTGTCCCCGTGCTGATCAACAGGAACCACAGGGGAACAGAGGGTGAGCCAGTGTTCCCCACCCTCCTCTCTGCCTTCGTGCAGTCCAAGTGCTGCCCACGGCTAGCACCCCACCAACTTACTCTTGAGAACATAATGGTGGAAATGTGTCAAGTGAGAGTTCTGGCTTTGATTCTTAGTGGGTTTGGCATCTTATTATAAACACTAGAGGTCCAATGCACGAAAATTCGTGCAAGAGTAGGCCTTCCTTCCCCCGGCTGCCAGTACCAGCCTCCCTCCAGCCACTGCCAGCAGGCGCCCAGGACCCAGGCTGCTTCCCTCTGGCTCTGGCTTTGTCTGGAAGAACATCTGGAAGGACGTTTGGTCTAATTAGCATATTACCCTTTTATTATTATAGATACTAGAGGTCCAATGCACAAAATCCATGCAAGAGTAGGCTTTCCTTCCCCTGGCTTCCCACACTGGCTTCCCTCTGGCACCTGGGACCCGGCTTCCCTCACAGCCCAGGCTTTTGTCCGGAAGGTCATCTGGAAGGACGTCCGGTCTGATTAGCATATTATGCTTTTATTATTATAGATTGGCCTTTGCATCTATCGCACTGGCACAGTTAAACATTTGAATAATAGGAAGAGTTGGTCAGAATGTGGGGAAAGGAAATAGTATGAATTACAAACTAGTAGGAAGTACAAACTGGTATAGCTCAACTAACGAGAGATCTAGAAAATACTTAAAGAAATTAAATATGAATGGAATATAGCAAATTCCATTCCCAGGTTCATCCTAGAGAGATCTCAGTTCAAATCCATCACGGTACATGTAGAAGCATGTTCATCATAGTGTTGGTTATGGTCAGAAGGTGTTGGAAGCAAAATATGAGTTCCTCGGGGGAGGAAAAGGTAATCAGGGTTATGTATATTCAGCAGCATACTTTGCAAGAGTCAGAAATCATGAACTGATTTTACTTAGATAACATGGCTAAATCAGAAGGACTTGACATGGGGAAAAAAGGAAATAAAGCAGAAGGAGATCTACAACACGGTACAATTTATCTAATTTTTAAAACACGCACACACACAAATATCCTGACAGTTTTCAAAGACACAGTTACATGCATTTACATAAACACAGGAAGGAGGAATTGGAGAGCTGCATGTTAAAAACATTAGGGTGGAGATGGCAAAGAGAAAAACAAAACATGATCAAACAAAAGAAGTGCTTGCCGAAATGTATGACAAAAATCTGCCATATAGCTACCTCAATTCTGTGCCCTGAGGTCCAAAAGTAAATAAAGTCAAATCAGGGGGTAGGGTTCAAATGCAGAGAGGTATCTATCTTTAAGATGGAGCCAAGTTAAAAAATAGTCATGAATAGTCATGGGGACGTAAGGCACAGCATAGGGAATATAGTCAATAACACTGCCACGACTATGTTTGGTGCCAGAGGGGTACTGGAAATATTGGGGGAGACACTGTGTAAAGTATATGCGTGTCTAACCACTATGCTGTACACCTGAAACTAACACAAAGTTATACTGAAAGTAAACTGCAATTGAAAAATAAAAATAAAGCATTTACTTCATTTTTCAAAACAAACAATGATGGAGCCAAGTCACCACCGAATAGCAGCTCGGGGCAGGGAGTCCCAGACTCATGGGTTGAAGTCCAGCTCTGCAAAAGAGAGTTAGTTGCAACTTCAGGCCTCAGTGGCCTCATCTGAGAAAGACAGATGGTAATAGTACCTACACCACAGGACTGTCGTGAAGACCAAATGAGTTCATATATGTAAGAAGGGTCCTCGAATAGAGTAAGTGTTTGATTAAAAAATGCATAGTAACTTTTATGGCCTTTCATAATAGAGCTGCTGGGAGTGCTTCCCAGTGTTTTAAAGCAGATATGCAAAGAGCTTACTGAAAACTGACTACGTTTCAGAGGAACAAAAGCACACATATTGAAACAATAATTTACATGATACCCTTCTGAACCTTCAGGATAAAGGGAGCTCAATTTAAGAAAGGAAATGACGGTATGTTTCAGTGAGTCATCATGCTAAATGCTTTTGTTCTTTTTGTTTTTGACAGTCTCTAAAGATTAAAGCATGTCACAAATATGACCTAAATGAGTCAGTAACTGAGGTGTTTATAATTTACTACATCTATTTCTGAAAGAGCAAGTCTGGTCCAACAACTTCTTATTAAATTCTAGATTTACTAACCATGGCCCTCAACCTCCAATGTTTGATTTTTTTATTTTAAGACCACTTGCTTCAGGTCTTTCTTTATAAGCTTGCCTAGCTGGTTATTCATTTATTTTTCACTGGGCAATTCACTGTCTTCTTACATTTTTAATAAATCTGAAAGTATTGCATTGTCTCCCCTTGCCTGCTTCCTAACTGATAGACAAAGCTCAGAAGGGATTTAACTACTTCCCTCCAAAATGGTAACCTATATAAATCAACTTCCCAGTTCTTGAAAATATTTGGCAGATTTGGGATGGCTGAGTTTGTTTCTCAGGGCGATAGCTAACACAGTGCTAATGGCATTACAAACTCGTGTCATGGTTTGATTGATTCATGAAAATCTCTGGACCACAAAGCAATGTGTTTTTATCTCCCATCTTTGTTATTACTAACACCATGTAGAAAATGGATTTAAATTATTGTTCATCTTCTCTTTTATGCTATAATTTTACATCAAGTAATTTTTAATAGAGACAATAACCAGTTACTGTTTTGTCTATAAGCCGGACACAGAGTGAAAGACTTTAAGTCATTGCTATTGGTTCATATAACAATCATGCAAGGGAGAAGATATTAGTATTATCCTACATGGAAATGAAGAACCTGAGTGGCAGAAAGGTTAAGCCAATCACCCACGGCCACACAGCTTGAAAAGGTCCGTGACTCCAAAGCAACAGAGTAGTATCCATCACCATGCCACCCTCTGCATGCTGGATAGGAACATGGGAGAGCCCCAAGGCTCCAGCCTGCTCATAGAGGGCAGCACCTTCTGAACCTAGGTCTCTATGGACACATCTTTTGGCTCTCAGAGCAGGAGGCAGTAAGATATTCTATTTGGCATCACATTTTTTCATTTTCTTTCTTTAAGTGCTCCTGTCTATTCAAGACCTCCGTATACTATGCCCAATCTTCTAGTGGAAGAAATTGTTTTGTCTTCTTTTGGCCCAATTTGAGCCCTTATATTACAGTCACAATCTTGTCTGGGAAAGACTTGTGGATGCTGAGATGGAACCATCCACTCTTGTGTGTGCTTATATGGCAAGGACCTCTGGAGACAAGCCCATCCCACACATCTTTGGTTTTCTCTGCTCATCTCCTTTGTCTTCCTGGACTTTCTGACACTACTCCAGGCTTTATCTCTTCTTTCATACATTATGTTGAACTTAGCCCTAAGCTTATCTTCTCCTAAGATCCTACTTGGCTTCCATAGCTGAGCTCATCCTGTGACCAGCCATGCATGGTGTTCATCATCTGAGTATAGTCCAATAGCTTTCCCTGGGCATGGATGTGACATTATTTCTTCTGCCTTTGGTTTGGTTTGGTTTGGTTTTGCTACTCGTAGAGCAGTGGTTCTCAACCTTCCTAATGTCGTGATCCTTTAATACAGTTCCTTGTGTTGTGGTGACCCCCAACCATTAAATTATTTTTGTTGCTACTTCATAACTGTAATTTTACTACTGTTATAAATCGTAATGTAAATATCTGATATGCAGGATATTTTTTCATTGTTACAAATTGAACATAATTAAAGCATAGTGATTAATCACAAAAACAATATGTAATTATATATGTGTTTTCCCATGGTCTTAGGCGACCCCTGTGAAAGGGTCGTTCGACCCCCAAAGGGGTCACGACCCACAGGTTGAGAACAGCTGTCATAGAGGATCTTTTAATAAGAGAACCAAACAGGCAAACAGGTTCTCTCTAGCTTTCAAAAAATAAGCACCAAAGTTTGTGAGATGCAAACAAACCTTTTTATTGAGAAATCAATAGCCATAAGTGCATAGATCAGATAAGAAGACATGAAAATCAAATATCTAAGTATATAAAGACATTGGCAAAAGAATAGTTCATTCAATCTAAGGAAAGAAATAATAAATGGTAGAAATTAATAAAATAGAAAAGTACAAACTATATACTATATCCAAAAGCTAACTGTATTTCTGTCAAAAGGCTAATAAAATTGATACGCCTTGTCAAGACTACATTTTTACACCCACCAAGAAAAAGAGATAGAAGAGAGATAACTGGAATGAAAAAAAGAAGCATATTTAAAACATTTAAAATAATATGCCATATAATTCTTAAGTTAGTCTATGGTAAAAAAGAAAATCAAAACACTGTTTGGCTCTGGGGGATTGGAAGGGTGATCTACAGAGAAAGGGCATGAAGGATCCCTCTGGGGGATGCCAATGATCTATATCCTCATAGAGGTTTGGTTTGCAAAGTCAAAACGATCCAGAAGGCACACCAAAGATATGTGTAATTTAAAGTAAATTTACCTCAGAAGAAAAAAAACTTTTAAAAAATTGTACACAGATTAGTCATGTGTGTTCTGAAGTAGTTTCTAGAAGTTGTACTGATGTTTGCAGTTTGGAAATTCATAGTAAAATAGAATAAATTAAAGGACAGAAAAACAGATTGGTGGGGAGGTAAATAATGAAGTATAGTAAATATAAATTATGGAATCTAGGTGGTGTATATATGAATGTTACTGTAAAATTCTTTCAACTTTTGTGTTTGAAATGTTCATAACAAATATAAGAAAAAAGAGAATCTAGTGAACAACTATATTCCAACAATTTGAAATTTTAGATAAAAAGGATAAATGGCTAGCAAAACACACCTTACCACAACAAATATAAGAAGAAATGGAAAATCTCTATAAACACCTATCCAAAAATTTTTGAGTTTATATTTAAAGATCTCCCTGCAATAAAATTAACAACTTGATCAAGAGTCCAGAAATAGACTCATGCTCACAAGACGATTTGATTTCTTTCAAAGGGGCACTGTAGTACAGTTGTAAAAGAAAAAAAAAATTTAAATAAATTGTTTTATGTAAATTAGATGCATACAGCACAAGAGAGTATGATAAATTCTACCTCACTCCAAACAAAAAACTCAGTTCCAGGGTGATTGCAGATCTAGCTGTGAATGGTAAAACATAAAGTTTATAAAATAAACATGGGAAACTGTTTTGTAATCACTCATATTTCTTACACAGTACACTAAAACATTTGCCATAATTGAAGAAAAAGTAACAGAGTTATGAGTAAATTAAAGCTAGAAACTTCTGTTCATCAAAATGTACTATTCAGAAAATTCAGCTCCAGTCCACAGAGAGGGTTGTGGCTGATGGCCGTGGCCAACTCTCAGCACACAACTCCGGAAGAGTCATTCAATCCCTGGGCGTTTGGGGAGTGATTGATTGGTGCTGGTTTAAGACCAAGTCTATGATTATGTATTTACAGTTTGGGACTGTAAAGACCAAAGGATAGTCGATCATTTCCTCTCTTGAACACTATTAGTCATCAGGGAAATACAAACTTAAAACCATTCCCACCAAAATGAACAAAATTAGAGACAAATGTAGCCAGTACTGGGAAGCCTATGGGATAACTAGAACTCTCACACTCAGCCAGTGGGACTGTAAGTTGGCACAGCAACCTGGAAAACTTGCTGACAGCTGCAGTTGACCCAACAATTCCACGCTTTCCCATATGCTGCGGTTGCCCGGTGCACGGCCTGGAGTGAGCTTCCAGACCAAAGTGCAGTGAAGGGACACCAGCAAGAGCCCTACAGTCTCCGTGAGGTGAGGAGACACCGCTGGGAGTACAACCCCAAATCCTGAAGTGATACTAGGAAAGGTTATAAAGTTAAGGGACATAAAATATGGAAAGCTTTTGGGGGTCAAAAACCTCTTAAGGATAGCTAAAGGACAAACCACACGATGAGAAAATTCATGTGAAGCATAGAACACATGCATAGAGCTAACCCCTCCAGTGTCTGAAGAAAGAAAACTGGGCAGTAGCCATGAAGAGGTAATTCACAGAAAAGGAAAGAAAGATGGTCTTTCATAGATAAAAAGAGACTCAACCTCACTCTTACGAAGAAAAAAGGCACATTAAAGCTATGTTGTTGAGGAGACCAAGATGGCGGCATAGGTAAACACCGCAGACTGCTGCCGCAAACAACCACTTCAAAAATACAACTAAAAGACGGAACGGACATCACCCAGAACCGCAGGAAGGCTGGCTGAGGAGAGACTCTTCAACTAGAAGGAAAAATAACAGCACACCGAGGCTCAGAGGAGGCGCAGTGTGGAAAATACTCAGGTGCGGAGGTGCGCGCGCAAAGCGGGCTGGTGGCTGAGAGCGCGGTTGTCGTTTTCGGTCAGGGGGGAGTCTCAGACTCTGAGCTCCAGATACGGGCGAATCGCTGGGGACTCGGACCCAAACGGGAGAAGCGGGAGTGTCTGGCATCAGTTGGAAGGCAGCTTTCCCTCCGAGGTTTGCAGCGGTTCCGGGGGTTCTGAGAAGCAGAGCCTCTGGGAACAGGACTGAGGGCACCATAACGGCTCCCTCCGCCCGCCCTGTTGAGCCCGCCCCGCCCAAGCCCTGCGCAGAGCCATTTGCCGGATCGCCTCAGGCAAAGGCTAGATTAGCACCTCCCCAGAGGACAGAAGTTTTCCGCGGCAGACACAGCTGATTCACACAGCCAGTCGGCCTGGTGGTCAAATCCCTCTAGTATTAACTACAACAATCAAGGCTCAACTAGAACAAGACTGCGCACAAAGACCACTAGGGGGTGCACCAAGAAAGCATAAAAAATGCGGAGACAAAAAAACATGACAGAAATGGAGGATATAGAGCTAAAAATCGCAATTTTGAGGGCTTGCAAAAATGTGCTAGAAGCTGTCAATAAACTTGAGGAGAGAGTCACGAAAACTAATGAGACCCTCGATGCTATGATAAAGAACCAACTAGAAATTAAGCATACACGGACATATAAATTATGGAATCTAGGTGGTGTATATATGAATGTTACTGTAAAATTCTTTCAACTTTTGTGTTTGAAATGTTTATAACAAATATAAGAAAAAAGAGAATCTAGTGAACAACTATATTCCAACAATTTGAAATTTTAGATAAAAAGGATAAATGGCTAGCAAAACACACCTTACCACAACAAATATAAGAAGAAATGGAAAATCTCTATAAACACCTATCCAAAAATTTTTGAGTTTATATTTAAAGATCTCCCTGCAAATAAAATTACAACTTGATCAAGAGTCCAGAAATAGACTCATGCTCACAAGACGATTTGATTTCTTTCAAAGGGGCACTGTAGTACAGTTGTAAAAGGAAAAAAAATTTTAAATAAATTGTTTTATGTAAATTAGATGCATACAGCGCAAGAGAGTATGATAAATTCTACCTCACTCCAAACAAAAAACTCAGTTCCAGGGTGATTGCAGATCTAGCTGTGAATGGTAAAACATAAAGTTTATAAAATAAACATGGGAAACTGTTTTGTAATCACTCATATTTCTTACACAGTACACTAAAACATTTGCCATAATTGAAGAAAAAGTAACAGAGTTATGAGTAAATTAAAGCTAGAAACTTCTGTTCATCAAAATGTACTATTCAGAAAATTCAGCTCCAGTCCACAGAGAGGGTTGTGGCTGATGGCCATGGCCAACTCTCAGCACACAACTCCGGAAGAGTCATTCAATCCCTGGGCGTTTGGGGAGTGATTGATTGGTGCTGGTTTAAGACCAAGTCTATGATTATGTATTTACAGTTTGGGACTGTAAAGACCAAAGGATAGTCGATCATTTCCTCTCTTGAACACTATTAGTCATCAGGGAAATACAAACTTAAAACCATTCCCACCAAAATGAACAAAATTAGAGACAAATGTAGCCAGTACTGGGAAGCCTATGGGATAACTAGAACTCTCACACTCAGCCAGTGGGACTGTAAGTTGGCACAGCAACCTGGAAAACTTGCTGACAGCTGCAGTTGACCCAACAATTCCATGCTTTCCCATATGCTGCGGTTGCCCGGTGCACAGCCTGGAGTGAGCTTCCAGACCAAAGTGCAGGGAAGGGACACCAGCAAGAGCCCTACAGTCTCCCTGAGGTGAGGAGACACCGCTGGGAGTACAACCCCAAATCCTGAAGTGATACTAGGAAAGGTTAATAAAGTTAAGGACATAAAATATGGAAAGCTTTTGGGGGTCAAAAACCTCTTAAGGATAGCTAAAGGACAAACCACACGATGAGAAAATTCATGTGAAGCATAGAACACATGCATAGAGCTAACCCCTCCAGTGTCTGAAGAAAGAAAACTGGGCAGTAGCCATGAAGAGGTAATTCACAGAAAAGGAAAGAAAGATGGTCTTTCATAGATAAAAAGAGACTCAACCTCACTTTAAAAAAAATAAAATAAAATAAAATAAAATGTTAAATTAAAAAAAAAATAAAAAATAAAAAAAATAAAGCTATGTTGTTAATTTTCACCTATTTGTCTAGCAAAATATCACATGTGAAGACAATGAAATTGAAGATTCTGTGGAAAACAGGTGTCCCATATACCCCAGTGGGAATTTTTATGATATAAGTTCAGTGGAGGGCAAATTGACATTATCTATCAAATTACCTAAGCATATACGTTTGACCTTACAGTTTCTCTTCTCAGAATGCATTCCAGAGTTCTAGCAACACATGAAAATAGTGGCAGAAGAAGGTTATTTACTGAAGCATCATTTGTGAAAACAAAAGGTTAGAAACAACTCAAGTGTTCATCTACAGGTAAATGATTCGATACCTGACAATACAATTATAGGGTACAATATGGTACAAGTAAAAAGTGATAAGAATGAGGGGCCTTATTACACACTGGTATGGAAGGACCCACAGGATATATTAAGCTAAAAACACAATTGCAGAATAATATATACAGTGTGCTGTCATTTATGTAAAAATGAAGGGGGTACAGGAATATTGAGAGTGACTTTCATGTGTGTGAAAATTAATAAAGTGGAGGATAAAAGCAGGATGGATGGAAAACAGGGGTGGGAAGGAGTCACTTTACAAACCTCCTTTATGTGCTTTTTGATATTTGAACTATGGGTCTCCTTTATCTATATATTCACCTAAAATGGAAATCATTCTAAAGGGCATTACATGGAGGAGATGAAAGTGTTTGTATTCAGAACATATAAAAGTCTATAATTACCAGGATGCACCCTTCCAATAGGACTGCCTGGAAATTAAACTAGATAATGATTTTGATCTCGTTCGCATATTAGATGTCTGTGCAATCTAGTATGTGAGTGTGCAACAATGAGTACGAAGCAGAAGCTATTTCTTGTCATATGATAGTTGGCAAAAACCAAGATGCAGGAACACAGAACAAAGAGAACATTGCATACTGGTTTTCTAGGACACATGAAGTGTAGGTATAACAGGCCTGGGAGATGTTGCAGCCAGGTCACCGAGGACTTTAAATGTAAAATTTGGTGTGAATTGTGTGGTTCTCCATGGAGCAATGAATATGTAGTTTGACACATTTCCAGGACAAATTTAAACTTGGATTCTTTATTCTGTCATTATTTTTGCATAAATGCAAAGATTCCAGTCTTTTAATAAACACCATAGGATAGCACAAAATAGCTGCGTAGGTAACAAGTGCTTTCAATAAATTCTCTGTATTTTCAAGAGCACGGCTAAAGAGTAAAACTCTAGGAAGTATTACCTAAAATATTTTGAATGTATATTGGTGAGATGTCCAGGATGTGAACACACTTGAGGAATTGCTGTGAGCAATAGCCATGGTCCTACCTGGGCACTGTACTTCCTGGTGCTGAACAATAATTGAGTAAATAAACATTTTAATATGCATTGATAGACAATAGAGTATTGTCTTTCTCTTTGCATTTCTGTAGAGAAGAGCTTTGAAATGTCTTCTTTTGCAGATGGAGGGATAAAGATGCTAAGGGAATCTGCATTTATGACACTTGCTTAGCATCACTTTAAGTGTCCAGCTGTACATGTAATTTTGATAGATACAGCCAACTACAAGAAATAGCAAACGCACAGCTAAACACTAAGATATCCCAGGGGGAAGGGCTTCAATTGTGGAGAAAAGAAAGGGTGAAGAAAGGGAGCATCGGAAAAGGATTGGTCATGCCAGCTGGGGCCAAGACCAGCCTGTGTTCCTCTGCCCATGGGCCAGTGGTATCCTGGTGTCCACCCACCCCAGCCCCAGCCTTTGCACCAAGGAGGGAGGGAGGCAAGAATATGCCAAGTGCTAGTATCTCCAGGGGCTAAGCCCAGAAAAAACTCGCAGGTTTATTCATGTGTTTTCTCACTAAGAACGTAAGCACCATCATGCAATATTTGTCAGCTATTGCTGGCCTTCTAAGTGCCTATCATCGTGCTAGGTTATAGCATGAGGCATCTTGTGGACTGAGGCCACATTTTCTAAATGCCATATACTCGCTCACTGTGCCATACCTCTCTCTCTCTCACACACACACACACACACACACACACACACACACACACACACACACACACACACACACACACACACAC
>NW_005363502.1:2934623-3016713 GCF_000412655.1 Myotis brandtii | reverse complement strand
CTCTCATCGATGTTTCTAACTCTCTATCTCTCTCCCTTCCTCTCTGTAAAAAATCAATAAAATATATTTTTAAAAAAAACCTACATGCTGTGCCTAAAAATATGCATAAACACAGAACAAAGAAACTGATGAAAAATCATTTCAATTATAGAACATATGTACAGTTACAAAATTTAACAAAAATTATTTTTTTCTATTTTTAAATGTTTTTATCGATTTTTTTTATGGAGAAAGAGAGAGAGAGAGAGACAGAGAGAGAGAGAGAGAGAAAGAGAGAGAGAGAGAAGAGAGAAACATTGATTGGTTACCTCCGTACGCGGGGACTGAATCCGTAACCTGGGCATGTGTCCTTACTGGGAACCTAACTAGCGACTTCCTAGTGCATAGGGCAATGCCCAACCAACTGAGCCACACCAGCCAGGGCTTTTCCCCCTATTTTGAAATTATGTAATGAATATAATAACTGCATTATTGATGAATTGTAAGCTCCTATGGAGTCTCAGACTGGCTGAGGCACTGTGTTACACTCTGAGCAGTTTAACAGGTGTACTCTACAGCCACAGCCTTGCTGATGGAGTTTAGTTGTGTAATTCATGAAGCATGGACATCATGCTGCCTAGTGTAGCCCTGCCTCTCAGATATGCCTTCCTTGTTCCAAATAGAAACCAGTAAAGATCTCTGTGGAGAGCGGCTACAGTGTTTGGACAGGTTCAAGCCTCTGACTAATGAGAAGACACAGTCCTCTCAGGGCCACGTGCAAGTCCCAGCTTGGAAGGCAAAGCCCTCCCAGCAATTATAGCCAACAGCTATAGTTGTAAGCTTGAACCTATGGACCAAACAGGTGGCCCCACGTGGCTGAGTGATATGGGCTTAATAGAGTTCAGGTGCATGTAGTTGAGTAGGATCGAAACCCACAGGAATGTTGTAAACCTCTTGACCACGCCCTAACTTTGCCTCGTGGAATCTGGCTATAAAATAAAGACACGGGCTTGTAGTCTGTGGCGCTATCACTAGCTCTCCATCAGAGAGGCTCTCCATCTGAGAGGACAGCGTCTCACCGAGACCCAGCTTTCTTCTCTTGTCTGTCTTTTCTGAATCCTTCACCGCCCCCTCTCAGGCTCACTGAACCTGGCTGAGCTGGCTCGGCACAGAAGGCGCCCTGGGGCTGAGTATGTCATGGCCGTGCCGGCTAGTCACAGATCTCCTCTCTTGGGGGTTAGGCAAGGGGCTAAATGTTGTCTCTCAGGGAGAAGCCAGCTTAGCAAGTTCTAATAGCTTGGTGGAGAGGGAAAGGCTGAGTGTGTGGGAATGGAGTCAATTCACACCCACCCTCTGAAAAGATGCAAAATTTCAGTGTCCTTGGATATTTTCATTTCACTGCTTACACTACTTGAGTATTTGAACAGGTTGAGAGGCATTCCTATGGTGACAAGATCTGGTTGGGATTGGTAGTTTTATTAGATTTTATTATTAGATATGTAATTATCTCTTTGGTGATTATTATATTTTTATTATATATTACTATTCATTAATAATATGCCATTATGCTAAGTGCTTTATATATGCTATTTCATTTACTACTCTTTTTTTTCATTTACTATTCTGTCAACCCTGTGAGTTAGGTACTATCATTATTCTTATACTCTACAGACAGGAAAAGTGAAATATCTTTCCAAATAAGTGGGAAAACTAGGATTTAAATCCAGGTAATTAAACACCACCAGAGTCCACCATATACACCACACATAGGCTGCACCCACACACCTTGGAATCAACGAGTTATCCATTCCTGGGAAATAGGCTCACAGATCTGTAAAGATACGTCACACCATGCCAATTTCAAGGTCATGGCACTTCAGACCTCCCAGAGTCAAGGCAGGCAGCAGCGCTGAACTGAGTTTTCTGTAAGAAATGTAGGCCTGGGAGCAGCAAAGCGATAAAAATCACAGCTCCACCAGAAAGCTTGCTTCCAGATACGGATCAAAGACTCTGGCTGATAGCGAAGCGCTGTCAAGCTCTGATGGTGGAGCTGAAACTTGAACAGATTCCCGACAAGGTTCATAACTGACTCCTAGGACTGTGGGCCTGGTGAGTGGCTGCTTGCCGTGGGCCATCAGTCACTGGAAGACTGCCGCCATGTCTGTCTGGTCTTTGGCTGTGACTCAGCAGAGGCCTCTGGCATCATCAGTTCCCTACCGGCTTTCGCGCCCAGAAATAGAACAGACATTTGTTCACCTATAATAGTTGTCTGAGGAGTTAATCCTCACAGAACTAGGTCAGCATCTTTTCTCCCTGTCTTGGGATTAACTCCACAGCAACTCAACTGGGAAAAGCCAAGACACTTCGTGGAACCAAATGCATAATTTCTTCCACACAGACTTCTTTGTTCACGAATACACTGGCCCGAGTATGTGCTTGGGGGAATTTTTTTTTCCATTTAGGTTAATTCTTTCCAATAAAAGAACTCCTGTGGCCGTCAGATAGGTCGCTCTTCTCAGTGTTCACTTCTCAATTCAAAAACTTAGTGGTAAAAACACTAAGCGGGCAGCTGAGCGAGCCTGTGGCCTCCCGGAGTCTGCTGACCAGAGATGGCCACAGCGCTGGCCTCGCCAGGCCACCAGCAAGAGGCCAGTGCCACCCTGTTGCCTCCAAAACCACATCAGCAACGCCTGCCTTCAGAGGCTCCGTGGATAGAGATCCTAGTCTCAACAGCAACACGTCCTGCAATCTTGACAGAAAACATGTCTTTCACTTATTTCAATCTTTTGTAGACTCACTTCTTTAGTTCTCTCTCTTCCATTTCTTCCCTCTCTACCAACAAAAAGTCATCCTCCCTGCAGGAGAGTCCTCCATTTGCTGGAAGGATGAGCAGAGAGGTGGTGGGTGGGTAAGCAGGCAAAGGAAAAGAACGGTGAGAAGCACGGATGAATGTTCCACCCACATGCACAACAAGAAAGATGCAGGAAACAGAGATGGGAGGAATGTAGGGACATTTTCTACACATCAGGGGGAAATCTCGGGTAGATTCTTTAGCCTTTCTAGTCACTTTTAGATATTAACAGTTGTGGAGAGCGGCTACAGCGTTTGGACAGGTTCGAGCCTGGGACTAATGAGAGAGCACGAGCACGATCCTCTCGTGGCAAAGCCACGTGCAAGTCCCAGCACAATTATAGCCAAAAGCTATAGTTGTAAGCTTGACCTTATGGTCCGGACCTTTGGTCCCACGTGGCTGAGTGATACAGGCTGTGGGAGGTGCAGCAAGTAAACAAAGCTTGCTCAGGTGCATGTAATTGAGTAGGTTCAAAACCCACGAAAATGTTGTAAACATCTTAACCACGCCCTTACTTTGCCTCGTGGAATCTGGCTATAAAATAAAGACTCAGTTTATAGTCCGTGGTGCTGTGGCTAGCTCTCCATCACAGAGGACAGCCTCCCACCCAGACCACCCTTTTTTCTCTTGTCTGTCTTTTCTCAATCCTTCACCACGCCTGCTCAGGCTCACTGAATCTGGCTGTGCTTGCGCGGCACAAACAGTATTAGGTAGATCAGCTCTATCTAAAAAATAATTACAACTCCAAACTATCCAACTTAAGGCTCTCCCTTCCCCTAGCTCAGGTCTGGAGTAGAGAAGAAAAAGTGTGTCAGCTTCATTATTTTTTATCTTGATTTTCCATCCTTCCCGTAATCTCTCTTCTGCCTCTGGCTCCTTCCAGATTGGAGTGGCAGGAGAAAGAGGAGGTGAGAAAAAGGATTTGCTCTGGCGAATCAGCAGGTGTCTCCAGGCATGTTTGCAGTTTTAATTGCATGGCCCTGTTGTAAGTTCTTCAGACATCTCCTCCGTGTGGATCTGCAAATGAACCATAGCTGATATGAGCTCTACCCTCTTTCTGATGACTTATGCACCTTCTCTGAGTGTCTCTCTCTGCTGGAACACCCCATCCTTTTTCTGCCTATGCCATCCTGCCTGTGTAGGGAGCCCTCTGGGTGATTCAAGCCTGCCTACATTCAAAGGGTCTCCTTGGCCCAAAAAAGTACTCAGGCACCCTTGTCCTATTATGATTCTCCCCACCTGCTATGCCATCAGAATAATTCCAGAAGCTTCTCACTCGCAGACTTCTTTAGGCAAAAGGCATGCCCCACTTCCTGTGTCTCTCAAACTTTTTGGGCTCATAGGTGCTGTTCCTCCTCTCTTTCTGGCCCTTAGCAACAGCTCAGTAATTTTAGTAGCTCAGGACACATTGTTTGGAGTCAGAGGCCCAGATTCCCCTCTGAGCACTCTCACTATCGGAGAGCATTTCCTTCCACCATTGGGCTGAGGTCTGGGACAAAGAGCCATTCATCAACTCTTTTCAAGAAAATCTTCTTTCCTCATCTTCCAGTTAATTTCCTTGACTCCTTTTGTATACTCAAGATGGAAAATGGCTTAAGATCCCAGATCACGGTGTGTTTATGTGAGGGTGGGCAGAGGTCATTATTACCATGTTCTGCCTAGAGTGGTCTGGCCCTTCTCTTTATAATGTGGTCACTTAATATACATTGCCCACAATTTTTTGGTAAAGATAAAGTTTTACATAACATCCCGTTATGTATGCATTATAGGTCCAACTACATATGAGGTCAGATTGGCTGGGAATCTTGTCACATGGCTCTTTACATTGTCCCCAGTTTGTTGCTCATTGCACCATGTGCATTGTCTTGTGTAGCCATGATTATAGACTTTACACCACTTTACAGACATGATTCATGTAAATTGTCTATAGTAATTTAGATATCTTACATTGAGTCATGTTTGCTTTATATAATGATACCCTTATTTTAACCAATTTTTCAGAATAATTAACAAATACCTAGTTCTACTTGTATTAAAGAAGAGGGCTTCCTTCTACTAGATTTTTAATAAATGTTCACAGAAATACAAACGTCTTCCCTTAATCACTTTTGCAAACTTACTTTATTTACCAACCCCCAGTCCATTCTTTTCCATATTTTTCATGAATAAATGTATTTCCATAAACTTGGTAGTTAGTAGACCATAACCTTAATCATTGTGAGTGTCATCATTACACCCACAACAGCTACTGAATTGCCCTTTTCAAAGATGACTCATTGTGGCATAAATTCCCATCAAATAGAACAGAACCCCAAACAAATAGGAGTTTAGTTATTGATTGTTGTCTGAGGTGAGAGCAATGATGATGATGGTGATTGATGTTGATAATGAAATCACATTGAATCTAGCCATTTCCAATTTGTGTGAAACCAATTTTCTGAGCCTGTTTTTCAAATCTTTTCCTGAAGCTATTCTTTATAAATGGAATAAATATATTATCCTCTTTTATTCACTAACTTCTATCACCCTTTAAATTCTTTTGTCAAATCAGCTCTCAGAGTTAGGCAGCAGCCCAGACATTTAATTCTTCTCCTGTCTCCTCTCAAATGTCCAGAACTAATGACACATGGGTAAAGATTATATCGATTCCAGAAAGTTGGAATGAGCACTATCCACATGACAAAAATCTCAGGGACCAAGCGAAAAAGACGTAGAGGGGTGACAGACAAAAGCCCTTCTTGAGAGAGTACAATGTGTCTCAGACATCAACAGAAGGAGACATTGTCACTTATCCCAATACAACCAACAAGAGCTAAGGTGAAGATGAAGATATAAGGACTACTGGTATACCAGACACAATTTGAATTCTCTCTTGTCTCTGAGAACTGGTAGCATAAAGTCCTACCACTGTATTCAACACACCCATTGGGGTTTCCTAGTATGGTGACCACACCAATTAGATAATCACCTGCTTATACATGGTAAGGGCCTATGAATTATTTCCATTATAAATAATTACACCTAAGAGAACAATAACTTTTGGAATAGTAGAAAGAGGGGTTTCTCTAACCATAATCTGCAAATTCTGTTTACCTATAGCTTGAGCTTCTTTGAGTTTCTCCTAGAAATGGAAGATAAAGCACCTGATTTCTGTCAGAAACCAGTTCAGAAGCTAGGTTGAGGGTTAATAATGAGCCAGTCAAATATTTTCTTTGCAAATATAAGTTTAAAAATACCACAAGGCCCATCTAGTTCAAAGACAGGAATGGACTTTGCACATTCATATTAACTACCTCCTTCTGTAATATTGATTTGTGTTTCCAACTAAATTTAAAAGGACCTTATATTTATGACATTAGAATAACCAGTTGTGACGAGGAGAAAATATGTGACCACAAGTGATTCATTATAGCTAAATCTGACATCATTGGGAACAGTAATATGTTTGTAGTGGGCATTGTTGGTTGCCATGCCCACTTCTTTCTAGCTCCACAGACAGGCCCCGATCCTGTGCTCTTTAATGATAAGGAACAAGGGAGTGTGGTCAGAGCACCAACAGCTTCCGTACACACGCACACAAACACATTCTCTTTGGGAAAGGAGATAAAAACCTCCAACGAGTAACTCCAATGAGCTTCCAATTGAAGTCTTTCTTCCTAGAATCACCACAGCAACCTTCAAGTTGGTACATCTTGTCATAAACCTGTCAATTCCTCCAAATATGTGTGTGAAAAAACAATCACAAAAAAGTGAATAACATTTCCTTTTCCTGTATTCAGCTAGTTTTATCCATTTTTTGAGTTTTCAAATATTTTTTTATTTTATTGTACCAAGGTAAAATCACCTTCTGCTTCAAAATCCAAGAGGCATTTTTTAAAGATACAACTGAAAGGAAGAGAGAAGACAAGAGGCTCAGAGATAAATCACCCTTTCTTCTTTAAATACTATTTTTAAAAAAACATGGACGGGTATGCATGTCCGTACATACAAAATTGCTAGAATGGTGGAAGGAAGTCATAGGAGGCCGAGGCCATAAATACAGAGCAGAGTAGAGGTCACCAAGGTCACCTCTTTGAAGGGCTGCAACAAGGTCATCTCGAAGAAGCTAGGAGCTGCTTCTCTTTCCTCCATCCTGGGGCTGGGCCCATGTGAGGCATGTGACTGTGGGGACCACTTTCAGGGCCAAGCCAGGCTCAGTACAGAACCCACAGAGCAGAACTTCTTCTGAAACCTGGCTGGAGTTTCATGCCCTCCAGCTCACACTGGAGAATTTGGCTCTGAGTCCGAGGAGGCCCTGCTGGGCAGGGGCAGGCCAAAGAGGAGCAGACTGAATGGACTGGTGATCATTGCCAAAAAACTAAACTTGGACAAGCCCCTAAGTCCAATGATAAGTGAAATGCAGAGGGCCAATTAACATGTTAAAAGACAGCACAAGTGAACATGTTAAAATACAAGAATACCGATTCTTCAACAAGGAAATTGAGGGAGGTGGGGAAGGAACTGGTATAGACCTACAAAACCTATTAACCAAATGCACTGTGGGTCTTTAGATCTTAATTAGAACAAAGTAACTACAAAAAGACTTTTATGAGACAATTAAGAAAATTTGAGCACTGACCTGACTTTAAAAGATAATTCAAAAATTAGTTTTTAGATGTGATAGTGTGGAGAGGGGCCACAGTGTTTGGACAGGTTCAAGCCTCTGACTAATGAAAGGGCACAGTCCTCTCATGGCCACATGCAAGTCCAAGCACAATTATAGCCAACAGCTATAGTTGTAAGCTTGAACCTATGGTCCGAACATGTGGCCCCACGTGCCTGAGTGATGTGGGCTTGATAGAGTTCAGATGCATGTAGTTGAGTAGGATCGAAACCCACGAGAATGTTGTAAACATCTTGACCACGCCCTTACTTTGCCTTGTGGAAACTGGCTATAAAATAAAGACTCGGCTTTCAGGCTATGGCACTGTCACTAGCTCTCCATCAGAGAGGGAAGAGTCCCACCTAGGCCCAGCTTTTATTCTCTTGTCTGTCTTTTCTCAATCCTTCACCACCCCCTCTCAGGCTCACCAAACTTGGCTGAGCTGGCTCAGCACATAAGGCACCCAATGTGAGGCTGAGTATGCCATGGCCGTGCCAGCTTGGCACATGATAGTGATATTGTTATGTTTTTAATCCTATCTCTTAGCAATACATACAAAATATAAGTGGAATTATATAATTTTTGCATTTGCTTTAAGTTAGTACTTGTATAGGTATAATAATGGTTTTCTGATGATGTTAAAAATCCCTTTTTCTTAGAGATACAAGCTTAAGATTTATATAAGAAGTTATATGATCCTAGAATTTTCTTTAAAATAATATGGTTGGGAGATATAGAAAAAAGTGTTGAGGAAAGGAACATAGACAAAAGAGAATAGCAATATATTTATCATTGTTAAAGCTGTATATTGGATTGATTAGACTATTAACTATTATATATATACATATATTTATTAACTAACACATATATATACACTCAAATCTTATAATAAAAAAGAATACAGATATACTAAATAGTGTAAAAAAGAATGAAGGGAAAGATCTCTAATATTTAATTTCCTTTTAAGAATGCAAATTAACTGAAATTCTTTTTTAAATAAAAAGATTTGAAATTAAGAGAATATCCTAAATTTGGAGGCTGTTCTAAATTTATCTTCTCCCTCCTTTAAGATAACTAAATATATTTTTATCCTCTTAATCCAATATTATTTTTATGTACCTTCCTTTTGCTATATCAATCAATAATTTTAAAAACTTTGCACCCCATCACAGATTATTATCTCTCCAAATAGACACTCATACTTTGAACTAGAAGCACAAATTCTCCTTTGTTCATCTCCTGGTGCAGCATTCGACATATTTTAGGTAATAATAAATATTTGAAAAATGGATGACTGAAAAAAATTAATGAATGCCTACATCTATTTAGAGAGAAAGAGGGGAAAATATTTAAAGAAGAAAATCAAATTTGATGTATATAAGAGAAATGAATAAACATCATATAAGGATCATAAATGTACCATAAAATATTTTTGGTTTTGTCAAGTCCTGAATATATATAAATATTCACTAATATATGTAGTGAGAGACTAGAAATGACAGAGAACACTTGGGGATATGAATAAAGATCAGGTGAGATATTAATGAGACCTATTTATTTTACCATCCTGCATAATAGTAACTGGAAATGCCTCCATGTCTAAATGAGGACCCTAAGAGAGGAAATAAGGTAGTATTGAGGGTGACTTTAACGGTAAAGTCTTTTTGAAATTTCAGTTTTGTAGATCCAGTGCATTCTCAAGGCAAAGTAAACTTGCTCTGTAGCTGACCCAGAGACTAGAGCTGCGCCTCTGGCAGGGTGTTTCGTTCTGCCCACTGAATGGAAAGCACTGTCCCGGAGGCAATATAATTTAGTCTGTGCTCTCTCCAATGTGAACAGGAGTTAGCCAAGAGCCTATTCCCTGAAGCACAGTTTAGAACACTGAACCACATATCCTAATCCATAAAGCTGCTGTCAAGCACTTCCCGAAGTGTGAGTTGCCCAGGAAGTCGTCTCAGAGCCAGAGCAGTCTTGGGAAGTTTGCCTTTGGCTCCTCTACTTCCCAGCTCCTTAAGTGCCCCACTGTCATCCCTGCCCAGCCACTCCATGCATCACCCACCCCCAACCTCTCAGACTATGTATCCTCGATCCCCATTCCCATCCCCATCCTCATCCCCATCCCCATCCCCATCCCAAGTTACCATGTGTCAACCCACCTAACGCGCATCTTTCATAACCATCTTTAAAATGCACCTTCTGTACTGTACATAGACTGCTGATTTCTGGAATAACACACTTTCCTTTTATCGTCTCTTCTTTTTCTTCTTCTTTACCATGACACTTCAGCCTGGCTATCTAACTCACACTCGTGTTAATAGGATCCCAAGGTGCACACATTCAGCATCGGAAGGAAGTACTAGCTGAAGTGCTTTCAATGAGGCATCAGACCTTCGATCATGATTATCAGGTCCCCAAAGGAAAGTCCCTTAATCATGCCAGCCCATTATCTTTATGAAGAAGTTCTGGGCTTCGTTACCTTCAAACGAGCTCTGAAAAATGGGCTTTGGCTCCTAATGTCAGTAAATGTCAAATTGTTCCCTTTCTCCTAATCTTAGCTACATGAGGATGATTTCATTAGGAAACACACCTTGGGCTTTTCAGTGAAGATTCTTTTGCACTTAATTTCCACGGATAGTAGTATTTCTTTATGATACCAAACCACATCTATAGCACAAAAATAGAGAGAAGAGATAACATATGTTTATGATACCAAACCACATCTATAGCACAAAAATAGAAGAGATAACATATATAAAACAATAAAAATCTGTTAGCCAATAAACTAGTACAAAATGATCTCAAGGCAAATTTTAATGAGGCTTTCTGATGTGTTTAAAGGAGGAAGAATAGAAAAAGGGAGAGAAGGTAGGAAGGGAGAAAAACATAGAGGGAGGGAGGGGGGCAGGCAGGAAGAAATTAATGACAAAGGGAAAAGGTTATTTTGTTAGACAAACATGTATATATAGAGGCATATCTCTGAGATATTGTAGGTTTGTTTGCAGACCACTGCCAATAGAGTGAGTATTGCAATAAAGAGAGTAACACAGTTTTTTGTTTTCCAGTGCACAAAAGAGTTATGTTTATACTATACTATAGTCTATTAAGTGTGCAATAACATTGTGGCTAAAAAAAAATCAATGTACATACCTTAATTTAAAATGCTTTATTGCTAAAAAAAAAATGCTAACCACCATCCGCTGAGCCTTCAGCAAACCGTCACCTTTTCTCAAGTGGAGAAGAGAAGAATTGAAAAGAGTTAAGGTCTTGCTCTGGATTAGGATTTGGCTGAAGGGGATGTTGTGGCTGATTTGCTCTTCTATCCAGAACACTAACACTTTCTCCAGACCAGCAACAGGGCTGTTTCAGTTTCTTATCGCTCGTGTGCTCACTGGAATAGCACTTTTAATTTCCTATGAGGACCTTTCCTTTGCATTCACAGCTTAGCTGTTTGGCTCAAGAGCTGTGAGCCTGGCTTGGCGTCCAACATGCCTTCCTCACTAAGCTTAATCATTTCTAGCTTTTGATTTAAGTTGAAAGACTTGGGTCTCTTCCTTTCACTGGAGCACTTAGAGGCCATTGTAGAGTTTTTAATTGGCCTAATTTCAATATTGTTGTGTCTCAGGGAATAGGGAGTCCCAGGAGAGGGGGAGAATTGGGAAACAGCCCATCAGTGGAACAGTCAGAACATACATATTTATTAAATTCACCATCCGATATGGGCATGGTTCGTGGTGACCCAAAACAATTACAACAGTAGCATCAAAGACGGCTGATCACAGATCACCATAACAAATATAATAACAAAAAAGTTTGAAATATTGCATGACTTACTAAAATATGACACAAAGTGAGCAAATGATTGTGGAAAGACGGTGCCCATAGATTGTTTGACGTAGGGTTCCCACAAAACTTCAATTCAAAAAAAAAGTAATATCTGCAGAGTACAATAAAACAAGCACAATCAAACAAGTTATCCTGTATTATTTATTACTTTAACAAACACAAAGGGACTTACTTTGTGTACTTTAAGAATATTAACTCATAGAATGCTGGTAAGAACTAGAATAGGTAGGAACTTCTATTATCCTAATTTTACAGGTGAATAAACTGAGCCACATAGCGAATAAAAGTTTGTGCACTTTGTTCAAGGTCACACAGCTATCAAATGACAGAACCTGTACTTAAACATAGGCAGTTCATAAAAAGCAAATCACTTTCTTTATCATATAACCAAAAATACTGAATAAATACATTATTGAAACTTATTATCTAGAGAAAAAACTATAAGCAACAAAGACAACATCCTTCTAATAAAAATTTTGCAATATTAAGCAGATGATTTGTTTTTGTCATAATCTGACATTTTAAAAAATCACCAATAAATTTACCAATGCCATTTTTCAGCTACTTTAACTCCTAATCACTGTTAACTGTATCTATAGTAATCCTTAAATCTTTAAACTTTTATTTTAATTCATAAGAATAGCATTCTGTTATAAGTAAAGAAATGGAAATTATTTTTAAAAGAGACAAAACAGAAAAAAAGAAAGAAAAAGTACTTTTGCATTTGTTTCAGTGTCCAATAACCACGTTAGAAACATTTCAAAAAGTTTTCATGTTTCAATTTTTGATAATCTTTGATAAAACAATAATTTTGTTGCCACTTTATTGTGTAGTTCCTATGCCTTTATTCTAATGGTATTTTCACCCAATGAAATTGATTGGATTGGATTACAAAATGCCAGCACTTACAACAACCGTGCTCATCCTTTGAACATTTTAATCTCTAACTACTCTTTCCATTGGCTAATTAAAAAGTATAAGCTATAAACAATTCCACTTAAAACTACCAAAGATCAGAGCACTTCCAAGTGGCTCTAAGAATATTGACAAACTACACTAGATGAAGGAAAAATACTCCTAAATAATGTTAGATCACCTCAAAATTGTTGGCCAAGATAGCTTATGTGAGAAACATGATTTGAAAATTAATTTGGGTGTACTGCATAAGTGATGCTAACAAAGATTTCCTCAGACATTCTGCTGAGGATATCAAAGGTTTGTAATGTCAACTATTGTAAGTTGACAGGAGATTCTGAAAGAATCCTTTGGCTAAAAGGTTGGCAGAGGTTATAGGAAGTACCAGCCAAGTAACAAATTGGTCATAGAGGCCCTTGCGTACTATAATAATCCACATGTCTTGACAATAAGTGTATAAAAATATTATTTAATGAAACGAGAGTTTACTGTGCACAGTGTAGACTTCGCAGGGATAGTGACCTTTTGTACTTTCTTTATAAGAGTTATAGTTATATCCACCTTGGCCTTGGATCAGCCTGGCCAACCAGGAGCGAAGCAGGGAAGGCATGTATATATTCATACAAAATCATTTCCTCCATATAAATATGTTCACATATTTAAGACATTTCATGCATTAATGCCCAGAACATTTAGTATCAATTTATAGACAAAATGAAATTTTATCCTAAAGCACTCTTTTTCATTTAATACTGATGGCAGCTGGTCTTTAAATGTGTCTGCCTTCAATGGTTATGAGCAATGCCTTTGACACCTCATTCACAGGATCCCTTAGAAGGACAAATGAGCTGTGCTATAAAATACCTGCTGATGGTGCTTCTGCCTAAATCACCCCACGCCTTCATTAAATTGATCCCTTTATTTTTGAAGTTGATTCTCCCTTTGCCTAAGATGTGAGACTAGATTTGCTGTTCCTGGGTGCTCTGTACTTTACAATCTGTGTCGATAATGATGTCGCTGAGATGAGTCTGTCATTCCCCAGCTTCCTCACAATAATCAAAGAAAACCCAAGCCGCATCTACCAGACACTGGTGCAGCATCACCGACATCCCCTGGCAGGATGCTGCCTTCCAGAAGGTGAGGGGAGCTGGGGACCAAATCAGAGTCACACAGACAGCTAAGAATCTTCCTCACAAAGCGGCATCATAATGAAAACACTGGTTCTTTCCATAAAACCCCATAAAACGTGAGCTGCATGAGGTAAACAGGTTGAGAAACACAATGAAAAGTATATACTATAGATCTATTTCCTATAAGCTTATTTGTTGATTAAAATAGAGAGATGCACTGTCAAGCTTTTCGTTATTTTTCATATAGCCATGACATATTCTTATATGTTTATGTAGCAGAAATAAAGTTGCAGTATCTCCTGGGTCAGGACTTATTTCAAGTTTCTTTGGAAGAATATTCATCATTAATTAGCACATTCCTAAAGCACCAAGATACCTTTCCTCTTCTCTAAAAGCCTGATCTCACAAACATCTTGGTAACGCCATTTAGACCACTGCCACTAAGCAAAGCCCAGCCACAAATGTGAAGCATTTGTACTGAGAAAATACATTTTGCAGAATTTTATAACAAAGCACTACGATATGACGACATATCTTCAAGAAAAATGGTTTTTTATTTGTAATTTATTGTATTTTGTTAATGTGTTCAACGTTAGCTGCCTAAATATCTGTTAGCGTTCACGAACACTAAGGAGATTTATTGCCTTCTCATGCCTCTTAGTCTTTAAAAAAACTGAACAAATCATTTATTTATTTTGAAATCACTACTAAATTTTTAAGATAGCTATTTAATTTCCAATAAATCTCTTGCTAAAAAACAAAATCCCATCTACTGCTAAATAATTGAATAAACAAAAGCAAAGAGCATGCTGTAATTTGTATTGCTATTATAATTAACAGAAAGCAAACATAGTATTCCATATATCACTTTCCAGCACAGACATTTTAGACTCGTGTTACATTTCTTGGGGTAAATTGCTACTAGGAAATCACCTCTTATACCTGCCTCTATGTCTACCTATAGGCACTGGAAAATTGACAGCACTTCTCAGCACCTTTTAAAATATTTTTGTCCTTCTAACGCACGAACAAAAGTCCTGATATATGTCAATAAAAATAATAATAACAATAGGTATCACAGAAATAAACAGACCACTCAAAAATGTCTTTTTAAAAACATGAGTGTTTTGAATTGACATCAACCAGATTGATTGATTGATTGATTGGCAATGTTCATATCTTCTTAACAAGCTTGCTCTGAACATAGAATTCTTTTAGCAAAAAATAAATAAACAACAACCAAAAACAAAACAGGAATAGGTATTGACTCCCTCTCATTAATGAGAGCTCTGTAGTCTGAGAAAATGTACTGCCGGGAGAAAGGGGATGACCGTGTACTTGGCCGTAGATGACATCAAAAAAAAGTGCAGCCAAAGATGGATGCAAAGAAATCCTCCCCCGCAGTTGGAGGCAGCTGTGGCATTCAGAGAGTCTGTGGTACAGAGAGTCTGGCTTCAAAGAAATCCTCCCCCGCAGTTGGAGGCAGCTGTGGCATCCTGTGGTACAGAGAGTCTGGCTTCGCTCCTACTGCAGAACCAGAGAAACCAACTTTCTTTACATTTTGAAAGGAGATAGCACTCACACTGACACCAGGGACATTATTTGAATCCAACGTTTATTTTAAATAAATCTATATGGTTAAACAAAACGATCTGCCTGAAGTTAGGAGGCTGATGTGGCCCTGGAGAGGGTGCAGAAGAGCACATGGGGTCTTGATCCACAGTCTCCTTTGGATGAAGGGACGCCCGTGAACACAGAGCCTCCACGGTCCCCTGGGCCCTGTTATGCAATCCAGAATCCAGCCTGCAGAGCCAACAGAGACTGCGAGGAAATGAGGGCATAGTAGTTCTGTAGTTAACAGAAGAGAGCGTTTCATTAAATTGTACCACAGAATGCAGATTTGGCTTAGCATTCAAAGGATTAGGTAACAAATAATTGGAAGCAAATGTGTGGGATTTTATATATTTTGTTCCTTAAAGCTTATTTTTACCATAGAAACATTTTCCTCACTTGATGTAAAATATATTAAATAAATCTGGAAATTGGAAATATCCTACTTTACCATTCAACGGTGAACTCAGAAGTTTCCAGGAAATGGCTACAGAGTCTACAAATATCCCTCCATTCTCAGGCTCCTGAGTTGAAAAATCAACATGTCATGATTAGAAGGAAACAGTCACACTGAAGATACTAAGAAACTCTGGCATCCTCATTCCATATAGAAAGTTTTGGAAAATGAGATATTTTCTACCAAATCAGCTCCAATTTATTTTCTGTCTTTTGTGGGATACTGCAAACCTAGCTAGCAAATTAGTTCTGTTACTATCGTGTAACACTATACCCTTTTACACCCAACCTCACACCAAGACTTTTTCCTGGTTTGCAGTGTTTTCAGTGTTTGCAAGAGAAAAAGCCTTTAGAAAGTGATTGGACATATGGGGCTACTCTACAAAGCATCTGAGTTAGAGGACATTTAAAAAGAAATGCCAGCTTTCACACTCACCATCCACCCTAGCCCTGAGGGCAGGGACCCTCAGTAGGAAGATGGGGGGCATTTGCTGCTATGGTGGCATATCCCAATCACTGGCTGGGGTTAAGGAGACCACATGTTCAAACAGCATTGCTCTGTAATGATAAGGACTAACTGGAACATTAAGAAAACACAATGGGTCCTGAGGATCTGTGGGAAGAGGTAGGGCTTATGAAAATATTTTACGGCCCTAACCGGTTTGGCTCAGTGGATAGAGCGTCGTCCTGCGGACTCAAGGGTCCCAGGTTCGGTTCTGGTCAAGGGCATGTACCTTGGTTGCGGGCACATACCCAGTGGGGAGTGTGCAGGAGGCAGCTGATCAACGTTTCTCTCTCATCGATGTTTCTGACTCTCTATCCCTCTCCCTTCCTCTCTGCAAAAATCAATAAAATATATTTAAAAAAGAAAATTTTTTACGCAATCATGAGAGCATACAAGAACTCTATGCCTATAATAAAGCCCTACCCCTTCCCCTAACTTCCTCCTCCCTTAACTAAAAATCCTCTTTCTTTAGTTAAATACCTCTTCATTTTGGCTCCCCAGGCAGAGTGCACACATGGCTTGCCATGTCTGCACATGTTGGGTTGCAATCCTTTCTCTGTCTGGAATAAATCCTTTTTGGTGAAGAAACACCTAGTTGATATTCAGTTGACACTAGGAATTCTGTCTTTCACACTCATTCACATTGAACCACTTTTCCTGATGGGAGTGTGCCATCCCTCAGGTGTCTGTGTTAAAAAAAAAACAAACAAAAAAAACAAACAAACAGGAGGAGAATGGGAAATAGATTCCAGGGATGGGCAAGGAAAGTGTTTTGGAAACCAACAAAGGGGTCATGTATTAGAGGTGGAAAGAGCGGGTGATGGGCTATATTGGCTGTTCAACCAGAAAAAAATGGCTTGGAGGAGGCAGGCTTTGAAAAACAGGTGTGAAAAGTGAAAGTAAGTTCTGGTGATGCTTATTCTGCCTTCTTATCACAGTTCCACTTCTAGATGGTTTTTCTTATTTTCTTCCTGGAAAGGGCATTCAGTTTCTGACACATACTTAACACCCTCTCCTCTTCCATATCCGCTTCTGAAATCCTTCTGAAGCCATCAAATAGTCTTTTTTTTTTAAATGTGCCTATTTAGAGGTTTTTTATGATAAAATGTTACTCTAAAAAACAGCTACAGAAAGCATCCCACATTCTCAGTGAAAGCACTCAGGATTACGGCTGTCCACTGGCACTGCCTTGATTATTTGTTAAGCCCTTGAGGCGAGAACACATCAGTATTCTACAGCACAGCTATGTTCTTGATATTATATAAAAATAACAATTGTAGTAGCTTTATCTTTTTTATTATCTCTCCCCCTCCCCCTCAGCTTTATTGAGATATAATTGACACAAAGGCCTTCGGATTCTTACACCACAGAGTTCTGTGCCTGAAATGGCTGAGGGATAAATAATTTAATCCCCCAAGGACAAATATTGATAATTTTATAGAGAAAGTTTAAATCAATCTCTTAGTTTGGATTTTCTAAAACAGAGAAAAGAGCTAGGTTGCAGGTAGTGGATAAGAAGCAATGGAGCAGGAGAACCAGATAAAGAAAGAGACGAGTCTAGTAAAGTGTTCATGGTTAAGGCTGCAGCTGTGAGATGCCTCCTGGTTTTTACCAGGTAGGGTGGGTGGACAGGACATTTACCCACCAACTGCCTTCCCCCAGGGCCTGAGGCTCTCTGGGAGCATGAACTCATCAGCATTTCTCAGTTGTATCTGTATATGGGTTGAAAAGAGCGTCTGTTTCTTAATAACAAAACAAAACAAAATAAGAACACACACAAAAAGGCCAGAAGAAGAAAAACAGAGATAGACAGAGGGCGATTGAGGTGGAATGCACTGTGTGTGTGCATGCAGACTGTCCACCAGCTGCAGATAAAATCAGAAATGCTTTCCTTTACCCTCACAGGGCTCAGAACTGCACATGCTCAATGGTAAACTTTGTCACAGATTCTTCAACGTGGTGGTCAGCACAGTCTCTAGCAAATGCACAATAAGCAGTTAAACAAGCTACAGTCCCCACTGCTGCAGCCAGTACCGAAGCCAACCAACCATGGGTTTATCATCTTCCCCTCTGTTACATAGCTGAGAACTCAGAATTGTGCAGTTTTAATTTGTTTTAACCCTGTCTGATTCCCTCTGCATTGGTGCCAGTTGCTTTGGCAAAGGGCACTTTGCGACATGGTCCTAATTGGCTGAATGAAATAGTCATGGTTATATGGACAATTTTTAAAATCTTAATCACATTTCTTAATGCACACCTTGATTTTGTTGTAAGGAGAGAAATCTTAAATTTTCATCAATTCTTTTGTGCATCTCTATATAGAGATGGTCCAATTTAAAGATATATGTGTCACGCATATCACACTACTATTTAGATAATTATTTACATTTAACTAATAATTTTCCCACAAATAAATGTTAATGTTTTCTATACCAGGAATTTGAGCAACATAAGACCATATTTCTAAACTTAAAATAAGGAGAAATTTGGCACCTAATGAAAATCAAGAATACTAAAGATGCATAGATTATTTAATTTTACAGTTTGTTTCCTGGGTACATGCAGAATTCTCCATTTTTGTTTGTGTGAGCTCTTTAATTCTATTGTATAAGTATTTCATAAAGTGAGAGAATGGAATAGTTAATAGGATTTTTAGAACTCAGAGTAGTCCAACCAATTTCTGGGCTTCATACCTAGTTTCATTCTTGAGTGTTTTTCATTATTCTATATTTCATTATTTAAAAATTTAGCAACCATCTGCAGCTGACTAATGTCACTATTTGTATTTAACTCACAGCATTGTTTTAGAGGGAATTCCTGTAGGACTGCCAATTCCAGCTCTCTGATGTGGGCTGTAAATACAGTTCTTCAGTTCTAAGTATGCCCTACCACTTTCTCTTTTAAGGATAAATATTCAGAAAATTGCATTGGAAGTGGCGGTAGGGATAATTAAAAGAAATAATAAGGCGATTTTGGCTAAATATATGGGAGTCGTAAAACAATTTAATTAGCTGTAGATAATTGCATAAGCCAGTAGATCAGAGGGAGTAAGAAACAACTTGGTAGAGAAGCCATAATGAACTATCAGGAAAGATCTGGAGGTCACAAGGGACCACTAGCTTCCACATACCAATAGGGTTACATATTTTATTAAATTGCTGCATGAAATAGAAGAGTAAGAAAAATGAAATCTGGGGACTAAGAATCATAAAACATATTAAAACCTGTCAAAGATGTACACTAAAATAGTGTCTGTGTACAGATGGTAAGTTCTATCAAATCTCAGGCAATAGATAATTCATTCTGTTTCTAGTTAGGTTAATAATTCTGACTTTAGTTAATGTGCTCCAGAGTATAGAAAATGATTTAAAGCTTCCAAATTTATTTAGTATATTGATATTAAAATCTGACAAAGATAGACCAAGAAAAAATTAAGACCAACTGCCCTGGCCGGGTGGCTCAGTTGGTTGGAGCATCATCCCATACACCAAAGGGTTTTGAGTTTGATTCCCGGTCAGGGCACATACCCACATTGTGGGTTTGACCCCCAGTCAGGGCATGTTTGGGAGGTATCTCTCTTCCTCACTCTCTCTTTAAATATCAATAAAATCATATCCTCAGGTGAGGATTAATAAATGTACGAACAACTTTTTTTTTTTATAATATGGGTGCAAAAATTCTAAATAAAGTATTGGTGGGTTAAGATATCAATATTTAAACTGAATACATTTGGAAACAGCATTTTCAATTTGTACCCTTTCTTTGTTCTTTTAAAATGATGGAATATAAACATGTATTAGCACTGATTGAAAGGAACCGAAGCAAAGCTCTTGCTCCTTTTACAGAAAGAGGAAGTCATTTTTAGGTTGCTCAAAACTCAGGCAGTAGGATTAATAGATCATAAATTCCTGCAGGCTGGCAGTGTCCAGAGAGAAATAAATTCCAGCTGTGTCTACAGAGACACGACCATTGACCTGGTGTTTTCAGCTTGCAAGTGTTTTGAAGTCCCAAGAGAGACATGGAAATAGCAGAGAGCCATTGGCTCAGAAAAGATGATGGTTAGTGGGGACCTGACTATACCTGTGTGACAGTCAGTCTGTGGTGCTTCCTTAAACACTGGAACCTTGACAAATGCCTGGAGGATGTGTGGTGAGCCTTCAAGTAGTCACAAGCCTGGCAGGACGATGGCCCAGAGTCAGAATAAAAACATTTATAGAAAATAAACAAAATGACATTGGAGTTTATGAACTTAGGTTAGATCTATGCATTAGTTTTAAAAAAGTCTAGCTATGATTAGAAGTTTAATATAGCCCACTAGTCTAATTTTTATTGTAAGACCAACATTTGGATATAAATTAACATAGCTCTTCATATTAGTATTTTAAAGGGGAATACTAATATAATTACCCAGGAAATGTACAAAAAGACATTGATAAAAATTACCTTTCATTTATTATAAAAAATAAAATATTTTTCCTACAAATGGCATGATATCATTTTATGATGATCAAAAAACCATCAGCTACAACCATATTTAATAAGGTAATACTAGGGACATACTCATTATGATAATAAGACATCTACCATCATTGATTTTTTTCTCTTTGCAAATTTTATGCAATATAAAGCAAGAAGAATAAACAAAAAGTATAAATATTGAAAAGGAAGAACCAAAATTATTACTATTATTTTCAGGTGGTATATACTACTTAGAAAATTTATGAGATTAAACTGTAAAACTGTTAACAATTAAAGAGAGTTAGAAAAGTGGCCATCTATAGATAATGAATTTGAAAGAAAATTATATTTTTAATAATGAGAATTAATACTTATGTAGCACTAAAGTATATGGCAGGTGTGTCCTAAGGTAGATTACCTTTACATACTGCATTAGGATAAGGAAACCGAGATACAATAAAGTTAAGTGATTTTTTTTTACCCAACTAGTAAGTGAAAGAGTCAGAAATTGAATCCATGGAAAACTCTGTCTCTGAGTATATTGGCTATTTTGTTGTTTTGTTACTTAGCATCCATTTGTCCTTTTTCTGATAACAGTATTCTTTCTCTACCCAAGGCAGGTGAGGCTACAGGGCCTGATGATCAAAGTGCTTGCCCTGTCACCAAAGAGGGGCCAAACAGCTGCTCTCCCTGGAGTTTAACCTTGAGCAATGAATGACTAAAGACCTGAAAATGTGTGGTGCTCATTCAGAGGTGTCCTGGGAAGACTCCTTTTTTGCCCTGTTTACCATTTTTTCCAAGTTGGGCTCTTTTAGCCTTCCCTCCAACTCTACTGGTGGCAAGAAGAAGACTCTAACAGAGGCTAACAGGGAAGGGAGACTAGATGCCCACACCATCCTCACAAATTCCTCCTTTGCTTTAGTAGCCAGAATTAGTTTCTGTTGCTAGCAGTCAGTGAGGTCTAACTGCCTATACCCAGGTCACCACCAAGTTATTTTTTTAAAAAAGCGTAAGACTGATGAATATAAAATCCAAGATTGTGATAAACAATGCGTCAAAAAGATAGACTAGACATAGAAAAGAAAGTCAGTGTTTACATCTTAGCAACTCTTATTTTAGCTCTTAAGTTGCAGTTTCACGAGTGTTTGTTTTACTATTATGCTTCATAATTTACATATACATCCCGTATTCTTTTGTGTGTCAAGTATTACATAAAGAAATAAAGAAAGAAAAAGAGCAGGTCACTAAAACACTGATTTGGAAGCCTGTATGTGGGCTGGACAGCTCGACTTCAGGTGACTGGGGGTGACCATTGCATATTGGGTAACCCAGAGATGGCAGAATTTAGAGGTCTTTTCTTTGATGCTTTAGAGCTTTCTAGAGAATTCCTCTGAATACCTGCCAGAGGATGAGGGTAAACCCTTACTTATTTAGGTTCTATTAGAGAAAACTGGGGAGGTGGGTCTAGTGCTTATATGTAGACTCCAAATAATCCTGTTTTCTCTGCCATACTCTCTGTCATCTTAGATTAATTTTTTTTTATTTTTTGTCAACATTTTAATGGAATCTCTGGGAGAAAGAAAATAATTACATGTGGTTAATTTACCGTTTCAACTGGAAGTCTGTTACAGACTGATTTATCAACTTTACATACTTCCTGCCTTTCCACAATGGAAGATGAGGATTTACTCTGCTTCACAATTCTCTTCTTAAGCATCCTATATAATAAAAAGCTAATATGCAAATCGACTAAACAGCGGAATGACCGATCACTATGACACGCACTGACCATGAGGGGACAGACGCTCAATGCAGGAGCTTCCCCCTGGTGGTCAGTGCACCACTCAGCCAGAAGCCGGGCTCAGGGCTGGCAAGCCCTAAGCCATCAGTTGGACATCCCCTGAGGGCTCCCAGACTGTGAGAGGGTGCAGGCCAGGCTGAGGGACGCCCCCCCCCCACTGCACAAATTTCATGCACCGGGCCTCTAGTGTTTCATAATGATGTTGTTTCAGTTATACTCTTTGCTAATTTTTGAAATTAAGCTATATCTTCTTTTTGCAATTATGATCTTGATGATCACTATATAAGCTATGTTAATCTTCCATTTACCTTTCCTGTGATGTTTGTATATAGTATTATTTTTGTTTCTCATTAACTTATTTTCCTTCTTGATAAAAGAATAATGTGCCTTATCATATCCTCAAAATTTTCCATCATATCAGTTTCCTAATAGTTGATTGGAATCTTCTTTTTCCTCAGACACCTACCTTGCAGAGTTCTACATCTTCCCAACCCAACCTCTATTAACCTTTTTTCTAAGCATTGGGTTTTGTAAAATTTCTTTGAATCTGAAAATCAATTTCCTTTTCAAGTTCTAGGAAATTGTTTCATATGATTTTCTTGATAATTTTCTCTCCTCCTCATTTCTATGTTCTCTTTCTCTAAAGCTGTTAGTTGTCTGACGTTACACCTCCCAGTTTGATATTATAGTTCTCTCCACTCACACTCTAATATATTTCCTTGTCTTTTAAAATATTTGTTCTTCTACATTCCAGAAAATTTTGTTACTTTGTTTTTCAAGGCTTCTACTTAATTTTTTTTCTTTTTGCAATTATATTTTAATATTTGAAAGGTTTTTCAAATTATCTGTGTATTCTTTTCATCCTGTTCTCATTTTATAAGAAATAACATTTTCACTTTTTCTGAATATTCTAATTAGAAATTTTCAAAGTTCTCTCTGCTTTTAAAAAACATGTTTCTTTTACTGTTAGCTTTCTTTTTTTAAATTGAGATATAATTGGCATATAACATTGTGTAAGTTTAAGGTATAAAATGTGTTGGTTTGATACACATATATGACAATATGATTACTACAATAGCATTAAACACTTCTATCATGTTACCTTTATTTCCTGTGATGAGAACAATTAAGATCTAGTCTCTTAGCAGCTTTGAACTTCATGATACAGTATGTTGATTATAATAACTATGCTGTGCATTCGATCTCCAGAATGTATTTATATACTAGCTTCAAGCTTTCAACCATAAACATCTCTCCAATTTAGATTTGTGTTTTATTAACAGGTTACAGTCTTCTACAATCATCATCCATGGTTCTCTATTGCCTCATGGCATGGTGATCCTTGGAGTATGTTTGTATTTAAGAATAAAATACAGGGTAGCTGGTATAGGTTTTCCTTGCTGTGTTCTGGGAAGGTCTGTCTCCTCACTAGGTGTTCATCTTTAATGTGAAATATTTCTAGATATGTAGGTATTAAGTTATAGGTATTAAGTAATACCTAGTATCTCCGTCCGGGCTTTATTTTAAAGCACATGTGTTGGGGGTGGGGTTGGCCTATGATTAGGCCTGTAGTCTCTCAAATGTCTGAACAAATTGTTTTACTCTGGAAATAATAAGCTTACATATTTATTTCCAGATTTATCCACTTTAGGTAATAGTCCTTCACCTTCCCTGAAAGAGAGGTGAGACTTTGGCTTTTTCACTCTTCATCTGTTGAAATTTGTAAACTTACTTAAAAAAGTTCTCCCTCTATTCCTGCTTCCCAGACCTGCCTCTTTGTTTTCTGCTTTCTCTTATCCCACTAACCCTCATGCTGTTCTCTCATCACTCAGAACCCCCGATGGAGTTCAAGTTTCTTTACTGTTTACTATCCCTTTCTTTATAGAAAAAGACACCTGCTTTTTCTGGGTAAAATTGTCTTAAGGAACTAGTTGAATTTAAGTTAATATGACAAATGATTTGTTGTTAACTGCTTCCCCAGGAAATATTTGCATTTAACCAACTCAGATCCCTGGTTCAATAAGGGGTGCACCTATGTGAGTAAAGGTAGATTTGATTATTTTAGACTCCAAGCAAGGTTTTTAGGAGATGTACTCTGAGAAACCGGGAACTGAAAGTAAGAGGTACGACGAATTTGGGGTGTATTCAGGATGCTGAAAGTAAAAGCAAATAAAGTGGCATAAACAATAAGGAAAGTCTAGTTTCTTATTTTATGAGAAGTCCCATGCTGGGCTACTTCAAAGAGTGTTTTCAACAGCTCAGCATCATCAAGAAGCCAGTTCTATAATCTCTCTTCTTGCCAACCTCAGGCCAGCATCTGCATGATCACAAGGTGGCTACCCCCATTTCAGGAATAGAAGCTGTGTTTTTTTTCTCTGTGTCTCCTTTTGATTAAGAAACCCTCTGATGTCTCTCAGCTGACTTCCCCTCTTTTCTCATTACAGCATCGAGTCATGGATCTTCTCCAGAGCCAATCTATGGCAAAGGGAATAAAACCACTAGAATTGGCTTGAATTGGTCAGGATTTACTCCTGAGCCATGTGTATGTGTTGAGTTGGGGGTTGAAATTTTTAACAAAATTGAAAGTCTATAGCAAGAAAGAAGGGAGAACAGGTTTGGGGGCAGCAGGCAGCCAATGGTGTTTCCTCCCGTCTTAACCACTGATCTGTCAGAACCTTTTCCCTTCAGTGGCTAGACAGGGTGCATTGTAAGCTGAGTTGGAGATATGGGGAAGACAATTAGAATATGAACAATATATCATTGGTCAGATTGGGAGACTAATGCTCTTCATAAAATTATTCATCCGTTTCAAAAGGGAATCAAGGAGAATTTTTTTCCTGCAGCTATGAAAGGAATGTCAATCTTCCTCCTACCTTTCTTGTTTCACTGCGGGTGAATTCCCGTGCATCTTCTCATACCACAGACGGCAGGCTGCCTAAGATACAGCTCCTCTCCTGACATTTTACGAGTTCAGTATACCAGATGGCAACAATTTGAAGCGGCTTATTCAATGCAGGGTGGAGGGTACTCACTAGCAGCCCAAGCAGCCTGGTACAGCTTGATAAGGGTTGCCAAGGAGACAGGTGGCTGGTTAATGATAGCTGATAACAGTCCTTTCAAAGGCTTCACACAGAGGGGAGGAAAAGTGAGGTTGAAACAAAAGAGGACTCAGATAAGTAGGTGCATTGAGAAGGTGTCTCTTCACCTTTGCATAGCCCTCACCCAACTCAGTACGTAATGATATGTTGGTAATATCACTTGCATATGACTGGATAGCTTACTGACAGGTGCACGGTGCTCCCTCGCCAAGCTAATTTATGTTCTGCTCATGTCGGCCAGTGCACAATGCAATAAAAATTATATGGGTTATGAAAAAGCGAAGTGACCTCTGGAGGGTCTCATTCAATTAGTTTCTCTTCAGAACACCATTCCGTGGAAAATGACATTGCCGGTGAAATGGATTCCTCTCCCAGCCCCACCCAGGAGCAAAGCCTGTGGGGAGAACAGCCTCCGATTCTCCCTGAGTTTGTTCTTTGTGATGTGAAAAAATTGATTTTTATATTCTCATTTCTTTTCATGGCTTGCAATTGGCAGTTTCTGAGTACAGCAGAAGCAATTTAATTACCTAATTTTAAATATGGACTAAGAAAAAAGACCTATGAGCTAGATAGTCTATTAATACTGAAGTGAAACAAAGAAGACAAACAAGAATCCTTGCATGCATACCATTTGGGGAATTTGTTTCCTTAATTCAGGTACTGAACTATTTACATAATAAGAAGCTTAACATTCACTTACATTTTTTCTAAATAGCTTTATTATTCTTTGAACTTGAAGAAATGAAATGGACAAGTAGATTTGTTTTCAACTTTTTTTAATGGGTAACATTTAACATCCTGGGAGTCTTAGATCTGGGACCATAAAATGCTTTTGGCCTTGCCAATGGCCAAAACTTGAGATTCTTTCTTTTTAAAAAATATACTTTTATTTATTTCAGAGAGGAAGGGAGAGGGAGAGATAGAAACATTAATGATGAGAGAGAATCATTGATCGAGCCCCACCATCTATCTTTATATACTGTCTTAGTCAGTTCATACTGATGTAAAAGAATTCTATAGACTGTGTGATTTAAACAACAAACATTTTTTTTCCTTACATTTCTGGAGGCTGGGAGTTCAGGGTGCCAACATGCTAGGTTCATGACAAGTGCCACTCTCCTGATTTACAGAATCTAACCCGTGGTATCTCCATCTTGGTGAGAGGGAGCTCTGGCCTTCGCATTCCCTGGCAAGGGCACCAGTCTCATCAAGCGGGGCTTTGCCTGCATGAACTCATTCAAACTCAATCACTTCCCAAAGGCTTCTCCTCCAAATACTATCACATTGGGAATTAGGCTAACATATAAATTTGGGGGGTAGGGGACACAAACATTCAGTCCATAGGACATACCATGACATCTGCACTTTGTGAGTGTTATTTCAATAAGGCTCTCAGTTGACTGACTTATGTCTAAGTAATTTTGTTTTAATACTTGCAAATAAATATCATAACTTTTCATTACAGTCATATCTGTTCTCAGCATACATAAATAATAATTTAGCAGTTCTTTGAAAGGTCTAGGTCACAACATTATTCCTTCAGAATTCTGGAGATAATATAGTTTTTATTTCCGAAAGTTAGTAATCTGGCCAGAATTATTTTTATTTCTCTGTAGATAGTCTGATTTTTATTTTGAATTATAATTTATCTTTATGCTGGTAATTGACCATTTTAGCTGAGTATGTAAGTATAGTTCATTTAGGAGAGTATGTAAGTATAGTTCATTTTTCATTAGTAGTTCCTGGACCAAAAAATGTACTGTTATCTAAACACACCTTTTTTTTCTTATTGTCTGGGAGGTATTTTCAATTATGCCCAATTATATCTTCTATTAGCATCATTCTGAATTCTTCCTCCTGACTATCTATAATTTTTTAAGATTATTTTTTAGAAGAATTTTATGTTCACAACAAAATTGAGATGAAAGGTATAGAGATTTCCCATATAATCCCTGCCCCAATGCCTGGATAGTCTCCCATTATCAATAAATAGTGTTGGGACAACCTGACAGCCTCATGCAAAAAAAAAAAATGGATCCACACACAGTCCTTACACTCTATCCAGGCATTGGGGCAGGCAGTATATTATTTTATTAAAAAGATTATCTTTATTCCATCCATCCATTGTATTGCCTTTGGTCTTTTGTCAAACATCAGTTGACTCTATGTGAGTCTAGTTATGGGCTCTCTGTTCTATTTTTTTATTGAATTTATTGGGGTGATATTGGTCAACATGATCATATAGGTTTCAGGTGTGGGTTTCTATGTTACAAGATCTGTATATTTCACCATGTGCCCACCACCTGGGCTCTCTATTCTAATACATAATTTTTAAGTTAAACTTATTTTCACAGCCTTTTATAACTTTTAATTTCCTCTATTCCTCCATCCTCTGAAAGTTTTCATATTTTTCCCTCCATATCACAATTTAATATTTGTATCTTTTCATTTCTTCTTCTCTATCTAGTTTTAATACAGGTTTTGATTCTGTCATTGTATTCCTTTTTGCAGACCTTGTGTATTGCACTCAATTCTGTTTTAATGTGTTATGAATTTTATCATGCTCTGTTTTATTTTAATCTCACTCTTATTCTCTTTGCCAGTTTTCATGTCCACTATTTTAAGCTAAGGCTCCTGGTGTATCTTGGAGATTCACTCTAATCTTTGTGACCTGCCAGGTCTCAGGGGAAGATAGAAGTCATGGGCTGAAGCCAGTCAGTGAAATCATCCTCAGGCCCAGCAACTGATTCCATGAAGGGCACCTGACCTGACCAGCCAATGAAGATGTAAGAGAAAGTGCCGAGTGAGAGGTGCTGCTCTGTTTCCATGAATGTAGACCCTGAGAGGTGTGACTGGAGGTTTACAGCCACCCTTCTACCCAAAAGAAAGACCTTTTCTGAGGGTAGAACCCACAGACTGGAAAATGGCTCTTCTCTTAAAATACGGATATCAAGAAATCATTTTGTGAGAAAACTATTTGGGTCCTTCTGTGCAGCAACATTTAAAGCCAGGATACTCCTGGACATTTCACTTATAGGAGTTAGTTCAGTCTTTTTTTACTACCACCAGTTTGTATTGGGCTTTCTGTCCATTGCAACCGAGAGAATCATAGTTAGTAGAATCCATTCTCTTATTGCCTTGTGAACTGGTATTGAAGAGGTCCTTTTTTTAAATCCTACTGATGGATACCTACTTAGGAGATAATCTAAATATTCTTATGGTTCCTATAATAAAACATTTTAGGAGGCTCGCTGTTCCACTAGGCCTTTAGGATAATGTCTTCTGTTCCTGGGTTTAAGGAAAGGAGAAGGATCTTATTTTTCTTTTGGGAGAGATTTGGCCAGTGTATGAATTTGCCTTGACCCCACCATAGAGGTTAGTTAGTGCGATTTCCAGCTGAATTCCAGTGCTCAGCAGCACGCACCCAGTGCTGATCTGAAAAAGGACCTACACTCTTTCCATGCGGACCAGTTGCTTTGCACAGTCTTGGAGTTGCTGCTGCTTTCTAGCTAGAACTTTTATTAACCTCCATGCCATCTGATTAGAATTAGGTAGTTGTGGCGGGGTCACAATACATCTGTGTGAACTGGAAGGACAATAGAAGAGGTGGCTTCCTTGTAATTTAGCTGTTATGTCACAATGTACCAAACAAATGTGAGGCTTTCTGTTTTGTTGTGTTTTTATATGTACAAAAGAAAATGCCTTGAGGATATATTATAGAATATTATAGACTCTAGTGATGTTGAGAAACCTGATGCATTCTCAGTAATACCCCAGTCATCTCTGAGGAAAACCCTCTCTGCTTTCAAAGTTTCTCCCACTGCTCCCCTCCTCTCATTCCCTACCCATCATGCCCTCCACCTGTAGAGGCCACAAGATGAGTAAAGATCAAGATGTTCTCATTGTCTCCCAACTCTAAATACAATGGCCTAATTTCCTTCTTCTCCATTACTTCTGATGGACAATGGCTTTGACATTCAACCTAAAGGTTACTGAAAACTTCTTTAAAGAATATAGGTTTTACCTAGGTTTGCCTGTACTCTGATGAAATACATGAAACAAAGATCATTGTCCTGAATATATTCCTTCTACTGCCAAAGGCCTCACTTCAGCTCCTTGCACGTGGGAACCCCAGTTCTCAAGTGGAGGGGGCCACTGCTCATATTTCCCCCTAGCTATTCTCCATTGCAGGTCTGAGTGGGGAGATGGAGGATACTATTCTGCCCTCACTCAGTAGCTGGTGTGTTCCTTGCTTGTTGGGTTTTTTTTCCACTTGTTTGCTGTTGTTACTGTATGTACTCCAGGGCCTCTGAGACAGGAACAGTCAAGGAAGTGGGAGGGGAGAGAAACCATATTTCTAGTTATTTTGAGAAAAACTTGTTTGCTGTTGTTACTGTATGTACTCCAGGGCCTCCGAGACAGGAACAGTCAAGGGGGTGGGAGAGAGAGAAACCATATTTCTAGTTATTTTGAGAAAAGCAATGCCCTTTTGTTCATGAGGCTGAGTGTATACTACAGCCTGCTTTATTTTTTAATTATAAACCTCCATTTGCCTTATTGTTGAATAGCCTTGCCTTAATTCTGGTAACATTTGTCTGCCTTTCTTAATTTTCCATAGAACTCTGTTTCTATTTTATGCTACTTTCTACGGATTTTACAAAGAACTTGGAAGAGGGCAGCCAGAAGTCACTTGAAAGTGTGTGTCTGATTTATATATTAAAAAACTAAAGATAATCTGGAAATTCTTCTATAAAATAGAGAAAGGCAAATATTGGAAACTGTTCTCCCAGGCAAAGAACATCAACTGTACAGCAGGATGGGAAATGACATTCAGTAATCGAATGTCTATGAGATAACCATGCAGGCTTTCACCTCTGGGATAGGACTTCGGCATAGATCAAGGAACAGTTTTCCCATCTCCTCCCACGTTTCTTGGGTTGGATTACTCACGTCATGAGCACTTCACCCAGGTCACCTCCACCTGCAGCTGAGCTGAGAGGTATCTGCAGCTACAACGCAGGCTTCTCTCATTCTGGTCAGTCCCAGGGTCATTAGAGAGACGTTTCACTGCCTGCCCTGTGAGACGGGCATTATTACGTTTCCCAACTCCCAAGGTCCGTAGCCTTGAAAGTTTTAAAGATTTGTTGAGGGGAAAAGAGTCAGAGTCTTGGAACATAATAGCAGTGTTAAAACCATTTTGGGGATCATATCATATCTACAGAAATAATCTCATGTTATAAGGTATAATAATAGATGAACTTATTTACAGAAATTCACTAAATAATATTATAACGTTGTACTTATAAATGAATCTATAGAAATAGGGTAAACTTCCAACAGCTCCTCGAGAGCTGAAGGTCAATGAAAATGAACATTACTATAGCCTCATATGTCTGCCTGGCATTTTATTACATTTATAAACTCCAACTGCTCTTGCTTTATGTTTTGGCATCTGAAAGTAGTCTAGTTTTATGGATAGTACTCAAATTTTAATGGTGATTATGAGTAATGAAAAGCATTAATGTTTAAAAGTTTAGAAGTTATGCCAGGACCAACATTAGGGTGTTCTATTAGCACAATTGAGGTCGATTTCATGTTCATAACTTAATGGAAACTCATTACTCTAATTTCCTTTCCTCTAAAGCCACTGAAAATGTGATGCCTTCTGACATACCAAACAACTCCACACTACATCACCTTTCTGTTCAGTAACCTATGTGCTATTTTGGTGTGTGTGTGTGTGTGTGTGTGTGTGTGTGTGTGTGTGTGTGGTTACCATTAGGTTTATGTAAAAGAAAGTTTCATATATTCAGTAATACTTTTTTCTTTTTAATTTATCTGATCTCCATCCTCCTTTGAAAATCCAGACCTTTACCTCTTCTATGTTTTTGTTGTTGCAAATTATCCCTGCTTATGCTGTTTATTGCTGATCTTAGTTTTGTGATGTTTTGTGTGTGAGTTTTCAGTTAGAATAACCCCGTTGAGTGTTTCCTGCAATGGAGGTCTTCTGCTGATAAATTCCCTCAGCTTCTGTATATCTGGAAAAGTCTGCATTTCTCCTTCACATCTAAAGGATAACTTTACTGGATATATAATTCTTGGCTGGTAATTTCTCTCTTTCGGTGGATTGAATATATGATTCTACTCTCGTCTAGCTCATAGAATTTCTGCTGGGAAGTTGAATAGTTCTTGATAGTTATCCACATAATTTATATCCCCAAGCCTGTATCATTTTTAGAACCCTTCCTATATTTAGGCCCGTTCTCACTCCCCGAAGGAAAAAATAGAAAATTATTCGAGATGGTTTTGAATGAATAGATATTTTGTTGGTTATTTTTAAAATCTTAATGAACAATTTTAGTGATAACTGTGATATTATGGAAAAGTACATTTTGTATTTATTAATCTTATTTACTTAGAGTTTAGGAATCACCAGCAACTGGAAGCAAAATATGTGATTTCAACATAATTCATTATTTATTGCTGAATGGTATACATTTTATTAAATAAAAATTAAGACCTATTATGTTTATGCAAATTTAAGATATTAAATGTATGTCAAATTTGGATATTTTATTTACACATTGTTTGAAATGACCACCATAAAACCAGAACATACAAATAACTGAATTGCCTAAAATTTACAAGTAACTTTTTAGTTTATTTTTCTTGAGATTCTTCACTGTTTAAGAGACATCAGAGACAATATGACAAGCATTTAAAAATCAACTCATATGGCCCTAGCCGGTTTGGCTCAGTGGATAGAGCATTGGCTTGTGGATCAAAGGGTCCCAGGTTCGATTCCACTCAAGGGCACGTACCTGGGTTGCAGGCTTCTTAATGGGAAAATATCCTCAGGTGAGGATTAAAAATAATAATAATCAAATCACATAAAGATAAATTGGAGACTTCACCACAACTAAGTTTTTACAAAGCATCTATGATGTTCTAAGAACAGTTTTAGGCAAGAAAGATACAATAAAGACACCAAATCCATGTTTTATGAAGTTTGATTTTAGAGATTAAATACTCTATGAAAGTTAGTTTTTAAAAAGTTGTAAAAGTTTTCTCAATTATACATTTTTAAAATATTGACATGTGATTTTGAAAACAGGGTTTTTTCAAGGCATTTTTCTTTTTTTTGCATTTTTAACACCACATTCCTCTTTTTTTTTAATTTTCATTGACTCTGTGCTGGACTGAAGAACTTGGTAGTTTAAAAATATCATACATAACCAGAGATAATTATTTTTATTGTGCCTATAGTTTGTTTTTTTTTAAAGTTTTTTAAAAATATATTTTATTGATTTTTTAGAGAGGAAGGGAGAGGGATAGAGAGTTAGAAACATTGATGAGAAAGAAATATCGATCAGCTGCCTCCTGCACACTCCCACTGGGGATGTGCCCCAACCAAGGTACATGCCCTTGACCAGAATCGAACCCGGGATCCCTTAGTCCGCAGGCTGACGCTCTAGCCACTGAGCCAAACCGGTTAGGGCGTGCCTATAGTTTTTTAAAAGTCATATCTTTTGATGCAACACAATCTTGAGTTTTAACAAATATCAGGTAACAGGCTATGTGCAAGAAATCAAAAGAAAACCTTGGTCCAGACTCACAGGTCTCCCAGCTCCATTAGCTCATGCACATAATCTGGGCATGCTCCTGAAGCAGAGCTCCAAGAGAGGGTCCTGCCTCCAAATTGTGCATCCCCTTCAATCTAACGTGAGTCAACCGAGCCTCTGGCCAAGGTCTGAGAGCTCAGAAATGAAATCAGTTGCAATGGTCTGAAGGCTTGTTCAACATAGCTCTCTCACAACCCTCTCCTCTGTGAAAGTTGGAGAAGAGCACATCTTCTCAACCTCTCACTAATCTGCACCTCTCATTCCCCCTCACTTTATAGGTGTTGTGAGTAAAGATGAGTGATTCCATGTGGTTTCTCATTGAGGGGACTGGGAAGGTGGTAACATCACAAAGCAAAGCAGGAAGTCCAGGCCAAGTTGCAGCTAGAAAGGGAAGGAGAAGAACTTAGTCTGGACAAGTGCAGGTGGATGTGTCTGGGGAGCATCAGCTGGAATATCTGCTAGCAGATGGGCACGCCTAGAGAGAGCTCATGAGCTTATAAAGTTCTCAGCATCAACACCATGGTGAAGTCTATGACTATAAGTGAGAAGTCAAGGGGCCCAGGAGAGAACCATGCGTGATGTGAATCACTCCTTAAGGAAAAGCAGCCATTCAAGATGGCAGAGAAGGCGCAATCTGAGGAAAAGGGGGTCAGAACAATGCGTTAAGGAAAAGCAGGTTGCATATAAAATGCTGCAAAAGGACGAAGATTCGAGCTAAAATGTGACATTTGGGCTTGGTGTTAGGAAGACCCTGGTGATGTTTTGCAGAGTGGCTCATTGAAGAGGGAGAAAGGAGGGCTGAGGGCAGAAGGCTACTGAGGGAGTGGGGTGGAGATGGAAAGGCTGGTGCTTAGAGGACACTTTCTTCCAGCTTAGCTATGAGAGGGAGGAGAGAGATAAGCAGGCACAGAATGGAGGACGCAGTTTTTATGGTATGAGAAATCTGTTATGTTGAGTCTGCGAAGAAAGAGCCAGGGGAGAGGAGGCATTGTAAATGAAGAAAAGAAGTAATGATTGAGGAGGGAAGAACATAGTAAGGGGAAGGGGTGGGATTTCGAGCACTAGAGAAGAAATTGCCTTTGCAAATGAGACAGGAGGGAAAGACAGCTGCAGAGACAGGTAATTCAAAGCGTGAGCATCAGAAATTGGAAACATTTCCAATTCATCTCTTCGTTCTATGGATGACTTCAGATTCATTCAAGTGACACCAATTTCTGCAAAATAAGTGTGCTTCAAGCCATCAGCAAACTGAGAGAAAATTAGTTTCCCTTGTACTTTTACTGTCCACTTTGAGTTATATAAATCCACTTTTAAACAATCTCTAATGTTTTATATTTCTCTTTAAGTTTAAAAATAAAAGGTTCACAGTTTGGCAAGTAGGGGTATTATTAAGCTGCCTTGGTGGAGATAATTTTTATTTATGCATTTATTTATATATTTAGCTAGCTAGTCTGTTAGTGATAATAAGAAGTAATTGAATTTTTAAAGCTTTTTCTGAAAGAAGTAGATTAGCATATATTACCCTGAAACGAAAGATATTTTATTTGGCAGGCATTTACAAACATTTAGATTATCAACTTTGGCTTCCTATAAGTATACTCAAAATTGGCAGCTAGCTAATCCTGAAAGCACACTTTAAAAAAATCTAAATACAAGATTTTTGTTAATGTATTTTTTAAATGAATAAATATAAAGCCATTTAACTTTTGTTTTAAATGTTTAGACTAATCTCATGATTTTGTGTTGTAGTATATGGATTAACTATACTTTGGTGGGTAAACCAATCACTAAAATGAGAACTTGACATTCTAAAACTTTTGTTGAAAAAAAAAATCACGTTTGCTCCCTTTACAAGTGCCTGGGCTGCTCTGTTCTGCTGGGGGCTGGCTGCTGTCCGAGGAATGCTCTGTGAGTCCACTCATAGGCACCCATGGCTGCAAGCAACGCTTCTGGTGCCCAGTGGTCACACTCTTCACTCTCCCTGCAGTCAATCATGCAGTGTACAAGCTGTGCACTGTTATGCTTAGAAGGCAATTGTGAAATCACTAAATTTCAGAAGGCATATTATTATTAGAATTTTCTAAGTTCTTACCCTGCATTTAAACTAAATTTTGAGAAAGCAGAATATATGTTCTATGCTAACACATCCCTCCAGGATTCTCTTCATTATGGTTTAATTCAATAGTGTGTTTCCTGCCTACACAGAGAGTAGATGCAAATGTCCAACCAAATGTTTCTGTGTTTTTCTAGATAAAAACTAGGTTTACGGATCCTTCACAATAGGGTCGCTTCAAATAGACCAGTTGAAAAATTTTTAAGTATTTTGTTGCAGTAAAATAATCGGCAGATATATCCTATATAATAAAAGGGTAATATGCAAATTGTCTCCTCGACCGGGAGTTCAATCAGAGTTTGACCAGGGGGCGGGGCCAGCCCACCAGCAGCCCGCATCCCCTCCCCCCAGCCGTGCACGAGTTCGTGCACTGGGCCTCTAGTATATATATATTTTATATTCCATTTAATATAGAACATATATATGCTTTCAAAAGTAAAAAATAAAAATCAATTTATCTAGTGTTTTTTTTGTTTGTTTGTTTGTTTTTCTTATTTGCCAAAAATCATAAAACTGTTTTAGTGTCCAGGTATATATCTGCACTTTAATAAATAAACCTTCAAAAAATTTGTGTTTAAAATCTTAAAATACTTGAATATCCTTTTGTTGTTGTTTTTTAAATAGGTGACCAGCCCTCTCAGGTAAGGGCATAATTGCCTTATTCCTTGCAGGGTCAATTCATAACTCCACACCCTTTCACCCATAACCATTACTCCAGCTAAGCCTCCACACTAATGCATTCTAGATCTCTGCCCAACCTCAGAACCCATCCCATTAAATAACACCCTAAACAATTTAGACCTGGGCATGAAATTAGGTCCAACCCTTGCTTGTCTCTCATTAGAGATAAACCAGAAGTAGATCAAATAAAGGGCTACCCCTGTTGGTTTTGCTCCAGTGGTTAATAAGACCCCTGGGTGGCCGTAGCTCTTCATAGCTTGACATGTCTGTACTCTGGAGCCCTGTATATTTGACTGTAAAAGTAGCATTTTAGGTCCACATAAATCTGTAAACTTTTTCCAGCCACTGGTAGAGTTCACAGTTAATGTATTCAGGTTCCAGCCACAGTGATGGTTAAAGTAGACAAGTGAAAGACCAGTAGAGGAACAAGCTAAACATCTAGCTCTGTTCTGATTGCTCTCATGTCTACAAGCTGCTGCCATGTGATGCTGTGGTCAAGTAAGAAGCAAGCAAGCTCAAGGCCACAGCCACCTGCTGCTTTACCGAAACTAAGCGGTAGGAAAAGCTGTTTTGGAGCCAGAATAGTGAAAGGGGGTAGAAGGGTGTCTGGTGGATAGCCAGCTTTTAACCTGAAGCATGAGAAGAGACCGTGATCACACACTCTGGCTGACCCACCACTCAAGGGAGGTAACAGTTCATCTCAGCAGAGTGAAACAGAATCCTTGTCCCTTCAGATTTGAAATTGCTACTTTCTAGAACTTTCTATCTCTCCACATAAATAAACCAAGTCTGCAGAAGTTCAAGAGCTTCTAGTTAAACAAGACAGAATTTGAACTTCTTAGAACTTTCTGGAACATAATTTCCATTCCAGTGAAGATGTTATACAAATCAGAGTGATGGTGACAAAACAGACAAATATCAAGCGTCGTGAGTTGTTACTTGTTCAAGAGGCTACTTCAAGCATATGGCTTGCAGGTCTCCTAGACTTTCTTTTGTCTACTTCAGGACATCTCTTAGGACCAAGATTTTATGTGAAGTAATTTGGGATATAATGAGATAATAGGTATGAAAGAACAGCTTGTACAACATCAGCTCTAAAGTGACTGTGCAGCTGTGCTCATGAGCCGCTGCTGCCAGGAGTCTAACACTCTTACACAGAAAGACCCATGAATCTGTCCATGAGGACATTGGTTTTCAGCCTATGCTCCAAGCAGCAAGAGGCTCTTCCCACCAAAGTGGCTTTAAAAAGTCCGCATAGCTCACAGAGAGCAAGCTGAGTATGTAAAGACAATTTTGTGTGCCAACTAAGAGGGAATTCTGATTGGTGCCGGGAACAGCAAGCATTAGAACTTTGAAAGAGATTTTCATTAACTATTAGGAGAGCCATCATTTGGCAGAGCCTGTTGAAGGGAAACATAGAAATTTCATTGTAAAAACTCAGTTCTTAATGCTGCACTTCAAGTACATATATAATCAAAGAACAAGAGTTCTCTGCAATTAGTAGGGCCATGAAACTAGAAAGTCATTTCAGTAGATAAAGCATGGGATAAGGAATCTTAGATAGAGAAGAGGAACCTAGAAACTGGAAGATGAAAGAGTGAGAAGAATGAGGAAGAGGAGGATACTCAAACCAAATTGTAAGGCCAGCTCAACAAGTCTAGAAATCCTTAGGAAAGAAAAACTAGTAACTAATATAAGGCCACATTGAACATTCTTTGTAGTGAATGTGTAGACTTCTTCAAATCCTGGAGAGAAAAGAAGAAGGAGGGGCCGGTTTCCACTCTTACATCCCAGGAGAGCTTAGTGGAAGTAGCTAGATCCCAGCTGAGGTCAGACTGGGGGGGAGCTTACCTTGTGGTGGCAAGGTGTTGATGACAAATCAGAATGATTGCCTTGGGAAACCAAGATCATGATGGAACTTAAGGCCCAAAGGCCAAGGTAAGGATGAACATGAGAAAGAATATACTCAGGTCACCAGCGAGACATAGTGGAATCAGGATGAAATCATGTATATCAAAAGGCCCACTGGAATAGTTCAATATAAAGAGAATTTAAGCGAGTATATGCTGGAGCTCCTGATTTCATGAAGTCTGGAGTGTGCTGTGGGGCAGGCAGGCCACTGTGTGGACCTATGATGTTTGGTCAGCATAGCTTGAGGGAACAATTGTCTCCTTTACCTATAGTTGCACAGCAAAGCCTAGATTATATGCATTGCTTGCCAATACTTCCTTGTGGTCATGGAATGGGGGTGGGGGAGGAATAATCTTCCTCTACCCATCTTTGGATCTTCATCTGAGACCCTACAAATTAGAGGAACAAAAATAAGGTTAATGAGAGGACAATAAGCAGAAATTTATTACCATGCGTAGTGCACACACCTGAGAGCAGTCAGGGATGAATAACTCAAAGGGGTGGTTAGAACTTGGGCTTATGAAGTATATTAACAAAAGAACAATACATTTTCAGAGAAGTAACAAGACAAAAGAAAAGGATTTTGAGCTTCTATGGGTTGAAAACAATGGGCAGGCAAATATAGGGGAATTATTGGTAGATAAGGACTAGTTTAAGCAAAAATTGTCATGGAAGTTTCTTTGGTCTCATTGCTAGGCTGGTAAGGGTCTAAAGTTTTCCCCAGTGATTAACTTCTGTCCTTCATGGTAGAGAGGGAAAGGGGACAGCTTTGCAGAGTTATGTCCCTGCTTTTCAGCAAACAGAGAGACAGAGAGCTATTATTGTATTTGCTTTTTCTCAATTGCTTTCAGCTCAAAAATAACCCTTATGTCAAAGTTGCATATTTTGGGGTGGCGTGTTTTGCTATCTTTTTATGCCTGAAGGGGATGAAGAGATTTGGCAAAGCATGAGCAGCCTGCTCTGTATGGAAGGCAGAATAGTTCCTCCTACATTAAGTAGGTCATTGCACACCCTGGGCTCTCGGAGCATTTTTATACCGTTACATTTTAATAGTGAAAGAAGCTGAAATGACGACCCCACCTGCCCTCACTGTGAGTTTGAATTCCATCATGGCAAGACTTTCTCTTTTCCAAGCCCCATATTTTTGGCCCACATCCTCCCTGCTCCTTCCCCAGTGGATGGACAGCCAAGCATCCATGTCTGTGTTAGCACAACAATACAGAGTGTGCTACGACAGAGGAGCAATAGGAGACAGAAAAGTCACTGTTCTTAGCTGCTCAGCTCTGAAGAAGGTAAATGAATCACAATAGACGCAGCCTCTCTTCGCCACTCAGGAGAGAGTGACAGGGACAGAAACAATCTGGAGGCAATAGTGGAGAAGGAGAAGGAGACTTGGTAGTTGGGATGCCAAGACAGTCATGCAAAATGACTTCATGGAGTAAAAAGACCAATTGAGAGCCAGTTGGCACAGTATTGTCACAGTGCACTGACAATGCTCAACAATGCTGATGATAAAATACTTCTCTATAAAACCGGTTTTTTAATCTAAATTCTAAATCATTGGTACACTTTCTACTGAGTTTAAAAAATTGTGGTAAATGAATACTAGGAAGCTGTAAAAAGGAAGGAACTCCTACCATTTGCAACAGCATGGATGGAGCTGGAGAGCATTATGCTAAGTGAAATAAGTCAGTCAGAGAAAGATAAATATCACATGCTCTCACTCATTTGTGGATTACAATGGACAACATAAACCGATAAACATAAGCAGATGTAGAGACAGAGAAGCATCGATCAGATGCTCAAAACTCGGAGGGAAAGCAGGAGAGGGTGGGGGTGAGGGGGAAAGATCAACCAAAGGACTTGAATAAATAAATAAATAAATAAATAAATAAATAAAAATTGTGATAAAATAGACATAGCATAAAATTTACCCTCTTAGCCATTTTTAAGTATACAGTTTGGCTGGGCATTAAGTACATTCAGATTGTTGTGCAACCATCACCACCATCTCCTGAATGCTCTTCATCTTGCAAACTGAAACTCTGTACCCATTAAACACTAACTCTCCTTTCCCCTTTCTCTCCAGACAATGGCAACCACCATTCACTTTCTGGTTCTCTGAATTGGACTGTTCTAAGTATCCATAAAGGTGGAATTATACAATATTCATTCTTTTGTGACTGGCTTATTTCAGTTAGCATAATGCCCTCAAGGTTCATCTATGTTGTAGCATGTATTAGGATTCCCTTCCTTTTTTTTAAGGCTGAATACGGTGACCACATTTTAGTTATTCATTCATTTGTCAATGGACATTTGGGTTGCTTCAACATTTAACTATTAGGAATAATGCTGCTATAAACATAGGTGTACAATTATCTCTTCAAATTTCTGCTATTAATTCTTTGGGGTATATAATGAGAAGTAGAATTGCTGGATAACATGGTACTTTCATTTTCAATTTTTGGGGTAACTATCATACTATTTCCCATAGAATCCATACAATTTTTCATTCTCTCTCATCATTGGTGTTTCTACCTCTCTCTCCCTCCCCTTTCCTCTCTGAAATCAATACAAATATATATATATTTAAAAATAAAGCATAACATTTTTTATGGTTACCTAAACTGGGTCATTTGTAACCATTTCATTATATTTTATTTAATATGTTGTTTTCATCGGCATAATTAAGGAGATTCAATAAAATAAAATATTTATTGTCGATATTTCTTTTCTGGCCCTTATAATTATTTGTGCTATTATTATTCAGTAATTTCAAGATTATTACTGAAATACTTTTGTCACATAGAGATGTGAGAAGGAACCCCCACACTAGCTGTGTCTCTACCTTCCCTGTCCATCGCCCTGTCCTTGTGAGGGCAGCAGTGGAGACTGTGATGTGGCCTGTGTAGAGTCGTCCTTGTCACAGAAAAGAAGAGTATCCTGGGTCACAAATGTTCAAAGATCCCCCAGTGAATGAACTTGGGCATGATTAAAATCATTCGTTTAGCAGAATAATGTTTTCAGTGAGTTCAAATACAACAAGGGCCCGAGGCAGAAGAAAGAGCCTTAGGAAGCAGCTTTAACACACATGCCCTCTATGCCACAGTGGCCTTCCCTAAGTGGCTCACCTGGAATTGCCTTTATGAGGAGGGTTTCTCGCATGACCCATGCGTTAAGCTGCACAAGGTGTGCCCAGTTCTGAAGGACCACTCTGGAAAGATCAGCAGGACCTGGTACAAAAGGTACCTCTCAGACCAACCAGAAAGGAAGAGGAGGCTTCCGGGGCAGCCGCCGACTGTTTGGAAGGAGACCTGAGTCTGGCTGTACCTTCCTGGTGGAGGCTGTGGCCGTTGTTTAATGTTGAGCTCAGGTTGCCAGAGTCAACGTTTTTCATCCTTTCCGTTGGCTTTGGGGGTGAAAACTTAATGTTTCCTTAAACCCAGAGCTGCCAGAGGCCCCATCCAAACTGGTCACTACCCTTTCTGGCCCACAGAAACCTTTCCTGCAAGCGTCTGAATTGCCCTTTCCTTTCAGAACAAAATGTACTTTCTGCCTCTGGTTTCTCTCCGAACTCCTAAGGTGGGTGGGTAAAATCCATGCATCACTTCATTAAGACTGGATACCTTATGATTATATCAGATTCTCTGGAACCCACTCCATTGTTTAATTTTAAATATGTTGTTTTTTTTTTGAGAGACAGAGAGAGAAAGCAAGAGGGAGGGAGAGAGAGAGAAATACTGATCAGCTGCCTCCTGTAACCCCCCGCCCCACCCCTCAACTGGGGATCCAGCCCCCAACCTGGGCATGTGCTCTGACTGGGAATTGAACCAGCAATCTTTTGGCGCATGGGGTGATGCTCAACCGATTGAGCCACACCAGCCAAGGCTCCATTGTTTAATTTTAGACTGAAATGCACCATGCAACAGAAAAGTGCAGAAATTCCAAGTGAATAGCCTGATGAATTCTCATAAAGGGAATCTACCCAGGTAACAAACACCAGATCAAGAAAGAGAACATGACTACCATCCTACCAGATCCCTCAGGCCCCTTCTAGTCACCACTCCCCAGCAAGGGTAACCACTATCCTGAGTTCCACAGCACAGAGACTATGATAGCGACCTCCCAGAGTATTATGAAGACGGAGACACTATGTGCTAAATGCCTCAGGCAGTGGTGGCACATATATGCTCTCCATAGGAGCAGTCATTGTAGTGGGAGAGAGAGCCAAGTGTTGTCATGGAAAGAAAAAAGACTGGGATCCAGCAAACATGGGCTCGAATCCTTGTTCCGCCCACAGGGAGACAAATGATTAAAATTCTGTCTCTGCGCTTCCATAGCTGTAAAACGATATAATCGTATTCCCTACCTTAGAGGAGTATTAACAAAATTAAATGAAAATCAGCGCATTTCCTAGTGAATCCTATGCTCAAGGAAAGCTAATCCTGCATTTGTACAGCACACATATTTAGATGCCAGTCACCACATCCTGCCCGAGGCTTATCATTATTGAAAGCACAGACAGCTTGGCTAATTTCACCGCTACCTACAGCGACAGCAAGAAAGGGAGAAGGAACACTTAGTCTCTGAATCAAATTTCTGTTTTCTCTTCTTTATACATCAGTACTGCTTTGCAGGGGAAGCGGGGAAACATCACTTAAGACTGTAGAGTTTAGTCTCCTGAGGAACCAAAAGAAATATTTTTTAAATATTTAAACATTTAAATATTTCTTAATTTTTTGAAATTTTAGCAAAGAACATGTATTACTTTTATTATATGAAAAACAAAGATATTAAAATAATATCTATTTTTTCCTAAAATTGAATTGAAAGCATATAAATGGAATAATACACAGTAAACCCTTTATTTTGTGGACCTCGATATAATGGACTTCAGATTTGAGGAACAAAATTTCCTATTCCTGTGTCCTATGTGAAAATTAACACCCTGATAATTTTTAAATGCTTTTAATCAAGATTTGCTTACACTTAAATTATCAGGTTATTTTATGTTATTAATTCACTGTTATTTTTAACAAATTTGAGCAAATAAGCTGTATATTGGAAAAAACACTGTAGTAATTTTGCCGACATAAATAAATATTACATATCTACAACTATAGTCTACATCAGTGATGCAGTGATGGTGAACCTATGACACGCGTGTCAGAGGTGACACGCGAACTCATTTTTTTTGGTTGATTTTTCTTTGTTAAATGGCATTTAAATATATAAAATAAATATCAAAAATATAAGTCTTTGTTTTACTATGGTTGCAAATATCAAAAAATTTCTATATGTGACACGGCACCAGAGTGAAGTTAGGGTTTTTCAAAATGCTGACACGCCGAGCTCAACAGGTTCGCCATCACTGGTCTACATTCTTAAATCCAAGAGTCACCCCTCATAAACAATATTCAGGGAATGATTAGCATGTGATCACACTCGTGGCGAGCGGTCATTGGTTCTTCTGTCACGTGGTGTGACCTTCTGCAGCTGTTTTAACTAGCGCAGGCCGCTGTCCTCTCCTGCAACAAGCCATGACCCCACCATGTGCATCTGTTTACTATGGTGACTTACTGAATACTAGACCTTTTCAGTCTAAACTTAAAATTACAGTAATACATATAGAAAATTTTTCTGTGAAATTAAGCTTCTCTGTGAAATTAAACTTTTCATGCATACTCCACTTTACAGAAGTAAAAACAAGTAAACTAACTAATTTGTCAATTTTTTAACATACTCATTCAGAAAACATACTTTATTATATAACAGACTTTTGGCTTTTAATGAACACCCCGTCGCCTGAATTAATCCATTCTATCGAGTTTTTACTGTATTTTTTCACCCTGTCTACAATGTCAATGTTTAGGTTTCCATCAAGCCAGTGAGTAACCTAACTCTGCAGTCTCCTGACTGGGCCTATCCAAGTTTGAAGATCTTCATCGCAGAAAGCGGGTGCTATTTTAAAGGAACATGGTCCACACGAGAGTAAGGGGAGCCTAAAATTATTGTGAAGTCCTTTGGGGAGATAATGGCAAGGCCATTTGAAAATATTCTGTCTTGTCTGGTAGCAAAACAACTTTAAGTCGTACTTCCCGAACAAGAAAATAAGTGATTCTTATTGAGTTATGGGGATGATAGCCTTGTTACAATAGTTTATGACTTTATGAGGCTTGTGCTGTAGGTGCTCCCTAGAAAGTACTTGACTTCCACATGTAAATTAATGAAGTAACAGTTTGTATAAACGGGAAATACAGCCTCCCCACTGTCTGCGTCTCTGAATGCCCCTGGTAGTGAGAGAATGTGCCAGCCATTCATCGCAACCAGCAAGAGAGGGCACGTCAATTGGACCGAATAGTTCATTTTCATGCTATGAAACGCTGTGCAATGCCATGGCCACATTTAATGGCCCAAAGTGCAAAAGGAAACAAGCCATCCCCTTAAAAACTATGAAGCCCTGAAGAATGAAGCTGGGACCAGACTGTGGAATGTGCTTTGAACACACTTCTGGGCTCTCAAACAAGCCAGGCTTGGTTCATGGAGCTCTAGCCAGCTTCCAAGCACAATTTTCTGCAGAATTATTTCAGAAATTGTGCTGAAGTAGTGTCCTATTTTTTTTAAGAGAAGCATTGAATAAAAATATCCCAAGCATTTTGTTCTAAAGCACAGCAAATACTAGTATTTTTATCTTAAAAATAGCAATTGCTTCCTTAGGTGGGTAATAATTCAACAATTAAAATGGTCTTGAGTTGGCTGATTTTTTTTTTCCTGAAGAGAGTGTACATGATATTAAAAGCATGTAATACTAACATCTCTTGGCTTCATAGCTGCCACATACACAATCACAAGACCTCACCATGACCCTCTCCCTACTGAAATAGGCTCCATTCATTTCTTCAAGAGCTCGGACATGTTCCTTCCAAGGGCCCACACGCCAACCAGGTGGCATTATCTTTCTTATTGTCTTCTGTTTTCTTCCGACACCACTTGTCCTTGTCTGCATAAAGCCACTCGGAAAAGCCTTGTCGCCATCAAGGCACATAATGAAAATGTCACTGTCTGTGCCAAAAAGGCAGTTTCTGGAAGTCCCTAAAATGTGCAGGCCCTTTGTTCACAGGGCCAGTTGCGAAGCTAGGGGAAGTGGTTTGGCCTATCTTGTAACACTACTCTTGACACTCACAAAGTGCCCCGGAATAGTTCTGTTAGGGCCTAGCCTTCACTTCTTGCCCAGAATACTACCGTGTTTCTCGTGAAAGTTGCTTTCAAACATCCACAGTCATGGTTTCTCAAACAAAATCTGCAGAATAGTGGCCAGAATATCCCCTTCGTATTCTATCACTCTCAACTAAACCTTCTCCCTCCCTTACCAATTACACATGTTCCCGTGTGTATATCTATAGATTCAAGTGGATACTGGGTTGGGGAAGGAGGAGGTTGGGGGAGACATGGGAGGAGGAGGAGGATGTTTATATAGATCGTATCTTTGTCTCAGCTCAGCCAGGCTAAAAGTCCCAGGTTGAATATTAAGGAATATTGGCTTTACCCACACTCAAAGATGAAAGAGCCCATTGTTAGAATCATTCATCACACATGACATTTGCCCTCTGGCTGAAACAATACATTGCAGAGTTCAGAGCTGTTGACCAGAAATTAGGAAATTTGGATTCCTGTCCTAGCTCTGTCCCTTGCCAGCCTGTGTCCATGGACACGCATGAGGCAAAACACTTTGTCTTATCAGAGCTCTACCCACACAGCCTAACAACAGTTCAGTTAATATTTTTAGCTCAAATTCCTTTGAGCTATCTTAGCCCCCATCCCCAAATTTGAAATGATAACAGCTATCTTATCTGCCAATGGGGCTGTAAAACTAAAGATATATGTGGACCTGCTCCTTTCCCTTCTGAGGCAAAACACAATCCTGGTGAATCTGATGAACAGGATCCCGCTACTGTGTCTCCTCACCCAGGAAGAGAACCAGGGCCCAGCTTTTCAAATCCTTCCTGGAGAGTACTCTGCTACTCCTTCAGAGGCTGTTTCATGATCAGAATATATGAGCACCTCCTCCTCAAAGCAACCTGCTTTTATTCAAGCACTAGCATTCAAGAAGTTTTAGTGTGTTTGTTTTTTCTCAAAGATCTTCTACTATTTTTCACTATGAAATGGCTAGTGCCACAACATTAAACAGACCACAGGTGCCTGATAATGCAACCGCAGGACAGTGGACGCTGCACCCACCTGGGCTCTCAAATGACTATAAAGAGCAGAGCTGGCCAACCCTCACTGGACATGTAGCAAAAGCAAGAAACAAACTTTTGTTACGTTCCGCCACTGGAACTTTAGGGATAATTTGCAATCTCTTTGTAACCCAGGTGATCCTAAGCAATTCAGGCTAACGATAAAAATCCACTTTTGTTGGGTCTTAAAATCATTTTTAACTATTGCATGATTTAAGAGCATATTAAGAAACAGTGGCCACAGAGTCTTGACCCCACCAGACTCCAGCCACACCCAGATAACTAACTTGTTGTGTAGCCTTGGTCAACTCGTTATGTTGCATAGGCCTCGTTCTCTTCTTTTAATAAATGAGGAGAGGGGACTAGATTAGCCTTAAAGGGCTTTCAGGACCAGCATTCCATAAATGAACTTCTGGTTGCTTGTGGAACCTACCCACTACCTATAACTTTCTTTTTCTGGGACTATGCTTTCTTAAAAAACTATTTTTTTTTCAAATACTGTCAGGTTACTTATAAATCCTGTATTTGTATGGGAATAGTTCTACCATATGAAGCAAGGTGTGTGTGTGTGTGTGTGTGTGTGTGTTTTAGCCATGCAATAAACACTTCTACAATTTAAGTAGTTAAAGCACAAAAAACTTAACTCTACAGAATCCATAATTAAATGTATTATTGGTGAGTGAATTAACAAAGCGGTAATTATAGTCAGAAGAATAAAGAAGTGCTCTAAAAAGATATAGAATTGAAAAATAATAAAATTAAGCTATCATCAAAGCAAATTGAACCAAGGCTGTTAGGTAATTTCCCATATGATAGGGGAGTAATCCTTTTCAATCTATGAAATCCAGTTCTGATTTTTAATTCTTTTGCAGTGGAGCCTTCAGAGGGCTTTAGAGCAATCATGTGACAAGAAGAGATCGTGCACAATTGTGTCTGCAAGGAGTGTGGGGGAGCCCAGCTTTTTGTTTTGATATGAATTCAGTTTTCAGTCTCTGGCTTTGGAGCTGAAGTACTGGCACTGACTCCGGTTTTCCCTCTAACATTTGCCTTGGCTGTAGGGCTAAGCTACAACTGCATCAATTAACATCTCAGGCTTTGCCCAGTCCATTTCCTGCTTGTCGCCTAACATTTTCCTTGAATCATTTTCAAATTCTCTTTTCTGAACAAACCTGTACTTATCCCATGACTGGGCACTGACATAATCAAGTCATGTTTGTTCATTCATTTTTACTGCTTAGACCTGTGTTTGGAAAATGAATACCTGTACCACTTTTTTTAAAATCCTCACCAATAGCCTCTGGTGTGCAGGTGTCATTAGAGGTTAAGAGTAGGCCATGAAAAAAAAAAAAGCAGATGTAAAGAAGAAAAAAGCAGGATGTTTTTGGCTTCAAGAATCTATTTTTCAGTATCCTCTTTCTCTGGCCTTTTAAGCAAGCTTTTCCTCTCTGGCTTCTCTCTAAATGCTTCCAGTTCCCCAGTCAAATAAGTGTATTGTATTCTTTTTCCCATTCCAGTATTTATTGCTTCAAGATTCTTCAAATGAATTATTTTTCTAACCTCAGAAGTATATCTTATGGCAAATAAACACTTTAAAAGATGTTCAACATCATTAGCATTCAGGGAAATGCCAATTAAAGCACAAGGAGAAATTACTGCACACTCTTTAAAAGATGTTCAACATCATTAGCATTCAGGGAAATTCCAATTAAAGCACTAGTCAGTATGGCTGAAATGAAGAATCCTGACAACACCCAACGCTGGCACGGATGCAGAGAAACTGAATCACTCACATGTTTTCGGTGGGAATATAAAACAGTACAGCCACTCTGGAAAACAGTCTGACAGTTTCTAATAAAACTAAACACGTAATTACTATGGGACCCAGTAATTTCACTTGTGGGCATCTATCCCAGAGAAATGAATACTTATGTTCACGCAGAAACCTGTACACAAATGTTCTCAGCAGCTTTATCTTGATAGCCAAAAACTAGAAATAAGCCCCACCAGCGTGGCTCAGTGGTTGAGTATCAACCTATGAACCAGGAGGTCACGGTTCGATTCCCAGTCAGGGAACATGCCCAGTTATGGGTTCGATCCCCAGTGGGGGAAGGAGGGAGTTGCTGGAGATAGCCAATCAATGGCTCTCTCTCATCATTGATGTTTCTATCTTTCTCTTCCTCTTTCTCCCTCTCTGAAATCAATAAAAATATATTTTAAAGGAAAGCAAAACTAGAAACAAGCCAGATGTCCTTCTTGAAGTGAGTAGTCGAACAATTTGTGATACAAATAGTTAGGGAAAACCATTGACTCTTAATTTTGTCTTTCTTATTAAGATCTTTAATCTATCTAGATTTATCCTTTTTTAAAGTCAGAAAGAGGTTTATTTTATTTGCCCTAGTGACTATTCCCAGTACCACCTACTGAAAAATTCACCACTTCCCCAGTGTTTTGAGGGTCTGCTTTTGTCATATATCAAATTCCCCATAGATACATTTCTAAGCTATCCATCATGTTCCCTGGATCTTTATTATATTTTTGCACCTTCCCTTGAGGATTTTATTATCACAGCTTTATAGTGTATATTGCTGGTTTATTGGTGTGTTTCACCTCTTTGCTCTTCTTGTTCATAGCTATGTGAGCTGTTCATGCATATTTAACATCCCATACACAGTCCAGGACATATCTGTCAAGTTCTGTAACAAATCTTGCCAGAAGTCTTATTGAAATTGCATTGAATTTGTATATTAACTTTGAAAAATTACACAAATACTGCTGAGCTGTCTTATCCATGAGCAAAGTAAAATTTAATATAATCAAATGTTTGTATCCTTTAATAATGTTTTAAATATGTCCTGCAAAGTACTTATTCATCACTTGTTAGCTAAAGTCTTAAAGACATTATATTAGTAGTTGATTTTGTAAATAATATCTTATTTTCTGTTATATTACTTAAGTAGTTTTTACAGTATAGAAAAATACTGTTGATTTGATACATTTGTCTTGAGTATAGTAGCTTATTGAATTTTTACTAGTTTCATTATTTGTTTGTTAATTCCATCACTCTTTAGTGTAGATAATCATATAATCTGCTAATGGTGGCATTTGATCAAATTGATCACATTATGACATTTCCAAATCTTACACATCTGGTGTGGTTTTCCTGTCACACAGCATTAGCATCACCTCAAGCACGTTTATCAGTCAAAGGAATATAAAACATCATTGTCATACCCTAAGCTTAATGAAGCTGTCTCTCTAGCTTCTCCACAGTCTGATGCTGCTTTGTCTGGGGGTACAGCCCTCTACCAGGCAGGAACCCGTTGGCCCTCGAATCCACTCGTTGCTCTTTTCCTGCTAAGTGAGCCATTTATTACCAATGAAAGAACCTCTATGGTTGCATATCCTTGTGCCCATATCAGATTGTTCCCAACTAGGTCTAGTCAAAAACACTGGCAGGAGATAGAACACAAGGAAAAGAGGGAGCCAGGCATTTCTTCACTTTTCTCATGACTTCAAGAGATTGCTTCTCTCCTTTGGCTCCTACCCAACAGTCCTGGTGTGATTCCCACTCTGCCAGGTGGCTTCAGCTCTTGGGCTCTGGTAACACCATGTCCTCCCTGTGACCCCTAGTGTTGGGGTACCAGTGCCATCTTTCCCCTGTGATCCCTAGTGTTGGGGTAACAATGTCATCTCCTTGATGTGACTCCAAGTGTTGAGGTACTAGTGACTTTCTACTGCAGATCTCTTCACTGTCTGTGCTTGGCATTCCACCTATTATTTCTGTATCAAATTCCCTGCATTAAATTTTCTTTTCTGTAAATACTCAAGTTCCTTTTCTGTTTTTCTGGTTAGACCCTCAGGAAGCTGGTTAAAAGTTAGAGCATTTATAGGGCTGATAAATCTTCTATGGCTACTTTTCTGAGTGTTTTAACAATAATAAACAGGTATCAGTTTATCAAATATTTCTTCTGCATTATTTAAAATAATCATATGTGTTTTCTCCTTTAATCTACCAGTGTAGACATTATTCTGATAATTTTTCTGCTACTGAATCATCAAACCATTGGTTACTTACTATTTCAGTTAAAATGATTGGAATCCATCTGCTACCACTGATGACCTAGGTTGCATCATGCTACTTGGACAAGGCTGCCATGAACAGCCCAGCAGCCCTGCTTTATCATCCTCTGCAGTCAAATCCAGCCTGCAAAGGCTTCTCCAAATATCCTTAACCTTCACTGTTCCCCACCCCAGCCCCACCAGTGGACAGAAGTCTATTGAGAAGCAAGCTTCCTTTTGTGATGTCCCAAGTCCCTGTGGGCCACAATCATGAATGTTCCTAAAGTTCATACACAATCAGTTCTTGTAAATTGTTATACGCAGCATTGTGTCCTCCCAAAATATATATGTGGAGGTCCTAATCCCCAGGAATTCAAAACATGACTATATTTGTAGATAGGGTCTTTAAAGAGATAACTAAGCTAAAATGAGGTCATTAGGGTGAACCCTAATCCAATATGACTAGTAAGTATCCTCATAAAAGGATGAAAGTAAGGGCACAGACATATACAAAAGGGAAGATCATCTGAAGGCACCGAGAGAAGGTAGCCAATCTCTAAGCAAAAGGGAGGTCCCAGAAGAAACCAACCCTGCTAACACCTTGATCACAGATGTCTATCCTCCAGAACTCTGAGAAAATAAGTTTCTCATGCCCAGTTTTAGGCACCCAGCCTTTGGTACCTTGTTACTGTGGCACTAGTAGACCAATACAGAAGTAGATGACAGGAAAACTGCATTTGTTGCGGTTGGGTGAACCTGGACATGGTTCTACCCGCACAGGGCAGTTTATGCATTCACTTTCCTTTATCCACACATGTACATAAAACATATTTATCAAGGAAAAGCCAATCTACTTAAAAATCATTTCCAATGAGTAAATGATCACTATCATATGCATTTTAGAGAAACTAATATGAAAGAAATAGTAGCAATAATAATAATACTGTAGCTGAAAATATTAATAATAATAGAATAAAATACTGAGCATGTGCTATTAGTCAAACATTGCACTATAAGATTTACCAGCGCTGTTTCATTTTTCATCCTCAGAACCTAATGAAGTGATTCTCATGAGCTCCATTTAACAGATGGGGAAATGGAGGCTCAGAGAGTAATGCAGTAAATGGCAAAAGCAGATTTTTACCTGAAAGTGCAACTTCAAATTGCATTCTCTTTCTATTACAGCATATCTATAATAATAAAAGCATAATATGCTAATTAGACCAGACAGCTGAACGACCTTCTGGATGACCTTCCAGACAACCTTCCGGACAAAGCTGGGGCTGCGAGGGCCGAGCCCCTTGCACAAATTTCATGCATCGTGCCTCTAGTATATATATAATAATTCTATTTCAGTCAAATTTTATCAGGAAGAATAAATGCAAGCGTGATTTCATTTAACACTACTGATAAAATTGGAAATGATTTTAAAACTTGCCCTGAGAGGAAAGTAAACCTATAATCAGCACGAGATAAATCATCTTTATCTTTCACAGAAATAACTATAATCAAAGCTGTTCTCATATCTTCGTGATGCTGACCTCCTTTTTAATGGCTTGTATTTCAAACTTGAGCTCAGGCAAAAATAGTAGACAGAATGGAATGTGAACAAATCTGCACTCGCCAGACAGTTCTCAGATACTAGTTTTAACAGTTTTATATTCCAAAAGGATAATTTGCTTTACCCACATTAAAAAGTACATGAAAAAAAGTTTTAACTCAAAAATTTGAAAACATTATTCAGCTTTAAGTGAATGTAAAAACTTTAAATCTCTATAGAACTAAAGAAATATTCTATTTGAAAAAATTGAAGCATAATTTAAATATACTATCTATATTAATATATTTGGGGGAGTTTGTGTTTTGACCTAGAATTTTTTTCATGTATTCTTTATTTTAGATGATCTGTTCAATTTAAGAGGATAATAGGAATCATCTTGTATTAATTTTATCAAGCAGTATTTTGCTTTTACTTTTCATATTTTATCCAAATTCACCTAATGTAAGAGAGCTATGGCTCACTTTCCTATCATTAAGAATTCTGACTGAACTCCAGCCAGATGACCTGGTTGGAGTGTCATCCTGTATACCAAAAGGTTGCGGGTTCAATTCCGAATCAGGGCACATACCTAGGTTGAGGGTTCAATCCTCAGTCCGGGTGTGTATGGGAGGCAGCTAATAGATGTTTCTCTCTCACATATCTCTCTCTCTCTTTCTCTCTCCCTTCCTCTCACTCTGAAATTAATAAACATATCTTTGGGTGAAGATTAAAAAAAAATTGTGACAGAAATCTTCATTAAAGTACCATTTACTATTTGCCATGTAAGTATAACATTCAGCTCTAGGGAAAGGGGAATAAAGGCCACCATATGGATGGGCTTCACAAGGCAGATAAAATTAAACATCTGAGAGAATAATATATTTTAATTACATTAATAAAGATTTTCTCTTTGAACAAGGATGAGTTGATGTTTTATAGGTGAGTTCTGGTCTGAAAAGAATTTCTTGTCTCCCCCCCTCACCCTCCCACCCAACCACCAGCCCTTCAAGATCACTATTGCCTGGGATTTTAATACTATATTATTAGGTTGTGGGGTTTTTTTGTTTTGTTTTGTTTCCCAGATAAATGTCATGACTTGAGAATCTGAAATCAAGATGTAATTAAGTCATAATAGTCTTTAAGAAACTATAGAGAGATTTAAAATTGAGCGAACAAGCTTCTATTTTCTTACACATACAGCTTCTTTGACGGGCTTCCTGGTGAATGGCTGTTTTGGCTAATGCTGTCAGTATTTCTCCAAAAGGATCATATTCACATGGTGTGCAGAAGATAAGTACTTTTCTCACCCTCATTGTACAGATGAAAAATTTGAAGCATAATTTCCTGTCTAAATCATCTGACTCATGAGTGGAGGGGTGTATTAGTTATCTACTGCTCCATAACAAATTACCTTAAAATTTAGTCTGAAGCAACAAAAATGTATTATCTCACGATTTTTGAGGGTCAGGAATTCAGGAGTATCTTACTGAGTGGATGTGGCTGACTAGCTCTCCTCCCACCCCCACAGAGTGAGCGATCCACCAGAGTGAACAAGGAGAAAGGCCCAGGGCTCTTTATGGCCTAGTCTCCTAGGGGACACACCTTCACTTTGGCCACATTCTACTCACTAGGAGTGCATCTCCAAGTACTCAAAGGGCGAGGAAGTGGGATTCATCCTTTGAAAGGAGGATACATATTTAAGAATTTGTGGACATATTTAAAACCACTACCCAGAAAATTTGTCTTAACCTATTATTGCTGTATTGAGGTATGCATCATTTCAGTACGGGGAACATATCTTAAGTAAACAGCTCAATGAATGTATGTACACAAACATAACACTTGGATCAAAGTGTGGAACATTCCCTGCACAGGAGACTAAAAAAAAAGGTACTATTTTTAACTATAATTTTACCTTTTAATGACTACTATTTTTAACTACTGTTATCTGACATCTGTCATCATAAATTAGTTTTGCTGAATCTTAAAATTCAGATAAATGAAATCATACGGCATATACTTTTTTGGTGCCTGCCTTCTTTCACTGAAAATTGTCTATGAAATCGACCTATGTTATTTCTGTGGTTGTAGTTTATTCTTTTTCATTGTTCTGTTTCATTCCATTTTAAAAACACAGCACAGCTTTATATATGTCTATTCCACTTTTGATGGATATTTGGGTTCTTTACCTATTCTCTTCTATGAATATTCTTTTTCATGTCATTTGGTGGACAAATGCACTAATTTTTATTTGGTATATAACTAAGATGAGAATTGTTGGAACACAATACAGGTTTATGTTCAGCTTTAGTAGATAATGAGAGGTTTCCAAAATATCTATACTAATTTTCACTCCCACTATCAGAGAGTGAAAATTACAGTTGTTTATATCCTGTTTAACAATTGGTATTGTCTATTCCTAAGATTTTAATCTTGCTGGTGGGTAAGCATATTTTAAATTTGCATTTCCCGGTTTATACATTAAGTACCTTTTCATATGCATAGAAGCCATTTGGAGATCTTCTTTTGTAAAGTGTCTGTTCCTGTCATTTGCCTACTTGTTTTCACTGTAATGCCTTCCTCACATTAATTTATAAGTATTCTTTATCTATTTTTAGTTGTTGTTAATCCTTACCCGAGGATATTTTTTCCATTGATTTTAGAGAAAGTGGAAGAGAGAGGGAAAGACAGAAACATTGATGTGAGAGAAAAACATTTATCGGTTGCCTTCTGCTCGCGCCCTGACCAGGGTCCGGGCTGGGGAGGAGCCTGCAACCAAGGTATGTGCCCTTGAACAGAATCGAACCCAGGACCCTTGGATCTGCAGGTCAACACTCTATCCATGAAGCCAAACCAGCTAGGGCTATAAGCATTCTTTATGCGTTGAAGTATGAGTATAATGTAAATGTATTACAAGCATCTTCCCCAAGACTTTAACTTGCCTTTTCACTCATTTCCAAGTGTCATTTAATGAACATAAATTCTTAATTTTAACAAATCTTTTTTTCAGATTTTAGAGCTTATGTATTTTTATAACCTATATAACTGGATACATAAAAAATATCCAGTTTAGGAAAAATGAAAGCTAATACCTTTTGCCTTCTAGAAAAGTCATCTGAAATATAATTTCCACACTCAGTTCTTTGGAAGAAGGAGTATGGTTTTTAAGGAAAAGAGAGCCAATTATTTTTCAGTTAAAACATAAATGTCCAAGGAAAGATAAAGTGAACATAGGGGAAAATCTCACATATATCTGAGAAAATATAGGTACCAATATAGTTTTAGGGATGTAGATTGACCCCTGTCAGAGATGGGGTGGTAGGCCCTACAGTTTTTGTTTTGTAGCTTAGCAGGATTGAAACTTAGGTAAATAAGGACTGTGTTAGTCTTGTCTACCTATTTGTCTTGAACTCCTAGCAATGTCTGTGTTTTTTTTTAAGAAGTGCTAAAAATATGTGTTTAATGAAGCAATAGAAATGAGCCATTACTCAAAATGGAATGTGCCCTCCCAGCAAAAATGTGTTCTTTAACTGGGAAAATGTGTTTTGCTGAGTAAGGTAGAAATTTAAAGGGAGAAGTAATGAGAAGACATTTCAGTGAAATGCATACTAAAACTGCTCTTACACATAAATCAATAGGCAGAATAGAGAACCCAAAAATAAACCCTATGTATATCATCAATTAACCTATGATGAATATACAATGGGGAAAAGTCAGTCTCATCAATAAACATATTGGAAAAACTGGACAGCTACATACACAAAATAAAATTGGACCACTCTTTCACCCTATACAAAAACAACTTAAAATGAATTAAAGGTGTGAACGAAAGACCTAAGACCATAAAACTACTAGAAGAAAGGCAGTAAACTCCTTGACATTGGTTTGGGCCATGACTTTTTTTTTTTATTATTTAACAGCAAAACCAAAGGCAACAAAAGTAAAGGCAAACATCTTAAACTAAAAGGGTCTGCACAGCAAAGGAAACCATCATCAAAATGAAAAAACAACTGATGGAATGGGAGGATATATTTGCAAATCATATCTGATAAGGGTTAGTATCCAAAATACATAAAGAACTCATACAATACTATAGAAATAAATAAATAAATAAATAAATAAATAACCTCCCCACAATCCAATTTAAAAATGGGCAGAAGATCTAAATACACCTTTTCCAAAGAAGACATACAAATGGCCAACAGGCACAGGAAAAGGCATTCAAGGTCACTAATCCTCAGGGAAATGTAAATTAAAACCACAATGAGATATCACCTCACACTTGTTAGAATGCTTATTATCAAAAAGACAAGAAATAACGTGTTGGTGAGGACGTGGAGAAAAGGAAATGTGTGCACTGCCGGTAGGAATGTAAATTAGTGCAGCCATTGTGTAAAACAGTATGGGGTTTCCTTCAGAAGTTAAAAGTAGATCTATCACATGATCTAGCAATTCCACTTTTGGGTATTTATCCAGAGGAAATGAAGACACTAACTCAAAAATATATCTGCACCACTTCCATATCCATTGTAGCATTATTTACAATCGCCAAGACATGGGAATAACTTAAGTGTCCATTAGTGGATGAAGAGTAAAAAAATTTTAATATACATACACAGTGGAATATTATTCAGCCATAAAAAGAAGGAAATTATGCCATTTACAACAACATTGATGGACCTGAGAACATTATGCTAACTGAAATAAGTCAGAAAGAGACTCATAGATACAGAAAACAGACGGTTTGTTTGCCAGAGATGGGGAATGGGAGTGAGCAAAATGGGTGAAGAGGGTCAAAAGGCATAAACTTGCAGTTATAAAATAATTAAGTCCTGGAAATGTAATGTACAACATGGTGACTATACTTAATAATACTGAAAGTTGCTAAGAGACTAGATCTTAAAAATTCTCATCACAAGAAAAAAAATTGCAACTATATGTGGTGATGGATGTTAACTAGACTTATTATGGTGATAATTTCACAGTATATACATTATCTTGTACACCTGAAACTAATATAATGTTATATGTCAATTATATCTCAATATAAAAATAAAATAAAACTACTCCTGTAGACAGAATAATGGCTTCCCAACAATATCTATGACCTAATCCTCAGAACTTTGAATATGTTACTTTACAAAGCAAAAGGATCCTTGTTAATGTGATTAAATTAGGATTTTGAGATAAAATTGTCATGGATTATCCACAAAGGCCCAATCTATAATAATAAAAGTGTAATATGCTAATTGGACTGGACAGCCGAATGACCTTCCAGACATCCTTACAGATGACATTCCAGATGAAGCCAGGGCTGTGAGGGCCGAGGCACCCATCGTGGTTGCAAGGGCTGAGCCCCTTGCACAAATTTCATGCATCAGGCCTCTAGTGTAATCATAATAATCCGTATAAAAGGTAGACAAGAGGGCCAAAAGCAGGAATAGAAGATTTGACCATAGAAGCTGAGAAAGGCAAGGAACAGATTCTATTCTCAAAGATTCCAGAAGATACCAGCTCTGCCAACATCTTGACTTCAGCCCAGGGAGAATGATTTTGGACTTCTCAAGAACTATAACATAATAAATCTGTGATGCTTTAAGCCACTATGTGATAAGTTGTTACAACAGCAATAGGAAACTAGTACAATCACAGTGAAAGGTCATTGCATACCAACCAGATGGGCAAAAATTAAATAGAATGGCAGTGCTTGTGTGGCCAAGAGTATGACACAATGAGAATTCTCAAACACTAACCACAAAAGTGCAAAAGGATGCAACCACTTTGGGAAAGAATTTGCCATTAGCTAGTAAAGTGAAAGCTCCATATATCCTCCAACCCAACAATGATCTTTCTACACACGTATTCTAAAGAAAATCTTGTACAGATACACCAGGAATACACATGGCATGAACTTTACAGCAGCACTGTTTGTAATACTAAATTACTGAAAACATCCCAAATCCCCACTAAGACTTGATTGAAGAGAAGTGATGTGATAGGTTTGTAGGACGGGAAAGCATATAGCAGAAGAATATGTGCACTCAAGTTAGGTGAATTATTCTAGGTGCATATCCCAAACAGCTGGCTGTGGAAAGACACATATAAGATTCCATTTAGATAAAGTTTGGAGCAGACAAAGCTAAATAAGTAGGAATATATAACCATGTGTTAAAAAATAAATGAAAGCAAGGAAATGGGTAGTGTAATGGGTCTGGAGCAAGCAGGGCAAGGAAGAACCTCAAAGAGACAGACTGTTGGTATTGTACTTCTTGAGCTGGGAAGCAGGTATTCCATTAAAAAAATAATATTCTTTATCTACACATTTTTATATATATTCTTTTGTGTATATGACATATTTCAAAATATAAAAGGGCTATTCTCTAATATCTTTTGTTTATTTTTTATAATGTCCTCAACTAAGTTTTTGCACACCTTTTGTTAGATTTGCTTTTATGTACCTTTCTTTTTATTTTTTGGTTGCTATTATAAATGGTAGTTTTTTAAAGTTGTGTTTGTTGCCAGTTTGTTAAAATGCAACTAACTTTTGTATATTGTTCTTCCATCTGGGAACATTGTGAAACTCCCTCATACTAATAATTTTTTATAGATTATTTGGTATTTTTATGTAGATAATCATGTCATCTGTAGACAATTTGATCCTTTACTTCTTCATAGCTATTTTCTTGTCTTATTACAATGAATAAAAGTTTCAGAGCAGTGTCTAATTTACAGAGTGATAGGGGCTGTCCTCAACTTTTTGCTGATTTTAAAATCTCATTACTGAGAATGATGTTACTATAGGTTTTGTAGATATTCTCCATCAGGTTTTAAAAGTCCTCTTCCACTCCTGCTTTGCAAAATGTCTATAACCTTCTGAGTTGACTATAATTTTCTTTCCTTTAATCACTTAATAGAGTAAATTACACTCATAAATTAGTCAGATTTGGTAATAATCTCTATAGTATCCATACTTACATCTCATTTTCAATGGTAAATTTTAATGGAGAGATATGTTGAGATCTATAGATCTCTATATATAAAACAGACAAAATCAGTCTGTAAGAAAAAAATTAAAAAATGATAGGACATATCTTTACAGATTTATTGTGTCCTTCCCAAAGGTACAGGGTCTAAGATAATATAAAATCATATCCATTTTATTGCCTTGAAAACTATTGCTATGGTTATAGAAATAGTAGATTGCATTTGAAAAATATCTGGTGGTATCCTTAGAAATGCCAAATGACTGTTCATTCAGTTCTTGTTCTTAACTTATAAGTAAGGTCTTGGCAGGACTGCCCAAGTACCTCTCTAGGTTTGGGGTTCACATGTTGTAGTAGATATTTTGACAAGACAGGAAGAAGAAATCTGCCATGTTTTTCTCTTGATTTCACATACTATACAACAGCAATGCGATGCACTTCCCCATCTGTTGGCTGCACACACACTTGTACTCATCTCATTTTTTCTCTTGCCTCTTTCCCTAATGTATCACAAGGAAGAATGGCTTATGATTTCTTTGCCTAAATTTGTATGATGAGGTTCTACAAAGCTAAGAAAGAAGAAAACTAATAGACATAGTGGGCGAAAATAACCTCTCACATCTACATGTGAGAAACTCAGCTTTAAAGTGCTGGAAGGATTTACCCAAATGCATTAACAATGGGTAGGAGCAGATCTCACTGCTCATGGGAATTCTTGTCAGAGCTGAGACTTCTGTCCAGGGGTCTGTGGGGCTTGAGGACTTATCCAGCCTTGATGAGAAGGTCCCAGGTAGGCTGTTCTTAGAAGGTAACCTTCATTCCTCTTGACAGGTCATATGTCAAACATCCTAGTCTCTTGAGTGGAAACCAAAATGGAGTATATTGAAATAAACCCTTATTTACCAAGCTTTCCCCATAGCAAAGTGTCACCAGTCATGGATTGACTAAAAGGCTTTCATGAAAACATAAATAAAAGGTGGACAGATGGCAGGGGAGTTTTCCTGAGAGGTTTCCAAAGGCCATATTCTTTAGAAGAACTGGGACTTCCCTTGGAGCAAAGCAGTAGGTTACTAGGCTCTAGACTCGAGAGAATAAATAAAATGGTCTGATGTTCATTTTTCATGCTCAGTAAAATATTGATGGAGTACCATTGTCAAAATCTATTAGGTAAACTGTAGAGTATGCTTTAAATTACAGTCCTTTATATTTCCAGACACACATAAAAAATCATCTTTCAAAATGTTCCAGAGTAATAGGTGTGAGAAAAAAATACTGAGATCTGGTTTATACATTTGATAATAAAACCATCAATATTGTATTTAAAGAAACCAGTGTTTGTTACAAAATCTAGCAAAAAAACAATGAACCATCTGACTGTCCTTACATATGTACTAAATATTTATTTTTCTCTCTGTGTAATTTCAAAAAGATCATTTGTTTCAACAGTTTTACAAGCCATTATTAAGCATTTAAACATTTTACTTCTAGCAGTTGTAAACATGTGCTTTGCCAGTTTAAGCCCTATAGTAATAGGAGAATAACTCAAACCTAACATACATTTATTTACCGACTATATAAAGAATATTCTTTGGGGATTACAGTAGATAGTATGTTTTTATGGGCAAGGGCAACATTTTTTACAGTGGCAGTATAAAAACACTGGAGAAAGCATTTTGTCTTTTTTTTTCATGTACAATGTTCCCTCCAGAGCAGACCTTTCTTTAAAATGTTCTTATTACTTACTGAGGACACAGAAAAGGCAGCCAGACATAGCTTTCAGTAGGTAATTAAGGGTTCTGGTCTCTTTCAATTTCTTGTACTTTCCTAATTACACTAAAACAAAGCACACAGAAAGAGTTAGGAAGAATCATATCCATCTTAGCTTAATAAGGCACTTGAATTACTTTTGTAAGCTTTAATTAGCTTCATCTTTTAAAATACTTTTATTTTAGAACAATTTTAAATTCACAGAAAATTTGCAAAGGTATTACAGAGTTCCCATACACCCCTCCCCCCCATTTTCCCTATTATTAACATCTTATGTTAGTATGGGACATTTGTTACAATAATAAACCAATATGGTAAACTATTATGATACTAAAATTCATACTTTGTTTGGATTTTCTTAGCTTTTACCTAATGATCTTTTTCTTGTCTAGCATCCCATCCAGGATACCACATTATATTTAGTCATCCTGTCTTCTTAGGCTCCTCTTGGCTGTGATAGTGTCTCAGACTTTCCTTGTTTTTGATGATTTTGATGGTTTTGAGGTGTACTGGTCAGATATTTTTCAGAATGTCCCTCAATTTCGATTTATATGAGGTTTATCTCATTATTAGACTGGATTGTATATTTGGGGGAGGAAAATCACAGAGATAAAGTACCATTTTTATCACATCATATCAAGGGTACGTATCATCAACATGATTTCATCACATGACGGTGACTTGACCTTGTGGCTGAGGTAGTTGATCAGCTTCATCACTGTCAAGTTACTCTAGTTTCTCCCCTTTCCATACTGTACTCTTCAGAAATATGTCATGCGAAGTGTAGCCCACATTGCAGGAGTAGGGAGTTATACTTTACTTCCCTGAGAGCAAAGCATCTGCAAAAATTATTTTGAATTCTTCTGCATAGGCAATTTGTTTATTCTCCCCCATCTATTTATTTACTCTTTTACTTATATAAATGAATCATGGATATTTATTTTATTTTATGGCATTTTTATTGATTTTAGAGAAAGAAGAAGAAAGAGGTGGAGAGGGAGGGAGAAAGAGATGAGTTGCTTCTCATACACCATCCCCCTCCCAAAAAAAACAAAACAAAACTGGGGACTGAACCCAAAACCTAAGTGGCCAGAGCATGGATATTTATTTTAAATTGTGGGTTATAATGCAATATTACTTTATTTTCTTGTTCAAATTGTTTCTATTTTAAGCAATCAGAGCGCTTTCACTTGACTCATGTTCCTTTGACATACAATTGTCATTATGAGTGTATTTTGTCTGTTTGTTTGTTTTTTAACACAGTCTTAGTTTCTGGCACTCTAAGATGCTCCAGGATCATCTCATTTATGTCCTGCCTCAGTCCTAGAATCAGCCATTTCTCCACACAGCCCTAATTCCTTTTATTACAGAATGGTATTATAAATCAAGATCTGAGTTCTAGGAATGCTTGTTGCTACTGGGGTATCATTTATTTTAAGACCCCTCAGCTAACAGAACAGGATATATAAACTGTGTCTATACAATTATCAGTATGTCTTATATGTAACCACCTACATCTATATAACCATCTATATCTATGTTAAGCAAACCATGAGTTCCTACTGATGTCTCCAACTTTTATCCAAACCATTGATAATTCTAGCCTTCCCTTCTTATAGACAGTAACCTCCCACTCAAACAGAGAACCATCCATCATCTACTTATTCAATTACTCAATTCTAGTACAAATGTATAGCAAAATCATAACTGTTAACCCATAACCCCATAGGAAACACCTGTATCAACTAGAATACAGTACTTATGTACAGTTTCTTGTGCCTGAGTCTTACAGATTCCACTTATTTCTGATGTTACTTAGGTCAGCACCTGCCTCCCCTCAACCCCCAACTGGCTTTATTATTTAAAGAGAAAGGAAAGAAGAAATAATCAACTGATAAACTTTGACACTTTGGTATTTCCACTTGCAAATTAGAAAATTGAAGCAGCAATGACAAACTCATCATGTCAATCACTGTTTTAATATTTTATGTAAAAATAAAAAATCTTTTAGAACAAGAAATAGGTAGGCTCTGGAAGGGAACATTTTCTTATTTTTCAAAATGAAATGTAGAACATAACAGTTCAAGGTATTGATTTTATTTCAGCTTAACTACCCAGCTGTCAATAGGCCAGCTACATAAACAAAAGCAGAGTATAGGGAAAGAGATGAGAAGGGATCCTTATGCTAGAAGCATTTTGGCAAGACTCCTTTAGACTCCTTAAGATAGAGAGCACAGCTGTGTGCTTTATCTTTTAAATTCAATGTAGTTTCATATTCAAAAAGATTCTTTTAACATGCTTTTGACTTAGTAATAAGACTGTGAAATAATAGCTTAAGACCTCTTTAAGTTATCAAGCTTTAAAGAATCAACTTAAAATTTTTTCTTTTTTAAGTTCAATTCTCAAACTAACCTAAATATTTGAGCACAGTGTTGATTGGAAATGAAGGTTCTTTTTATTGAAAAATAAAGGCAGATAATTGTAGACTAATTCTACCTCTTTAATTACTGGGCACCTGCCTCAGGCTCTATAACATTTACTTTAAATAGTACTTTCTCCAAATTAATTTTTCTTCCTTCTTAGTTTAACTCTCTATCTCTCTCCCTTCCTCTCTGTAAAAAATCAATAAAATATATTTAAAAAAAAATAAAATAAAGGCAGATAATTGTAGACTAATTCTACCTCTTTAATTACTGGGCACCTGCCTCAGGCTCTATAACATTTACTTTAAATAGTACTTTCTCCAAATTAATTTTTCTTCCTTCTTAGTTGTATGGCATCTAATGACCTGACAGCCTATTTTGAATAAAGATGTTACTTTGTCAAATAAGCATTTATAATTTTTTGCTTTATTCAAAACTGATTCCATGTTTGTGATTTGGCCATATTAAACTTTCCTCCCCCTGAGAACCAAAGACCATAAAATATATTTCATAAACCACATAAATATAACCTTTTCTAAGTAATTCTTTCTACATCTATAATACTGGATTATCACACACAAGGGCAGACATAATGCCTCTTCATTTCAAGGACCCTGGGAAGAAAAATTCACTTGGTGTGAAGTCCAAGAAACAAGTTATCTGCTGAGATGGACTTCCCATGATCAACCAAGGTCCAAATTTTATAAATAAGAGTCTAGTGGTCATTTGCCAACAGGGGCACCTCACATACTCTGTGTACCAGGAAGAACCTCAGATTGAGGTTCCCACACTGGACCCCACTTGCTTATGCGTCTTAGTCCATCACTGCAGGAAAACTCTGGTTTCCTCTGTCTACTAATGGACTGAGACCTGCCATGTCCAAGCTCAACTACACAAACTGTATCTTCATTTGCATCTATACCAACCAATCAGAACTGCACGATTTAGACTAATCAAAACTGCACATGAAACAACCAAAATAGGAACTGTGGGCAGGAAAGTTCTCTATAAAAGGTGACCCCCTCCTCTATCTTGGAAGAGTACCATTTTAGTTGCTACTTGAATCTGTGTCTCCTGGGAGGCAGTTCTTTTTATTCAAATAAATGCTTTCATTATAACAGTCTAAAATTAATTTTGATTTATAATATCTTAACTTTCTGCGGTGCCATAAATCAGAATTTAAAGTGGTAACCCTATTGCATAAACCTGAGACTTTCCATCCCACTTGTAAGGAAGTTCTGGCCATGATTGCCTATTCTACATGACCTGGCTCCTGATCACCTCTCTGCCCTTCTCCCACTCTGCCTCTCCCTACTTCAACCAGCCATTGGGACCTCCATGCAGGGCTTCTTAGGAGTTAAACCCAATCCTGCCCATGGGCCTTTGACTGCACCTCCTTGCTCCTAGAGTTCTGCATGGCCCACCCTCTCACTCACTACAGTTAAGTCTGCTCAAAAGTCCTCTCCTCAGGAAGGACTATCGTCAAACAGAGGCCCCATCCCTCTCTATCCCTTTCTGCTTTATTTCCTTCCACAAGTATCACTATCTCATAAGATATTATGTACTTATGTGCATTTTTTCTACCATTGGAAGGTTAACTCCATAGGACAAGAAGTGTATCCTTTTTGTTCACTGCTGGAGCCCTAGCGTCTAGAACACTAGATGACCCATGGTAGATCTCAATAAATGGATTAATTAATGAATAAAACACTGTTAGAAAGAGATTCTACTAGAGCCCAAACTCCAAATCACAATCTTTGCTTAGACCCCAGAGGACATGCTATTGGGGGAAAGAGCTAAAACCCCACCTTGAAAAGCTGGGTTGAATGGTTTCCATTTAAACTTTTTTGGGGAGGGGGCAGGAAAACTCTTCTTTCACACACACACACACACACACACCACAAATACACACACACACACACCACAAATACTCACACACACACACCACAAATATTTAAGATGTAGAAAACAGGTTAAAAAGAAGCCACATTGGTCCAACCAAGGGTGGATGAGCCCAGAATGCTGCTCTTCCTCCCCAAAGGTGACCTCGAAGGCACTTCTCTGTTGGGGAGCACAAGAGACTTGGTTGGAAAGTTTGTAAGGAGGACATTCTGATAAAAGGGAAGTGTGCGGAAGGCCGCCTGCCCTGTTCATCCGAATTCCAACTTAGGTGAGTGTCGAAGGCGGCACCCCTTATTATTCCTTGACCTTTCCATACAAGCCTGTGCATGTGCAGCCCCCCACCCCCCGGTGTTTACTGGAATCCTTATGCTTAATTGGATGCCCTCTTGCCTAGAGAACAATGTAAACACATGTGTCCTCCCAAGATTACTCACCCTACTGCTTGTATCTTGTATCTAAAGATAAAAATTCCAATAAAAGCCTAACAAGGCAAGCAATCAAGGCTGCCCGGCTGCTATCAGTCAGGCCGTCCCTTAGCCCTCTCCCCTACAGTGAAACTGTGTCTGAGTAATCTGTTCATCCATCGTTCAGGGGCTGCTGGTCAGCCCCAGCACTTCTCCACGACCTTCAGAGTCCCAGGATGCTCATTGGCCTCTCCCAGCTTCTGCCTGCTGAGCTGGGATTCTGTACATTGTGTTCTGAAAACAATCTGCTCTCAACCACAGCAATTCTGGTAGTTCACACTCTCTTATTCTCGAGCAGCTGACCTGAAGCATACTGAGATTTCACAGGGAAAGTGAAGACAGTACTTTACTTCATCAAGCACCTCAGGTGTAGAATGTTGAATATCACCCTTTTCTCAAGAAGATACACTGACTAGAGCACGTGTGCCTCTTAATAAGAATGCAATTATTTTTACTAAGACTTATATATGTTCTAAATTTATTTGCACTTGAGATAGGAATTCTTTACATTTAACAAGGCCTCAGGATGCAATTGATAGAGAGCACTTACAGCAGCAATGTTTAAATATTCATGAAAATATTGTCATACCATTTGCCCCTTTTTCAGCTGAAAATAAACGACTAATAATCCATTTCCATCTTTTGAGAGCCCATCAAACAGGGAGGCTGCAAAGTCAGAGTGTGAATATTTAATTGAGAGCTCAAGGAAACCACTGTGATATTAAACGACCAGTAGTAGAAATTATACAGATCTGAATGGACTAAAGTTGTAGTGTCTTCAGAAGTTAGAACCTGTGTGGATAAGATAAATAATTGAAGCATGTGTGTGTGTGGAGGAGGGGGAGTATAAGTAAGCATGAGAAGGAAGTGATATCTTTTCTACCTTAAAATTTTATGATTGATATAATATCACACACCTATCATCCTGGCCTTCCATGTCTCTGGATTTATTTTGTTTGTCAGTTTATTTTGTTCATTAGATTCCATATATAAGTGAGATCATATGATATTTGTCTTTCTCTGATTGGTTTATTGTGCTTAACACAGACAATAGTGCAGTAAAGGCCTGGGGTGGAGGTGGGAGAGGGGAGAGGAGGGGAGGGAAGGGGTCATCTGTAATATTTTCAACAATAAAGATAAATAAAAATTTTAAAAATTTTTCTAAATTATTATATATGATAGCACTTCATTTTCATCTCCAATTTTCAGATGGAAATAATGAAGGGCAAGAATTTAAGTGTTTGGTCCAAAGTTCTCATCTCCCCCTTATGACATAGAAATAGGCAAATCTTTTAATTATATTGCTTAAGCACAGTCCCTCACTAATAAGAAAATGACTTAAATCTTCAACATGGACAAGCACCTACTAAGGGAGCCATTGAAACTCCACTAGATGTGGGCTCCTCAGATTCTATCGTCTTCACTTTGCTGCATTGGAGAGACTTCTGTGCCTGTCACTTTGCCAGCTGAGGTGAAGCTGGCATGTTCTAATAATGCATGAGCATGCTCTCACATGCAGGCAGAGTGCAGTTTAGGGACAGGTCATGTAGTTAGAAAGTTCATGTGTTAAAGCTGTACTTTGGATCTGGAATATATTTCCCATGGAAACAGTGTCACATATGGTAGTTAGGTTTTAAGACAAGACCACAAAGACTAGTCCATAATGAACCAAAATGAACCCATTAATGCAGTTTCAATGATGCGAGAGCCCATTTTCAACTTTGCATTCAGAAAAATGTAGTCTGAGACCCAAATGAGATCCTCAGGAATACTAGTATGTGTTTTCTGAGGAGGTTATAAGGGGGATGACATCCTTGCTTTGGGGTCAGAGCAAGTCACTTTGGTCAAGCCATTTAACTGTTTACCAATCCTTCCACACATGCTATGTCATCTTTTTACAGTAGTACTGTGCAGTAAGAATTAGCACCCAGGTTAGGAACTTCATAGAGGATGAAGGACACATATTTTAGGCAAAAGTAACTTACAGCTCTCTTTGCCATGTCATAAAGGAAGGCAGCTAAGCCCATCAGAATCCAAATGGTTTCATTAAGAACCCAACAGTGGTTATTCCTGATAGGTAATCAGGTCAGGGTTGGGATTCGCCTGTCAGACTTTTGTATTTGGGGTTCTTTGTAGGTCAAGGGATGGTATGTTGTAGGCAGGCTGAGATCTGTTGTAAAGGAGGCAGGCCCTGCCCATCAAGGCCAGGAGCATGCCCTGAATAACCCGGCTTTCCAGAAGCACTCCTGCATCAGCGAGCTTCCTTCTCTGGCATGACAGAGCCACCCTAGAGTCACTCAGGGCTTGGCCACAGCTAGGAAATGGCAACTTCTGCACTGAAATTAAATGGGTAAGACTTCCCTTCCCTCTTCTGTCATAAAATACCAGAAAGCAATAAGGAGGAAGAGAAACAAAATAGTACATGTCAGCATTGATGAAATAAGTAAATTGCTGCAGAAATCTGCCTTAGCCTCATGTGACACGAAGGAGCAGGTAGGGAATCAGGGCTGAGGAGGGGAGAGCCTTCTATTTGAATTCACCGGCCCAGAGAAGGGCTTAAAATATCAACTTAATGCTTCAGGAAGTCCTATCTGTGTGACATCCCTGCTTTGGGGCCAAAACAAGTCATTTTGGTCAGGCCATTTAACTATTTACTAACCCTTCCACAAATGCTATGTCACCTCATTTTTATAGTAGACCTGTGCAGTAAGAATGAGTACCCCAGCTTAGAAGGGGTAGAACCCAGGTGTGTTTTCAGGCAAAGTCCCAGTCTCAGCCTGATTCAGCAGAAGAGCTCTGCAAGAGGGAGGGGGGACTTTTATGCCCCTCCCCCACCTGCACTGGTAGTCCCCATCATTGGTAGTTGGCGGGGAGCTGCCTCAGGGCAATGGGGGATGGGGAATGCAAACTGCCAGGCATGTTGGGCTCTCTGGCACGGTACAAGTTGCAGCCAAGAACCAAGAACAGTTCTACAAAGACATCCACATATGCCAATCATTAGAAGCAAAAGCACATAAGAGCTAGGGGATGGGTGCAAAGATAAGGTCAAAGGGATTCCAGAGGGTTGGGGTGGAACATTGACAGAGAGTATCTGCTACAAAGAGACCGAGTGATTTTTTCCAGGAAAATCTGAAATAAATATAGGTCTTCAAACTTAAAATATCACTATCGCATTGAGTTTTCCATTGCCCAAAAAACCACACTTTTCCGGAACATTCCTGATATTCCTGCTATGGCATATACCTAAGACCTAATTGCCGCTTACTCTGGGAGGATTCTATTACAAAGCTACCAAAGTCACCTAATAAATCCCCAAATAACATACCCTGCTAACTTGATTACTAAAAAAATAAGTAAGATATTTTGTCAGGTCACTGATGATGACTGTAGCTTCCCTCAACAAAACAGGCGGGGACGCCGATGACTGAAAGAATGACTTGAATAGAATATCTGAAGTAAGATGAATTCACAGGAAATGAAGCTTTATTAGCTCAGTTGCCTCCATATGGAACTACTTGTTGGGTCAAGAGCTTTCCAGAAAACCATATGAAACCCTGGGAAATGTCTGTTTTGGATGCAAAAAAACCTCAAGGGATTTTATGAATTTAGATCTTTGTTATGGAAAAAGGAACTTTGAATTCGGCCTGGGAAGTTTGCTTTCTGGGAGATATGCCAAACTCAAAGTTGACGTGATTTGCAATAACCTAGTTAATCAACCATAAAAATCAAGGCTTTATTGTTTTTCAGAGATAATAACACTATAATTTTGAATACTAAGACTTATTGTGAGAAAATCAAGTACTTTAGCTAGGATATATGTTGGTTTAAAAGACTACTTAATGTAAAGATTTCAGCCAAGTGCTTGCCTTATACATAAATATCCAATATAGGGATATTTTCAGGTATCAGTTGCCCATATTTTTAAAAGATAAATTCCCCAGTTGGGTGGCTCAGTTGGTTGGAGCATCATCCTTTACACCAAAAAGGTTGAGGGTTCGATTCCCTGTCAGGGCCCATACCTATATTTCAGGTTTAATCCCCATTCAGAGCACATACTGGAGGCAATCAATAAATTTCTTTTCTCTTCTCTTCTCTTCTCTTCTCTTCTCTTCTCTTCTCTTCTCTTCTCTTCTCTCTTATCAATAAACACACCCTTGGGTGAAGATTAAAAACAATAGTAATAAAAATAAAGGATAAAGTGACTTCTGATACATTTCATGACTTAAAGTTAGGTTTAGTAATTACAGATCATTTTTTTGAAGAAATTGACTTTCACTGATTTAAGTCAAAGTTCACTCATAACTTATGCATAGTGAAAGCTGAATTTTTATGTAAACAAATCAGAATTTTGAAACTAGAACACAGACAGACTCATTCTTACTAGCATGATTTTGTGTGAGCCTGTTATTTCTCTTAAATAACCAAAATTTTTACCAATTTTTTAAAATACACACTATCTGGGATCCTAAGCTGAAATGTTATAAAGGCCTAGCCAAGCAGTTCGAGAGTTTGGCAGGAAAAGAGGGTGAAATTGAAGAGAGAAGCAGATCAGAAATATCAATCCCAAGAGAAATAGTGAAGAAAGCAAAGTTGAGCTGTTTCCTACTCCAGGTCCTCCCTCACCTTTTGAAACACCTAATGCTTTTTAGCTGCTGACGATCCCTTACTGGGTCTCAACCAAATATGCCCAGAAAGATAATTTGCTTAAAAAAAAATACTAGTTCCTGAAACTTCAGGTTCCCAAAGTGTGTTCTTCATATCCCTGGGGATCCCTGAGACATTATCAAAGGGCTACCAGATCAAAACTACTTTTACAGTAATGTTAAGATGTTATTTGCCTTTTTACTCTTATCTTCCCTTTAAGTATGCAATGGAGTTTTCCAGAGGCTATGTAATATGTGATAGAATAAAAGATTGCATCAAAATAACTAATGTGATAGAATAAAAGATTGCATCTGAAAAATAACTATATTAAATTGAATTAAAGCATGTCATTTCCCAAACAGGTGTTGATTTAAAAAGTAAAAGTTAACCCCTGGCCCGTGTGACTCAGTGGTTAGAGAGTCTGCCCAGAGAACTGAGGGTCTGGAATTCGATTCTTGGTCAAAGGCACATACCTGGGTTGCAGGTTTGATCTCTGGCCCTTTCGGTGCATGTGAGAGGAAACCAATTGATGGTCACTCTCACATCGATGTTTCTCTCTCCCCCTCCCTGCCTCTCTCCCTTCCACTCTCTCTCTCTCTAAAAAAAATAAAAATAAAAAATAAAAATAAAAAAATTCAATGGAAAAAATATCCTTAGGTAAGGATTAACAAAAAAAGGAAAATTTAAAATATCAATCCAAAAAAGGCAAATAAAGGAGGGTGGGACTGCAGGAGGGAAGAGAAGAAACAGAAAAATATGGAATAAAAGGAAATAAACCTAAACGTATCAGAAATCACAATAAAAGCTAATGGATTAAACCACAGAGTTAAAAGACAAAACTTAATCAGACAAAGATTTTTTTTTTTGGCAAAACTGCATGTTGTTTATAAGTAAGACCAAGACAGAGTTGTCAAATAACAGCCCACAGGCCCTTACTAGCTTCCAGCCTCTTTCTTTATGGTTTTAGACTAAGAATGCTTTTTACAGTTTTAGATGATATGCTATAACAGAGACCACATTTGACCTGCAAAGGCTAAGCTATTGAGTATCTGGCTTTTTGCAGAAAAAAAAAATTGCTAACCCCTGCTTTAAAAACTAAAATCCTAAGATCCAAAGTAGAGATAGGGTGGAGACAGATTTACTGGAGGCAGGTTTAGGACAGAGTCTGGTTCCCCCCCATCCTGACATTATGGACACATGCACACCTTGCCACAGTTATTGACTGCCTTGTGGTTAGGGAAGGCCAGCAGGAAGTGAACTGCAATGACTTATACAACTTCCAGGTCAAGTCTTTATAAAGAATACATATGCCTCCCACACTACTTTTCCTCCTTCCTGTGAAAAAAGAGAAAAGGGAACCAGAGATCGAGTGAGCCATCTTTGACTATGTAGGTGAGGTCTTCACCTACAGGCCAGCAGAGCAATGAGTCAGAAGCCTGAGTCCCTAGACAACTTATAGAAACAGAGGTAGCTGATAATCCCTGGACTGCCCACCTCCAAGTCATTGAAGATTAGATGGAAATGGACTTCTCTTTTACTTACACCGTGGTTCAGTGGAGATCTTTGTTACTGTTATTCAGCCTGTATCCCAAATAATACATCAAGCAAATGCCAACTAAAAGAAAAGTTTCATTGAAAAGATAAAATCAGGACTCCCATGGCGATATAAAACTGAACACATGTTAAAGATTTTATTCTACTCATTAATCAGTGAGGAACTCAAGCAGATGTTATAACTGTTTAAAAGAGAATCCAAATAATCAACATATTTATAGATCAAGAATACTGAAAAGAATGTACAAATAGAAGTAAAACTGGGTTTTCTGCAGGGGAAGAGGAAAAACAGATGAATTTCTATCTAACATGCAGGACAGAATCTGCATGTCTATAGACAAGAATTATTTTGTGAGCCTCTTAGCTACATGCAGTGTTATAAAATGGCTCAAAACAACAGCAATAGTAGAATCAGATAACTCCAAAGGGTGTGTATATGTAGACAATGCATAGTTTTTCCATGGAAGCACAAATTTTTCCTTACAGTAATCCCCCTTATAATAAAAATACCATCACAGGCCCTGGCCAGTGTGGCTCAGTTGGCTAGGAGGCATCCAATGTACCTAAAGATTGCTGGTTTAATTCCCAGTCAGAGCATATGCTGGGGTTGTGGGCTTGATCTCTGATAGGAGGCCTATAGGGGGCAGCCAATTGATGTTTCTCTCTCTCTCCCTCTCCCCTCCTCTCTCTCTAAAAATCAACTTAAAATATTTTAAAAACTAAAATACTATCACAGATTATTCATAGTCACAAAGTAAGGTTGCCATCATTAGCTTTGGGTTAATCATTTACAGAGGCACAGCATGTGTTATTGTTAGTTTACCATGTAAACCTCTTTTAGTTTGTTTGTTGTTGTTATTGTTTTTGCAGTGAATTAAGCATATGACTTATGAAATATGGGAGAGAATAAAGCACAGTGAAATAAGCCCACAGAATAAAAGATACAATGCATAAAGATAAGTGCAAAAAGTCATGAATTAAAAAGCAAAGAGTTCCTGTACCTGCCCAATGATGCAAAGAGCTGAAAAACCCCCACTCCCACTCTTGTAACAAAATCAGCCATACTCGTTGCAAAGTCATGACTTTTTGAACCCATTGTAGAAGTTGCAGTGCAATAACTGGTCCCGAATCTAAGGAGAGAGGGCACATGCAAGGAGAGAGAAGATGGGAACACTCAGTTGGATGTGGAACAGCTAACCAGACACCAGTTAAAGTCTTAGGCTAGAGTAGTTGAAAAGCTGGTGACCGCCATGTGTGGACTAGCCAGACAGTGCAAAACCACTAAGGCAGCGGTTCTCAACCTGTGGGTCGCGACCCCTTTGGTGGTCGAACGAACCTTTCACAGGGGTCGCCTAAGACCATCCTGCATATCAGATATTTACATTACGATTCATAACAGTAGCAACATTACAGTTATGAAGTAGCAACGAAAATAATTTTATGGTTGAGTCACAACATGAGGAACTGTATTTAAAAGGCCAGAAGGTTGAGAACCACTGCACCAAGGGCTGCAGAAATTGAGTTTGCACCCACTTACAGATGCTTTCTCCACAAATGCCCCTTGTCTGTTCACAGAAGAGATCAGAAAGAGCCCTAAGAAGCATCCACCATGGTGCAGACATGAAGGAGAAGAGCAGACGTGCAGGAGAGGCAAGACCCTGCTGCTGCCCTTAAGGCACCTTTTAAAACTCCTGGCAGCTAGAGGAAGGGATCAGAGGAAAACCTACGTCTGCTGAGGAGTAGAGTGAAGAAATAAAATGTAGTCACTATAGTTAAGCTGCTAAATTACTAAAATCAAGTAGGCATGAGGAAATAATTCAATTCTTGTTCTAACTAGGCTGGGCACTTAAACTTTTTGAACTTTCCAGTCCTGCATCACTGCCTGGATATACACCAAACCTCCAGATAAGCCTCTTATTACCCCCTGAAGGGCTCATACATCCAGGCCACCTGGCATCCATTATCCAGACCACTGGACATGACCAGACCCCCCGACACCCATCCTCTGGACCACCTAGCATCCGTCATCCAGACTGCCTGACAGCTGACTGATATCCATCCTGGATCAATCCCAGGGCTAAGAATGCAGGACTCATTATTCTTGAGAATGCGCTTCTTACTATAAGAACTGTTAACGTTTCTTTCTTCTTTGGAACCCTTCAGGGTCTTTGACTCGCTGGGTTTTTGCAACTTTCAAAGTTGCACACTCTGAGACCATTGAATACATCTTTATCATTTATTTCCAGTCAAAGCCTCCAGACTCTTTTTGAGTTAGTTTGACACTTGGGAAGGAGCAAGATCTCACAACTGCAGTCAGGGGAGGGGAAGAGGTAGTTCACACCCCCAAGACTCAGATAAATAAATGCATGCCTAAACCAAAAGATTAATAAAAACAATAACTTTAAATAATAAGTGCCAGCAGAATACTGATGGGAGAGATCAAGAAAAGAATAAGAACATTCAAAGAAATCTTCTTTGAGGCACAGTGCATAGGGAAGACCTAAAACTCAAAATTCAGCAGACTCCCACCTTAAAAGAAAAGTATCTCTTACAGTATAACTACATACTGACAGTTTCCATAGCAACAACAAAGTTCAAACCCAGGCAATCTTATACCGGGCCATAAAACAAACCTCAGCCAAATTTAAAAAAAATAGAAATTATGCAAAATATCTTCTCAGACCATAATAGAATTAAATGGAAAATCAGTAACAGGATATATGGAAAATCTCCAAATGGCTGAATATGAAAAACTTAGTTCTAAATAATCCATGGGTCACAAAAGAAGTCTCAAAAAATTAGGAACTACTTTAAATTCAATGTAAATGAAAATAAAATATCAAAATTTGTGGCATGCTGGTAAAGTTGTGCTTAAAGGGAAATTTGCAGCATTTAAATGCTTATATTAGAAAAGATCACAATCAATAATCAACAATCTACACTTTCACTGTAAGAAATTAGATAAAGAAACTAAACCTAGAAGAAATAAAGATAAATACACAAACCAATGAAATAAAAAACAAAGAATCAGTAGAGAAAATCTATGAATCCAAAGTTAATACTTTGAAAATATCAAGAAAATCTCTAGCCATATTGACTACGAAAGTAAAGACACATAGATGATACAAATAACCAATATCAAGAAGACAGGATATCAGTACAAATCCCAGAGATATTACAGGAAGAATACAGGACTATTGTAAAACACTATGCACATAAAATTGACATCTCAGATGAAGTGGATCAATCCTTGAAAAACACAAATTACCAAAATAAATAGATAAATTCAATAGCCCTATACCTATTAATGCAATTAAATTCCTGCTTTAAGAACTTCCAGTCCCAGATGATTTTATTGCTGAATTATAACAAATATTTAAGGAAGAAAAAATACATCCTCCAATTAAAGAAAGCAGGGATTCTTAGAGAAATGGTTGATTCCTGGAATGAGGCTAGAAAAATACAAGGTAAGCCTGGAGGATCTTGTGGTTACAAAATGTAAGAAAGAGCTGGAAAATAAAAAAATTAGGAAAGGGCAGGAGGAAGGAGGGATGGAAAGAAGGAAGGGTGAAAGGGAGAAGGGGAAGGAAGGAAAAGGGAAAGAAAGGATGGGGCATAGCAAAAAGCACAAGAGCCAACCTAAAAAAGTTTCCAATGGCCAACATTAGAAAAACTTGAGCAACAAATAAAAAACAGAACTTTAGGATTATAGACCAAAGAATAAAATATATATCCATGAGTTTATATTGATATATATAAATATGTTAGTCTATAATCCAGAAATATTATTCATTTGTTGTTTGAGTTGTTCTATTTTTGCTACTCTTCCATGAGTCTAAATTTATCTCAAAATATTTTAAAAAACAAAACACCATATGAAGAATCAACAAAGCTAAAAGTCATTGCTGGAAAAGAGTAGTGAAACAAACATAACTTTCCGTAAGGCAGACAGAAAGAATGCATTAAAAAAATAGTTTCCTATCCCTAATATCTTCCTCAAACTCCAATTCCAGTTCAGTATGTTTGGAATGTACCCCTAACTCAGACACCAGTAGATTTTCAAAAACCCACAAGTGTCTCTGGGAGCCACTAAGACAGTCTTATCTTGAGCCCTACTCTATACTATGTCTCAGTAGCCCCAATTAATATTTTAGGTTACCTCTTTCCTTACTTCTCTTTTGCCCCTCTCATCAAAGTCCTGTTAGATAAGCAGCCACGTTGAATTCAGACTACCTATGACTTTTAAGCTATTCTGTCCCCCCCCCCCCAAAAAAATGCATTTGACCACAAGGCACTGTGAGAAAAAGCCACCAAAGTCTTTGGGGAACCCAAAAAGATTTGCCTGGTTTCTGAGTACATAGGATTGTGCCGCAGGCCAGTGGTGCCAATGTCCTGTTCTGATACTGGCAAAACGTATGAAATCAGAAGGCAAAAGGTGTCTAAACCTTAATCATACTTTGCTGAAGCATAGATTCTAGATCCTGGAGTAAAATGGACCACACACGGTCCAGAAACCCTACAATACTTGTTTCCTCTTCTCCTCAGAATAATCCCAAAAGGAAAGTGGATTTATCCCCCCTTTACGGATTAGAACACTTTCACTCAGTGAGGTTAGGTAAGCTGCTCACAGTCACACGCTAATTGACAAAATAGGGTGGAGCCAAGATTCTTCTAACATGTAAACCCATGATGATCCTATTGTAACCATTGATCAGCTAATACAATGCTCCTTCATGTTACAGTTTACAGTCAGGTGGGGAAGATAATTTTTACTTGTTTCTCTAGTTCCAAAGCTTGCTTCACATTCTTTATAACTTCACGATGAGTTTTTATCTTTAAAATTAAATAATGAGCCCCATCCTCCCATGAAACTCTCTTCTCTCAAAACGAATTTTCATAAATCCTGTCCTGATGGACTCGTCTAAGAGTGTTGAGCACAATAAGGTCTTCCCCCAGCCGTATAAAAGTAGTCCTGCTCAGTGTCACTATGCGCCAGCCGTGGAGGCAGCTCTTGCTTTTCAAAGTGGTAGTGTATCCTGCATTCCTTTGGCATGGCAAGCATTCTAGTGTGCGCCTTCCTGATGAGTTATGTCCCCAGTGGGACTTTTTGTCTAAATCATGTTGAATTAGATTTAATCTGAGAACTTCTCCAGCTGGCTTATTTTCTTAGAGCAAGTATTTAACTGAATCTCTCTTCTGGCTGTTTTTGATGCTTTGCAGATGAGAATAGCTCATCTAATCAGTGCTATATCATTCTTGGATTTGAATAAAACCTCTGAAGCCTGTATGACTTAGCATAGTAGGAAATACCTCTTGTGTAGGTGAAAGAAGTAAAGGTAGAGAGAGCTGCCAGCGCTAAGGGAAAGAGGGAAAAGGAGGCAGATGTTCTTTGTGGTTAATTGCAAATGAAGTCTGTCTGACAAGAAAAGAGAAGCCTTCCTGATACATATTTTTCCCATTAAGATCTTAGCACAGGTTATGTAACATCTCTTGATAGTAACTGCCAACAAATGTTGCCATTGTCTTGATATATGGTATTTGAAAATTGGTGTATGGAAGTAATATTCCGGAGTAGCTTTCTATCTAGATGCTTAGTGGCTATCCCAAACTCGTCATATTCTAAACTAAATTTACCAGCTCCCTCCCTCCTATTTGGCCTCAATCCATTTCTCTCTCTTGGCTTACTTCTTCCAGGCTTGACCATTCCCATATTGAAAGTGGAGTCATCTCTAATGTTATATCTTCTTTAAGGGGAAGTAGACTGCTGAGGGAATAGTCAGAGAAATCTTGTTCAGATCCTGACTCCACCCCTTATTGGTTCTGTTTCACTGACCAAATTATTTTAACCATTTTGAACCTCAGTTTACTCATCTGTAATATAGGGATCATAAGACCATCCTTGCAGCATGAATGCGAGTATTAAATGAGATAAAGTACACAGAACATCAAACAGAGGGCCTGATGCATATTAAGAGTTCAAAGTCTTTAGGTTCTTAGTGTTAAAAATAGAGAAGAGGAGCTCTTAAAAACTTTGCCTGCTTCTTTTTAGCCAAGCCATGGAGTTAGTAAGTCAATCTGAAATTACACCAACAAGCCGCCACCGAGCAATGCAACCTATTTCAAAGAAAGCATTCAATGGAAGTGGTCACTAAGAAGAAAACATCTTGGTTTCTATCTGCTACATTAAAGTCAGTCAACCAAGCTGAGAGAAGAAATGATAACGTTACCCCGAGTAGACTTCTCAACTAAGGATGCGGGGGGAAGCAGGGGAGCAACCGACCAGTTGTGAAGGGCCCACCGGTGGGCAGTGAAAGGCCCCAGAAATGTAGTTCTTTCCTTGGCTCTCAGGGGAATGTAACGTCCACTTCAATAATATTTTTAATTTCACATTTGACTAAAGACTATGTACTAGTAACCTACTAGTCAGTTTTTAAAGCTTACTATTATTTAATATTCGTAAATAAGATGTGTGCATTTATTTGTTTAAGAATGAGAATGTTTTCAGCTTATTTTCAGAAACTTGGAGTTCTACTATATATTTCCCCCTTGGGGAAATAAACAAGACTACCCAAATGAGAACAAACGAAGGCTATTTTTTCAGAGCTTGTTATAGCCAGGGAGTCGGCCACCAGCGTCACTTGCGTTTGGCAGAGGCTCAAGGCAGGCAGCAGAGGGGAAAAGCTTTATGGTGGAGGAAAGGCATGGCTTCAGGAATGCCCTCCTTAGAGGCTATTGGCCTAGGGGAGCTGGAGGCAGGAAAGCTAGAGCAAGATATCTTATGTGATTGGTTTGGGAAATTATTTGTCTTTCTCTGGTTGGCCCTGAGTTGAAACTGGAGTGGGAGCAGCAAAAAATAGGGAAGCTGGCAGTCACTGACCAAGTCCTGATGGATCTGGGCTAATTGCTGCAGAGGTTGTGGGACAGAGTTCTATTGTCCTATGTGGTCCAGCCATTGCCTGTTGGTATATTTGACTCTCACACTTAACTATAAGCCACCTTTGACCCCTAATTTACATTTTTGCAGGCATTTGGAAAACTGCTTCTATATTTTAATAAAAAAGAAATCCAACTTAATTTATTTCCAAAGATTTTAGTGGATTAATAAATTGCTTTCTTTAGAAAATGCAGTTTTCAATGGAAGCTCCTCATTTCTTAAAAAATAATGCCCCCTCCCCCCCCCAAAAAAGTATGAAGTAGCAATTAAATCATAAGATGACTACACCCTGGCCGGATGACTCAGTTGGTTGCAGTGTTGTGCAGTACACCGAAAGGTTTCAGGTTTGAGTCCCTGTCAGGGCACATGCCTCGGTTGCAGGTTTGGTCCCCAGAGTTGGTTGTGCACAGGATGCAACTGATTAATGTTTCTCTTCACCTTGATGTCTTTCTCTCTATATATGTAAAGAGAGAAAGAGAGAGAGAGAGAGAGAGAGAGAGAGAGAGAGAGAGGTGACTAGATGACTACAAATATCACTTTCCTACATAAAAATTCAGTGAAATTCTAGCACTAGCAAAGAATGTTATTTTAGCAAACACAGATTATAAAGACATTGGCCTGATTTCAATATATACTATAGTGAACCCTCTCCCTTAACTACACTCGATGCTATCTTAAATATCTGAAGGTTTTGACATTTACAAAGTTCTTGGGTTCTTTTCCCCACTTTTGCAAAGTGCTGTCTAACTTGTTTCAGAGAGCACCCAAAATACAAAAGGCAAAACCCCTCTAAGTTAATGAATGCATGTGGTAGGGGCAGACAGTATATGGAAATCGCTGTGCCTTCCTCACCATCCTCCTCTCAGTTTTGCTATAAGCCTAAAACTGTTATAAAAGTTGTCTTTAAAAATCTATAAGGTATAAAGCTTTTATTTTCCTGATAGCAACTCTATAACTAACTTATTTTAATTTTTGTCAACTAGCTTTGTCAAAGCCAGGGATTTAGGAAAGTTAATCTCTGAAATACTTAACTTTTTGTATTCTCATTTTACTGAATCACCAAGCCACCTTCTCCTCCTTGCTGCAAATTAAGTGTCCTGCAATCTTCTCTATGCTGCTCCCATCAAGTTGGCAATCACAGTTGGTTTTTTTTTTAAAGCTTTAGTCCTGGGTCCGAGAGAATAAAATACTACCATTACTGGAAAATGAGGGAAAGGTTAACTTATTCCATCAAGAAAAGAAGCAATGTTTTCAAGAAAAAGGCAACTTAGGATTCCTTTTAAAAATTAGGATCTTAAAAATGATAATTAATTAGCACACAATGCTTTGTGTAAACCACAGGAAGTGGAAGCTTACCTGGCTTTCAAGAAGTTCTGACCTAGTCCAATACTACAGACCTAAGTAAGCACACCTGAACCACAGTCCAGGAAGCCAATACAGACAGGGAAATGCAACATATGGGAAGGAGGGATCAAATGCATGTGGGGGTGCTGGGAGGGGCACTCATGATTAAGGCTTTCTGGCCAATCTATAGCCAAATCCTCAACTGGCAGAAGCATTTATGACAATAATATACATCACAGAGTATTTAAAATATATTCACACATCCTAGATGAGCATGATAACTCACATGACCACTTCTAGTTAACTTGACTTTAACTTCCATGCTGTAAGTTCTGCCACTATCAAACTACTAGTGGCCCAGTGCATGAATTCGTGCACATTGAAAGTGAATTAATTAGAAGAAATATTTTAATATTGCTCTTTGCCATGTCCCCCCTCCCCCCATCGCCATTCCCTCCCTCTGCCTGCTGGCACCTGCCTACCTGGCCTGGCACCGCCCGCTCGCTAGCCCTGCCCCCCAACAACTGGTCGTTTCTCCGTTTGGTCAATTTGCATAGTACCCTTTTATTATATAGGATGAGCCTAATTCAGTTCCCAACTGAAGTAATAGAATGGAAGTTTACTCAGAATGCGGCACTACCTCAGCCCAGCTGCCACATAGAATATTGAGCCTTAGAAAATACTCTCTCTAAAAGTTCCTCCAAAACATTTACCTCCTTCTCCCTTTCTTCTGCTGCCATAAAATATATATAAATAAGAAATTCCTCTGTTTGGTGTTAGGAAGGCAACAGTAAATTAGGTAACATAAACACACACACACACCTTAACTATTGCAAGAATGTTCGCTTTTTAATCCAGTTGAATGGTGACTGGTATGGTTCAGGTATAATTTGAAATTCTGTCTCCATCTGCTTCTTCGAGTTTTTACTATCAACTAATTTAAATGAGTTTAAGGTCAGCCCTGGGAGAGAAGGAGAAAGCTTTGTTTGAGGCCCCAGGCAACTCTTTCTAGGCAAAGAGAAAGGCTTTCTCATCCCAATCCCACTGCAATCATTCCTTTACTCCCCTGCCTTCCCCATAACAGATTCTGAACTTCTTCAGGGCAGGGGATGACTTTCCCACAGGGAAATACCAGGGAGCCTAGTCAGGGGGCTAAGATTCCTCCACTGCGTATCCCACCTGCATCACTTTCTTCTCCTTGGCAAAGTCAAACCTCCAACTTGAAAGTCTTTAGAATTTGGCTCCCTGGAAGCCTTAGTGGAATTACTTCTAGTTGGGCAACTGCTTTATTTGCTTCACCTGTGGAACCAGCAAAGCTGTTCTAACGATCTCCCGTGTGTTGGGCTGTGAGCACAGCACAGTTAGTGTGTGATCTTCAAAGAGCACTGAGTCCGACACTTCCAGTTTACAAGCATTTGGGGAATAAGATAAGCGCCCTTAAAAGCTGCATTAGAGTTGGGTTCTGATGATGAACTGAACTAGAATGAGCCTGCCTCTCGGATAGGACATGCCCATGCATTTAAGGCTGATTGTGAATAACTAATGATGCGTGAGCAGACTGAAGCCATGCCCTGATAACAAGACTGTTTGGAAAAGCAAATCCCAGTTTAAAAAAATATTAGAGATAAATGGTATCTCTTTGAATGCCCAGTCTGGTAGTTAGAAGTCAGTTTATGTTTTTCTAATCAAAGAGAATCATTCATTCTTGGTTGCATTAGTGGCAAGAAAAAAACAAGGTTCACTTTGGAAAGAAGACTAAATCATTAGGGTAAAGATATTTTAATTATAAACAAATGATTGCAGGAGTAATTGTAAATATTTAACCACTTTCTCTTTAACTTTGATATTAAAATAATGATGTTCATGAAATGCAGTTAAAGAATGGACAGGAAAGGAGGGAGTGAGGGATAAATGGAGGGATAGGGGAAGGAAGGAAGGAAGGAAGGAAGGAAGGAAGGAAGGAAGGAAGGAAGGGAGGGAGGAAGGGTGGAAGAGAGGAAGGAAGGACATAGCTTTCATGCTTTTCAGGCTTATTTGCCAACTTGGCTCTTCCCAACACTACTGCTATTCATTGAAAGTATAAAATGAAAGCCCATATGAATTGAGACATGCTCATTATGTCCACATCAATCCAGATTAAGAGAGAGAACAATAGAAATTAATTCTGGCACAGAAATAGAATGAGAATTAGAAACCCAGCTTCTTTTGGTGGTCAATTATATTTTTACCAGCCTTAAAAACTAAAAAGGAAAAATACAAAATTAACCAAGCCAGTAATTGTTTGAAATGCCTTTTAAAGATACAGCAATGAATTTAAACTTTCTGCACACCATTTTAATAGTAGCGCCATTTTCCCACAATGTTTCCAAAATCTGACTTTGAGCCTAGTCCATGCTGTCCACTTTAGCACATTTTAATGAAGGGAACAGGGAACATGGAAAACACTGCTCTCTGAACTGTTCACAGTATTTGCTAAAACAGATCCTAAGTGTGTGCTTAGTTTTTTGGTGCTAACACTTGATTTAGGAACCACTTTGAAGCTTTGAATTGGGGGTCATCAATATAATAATTTGACAGCATTAGTTCCACTTGTTAATAAAAAGTCATTCTTTTTTAGAATCTT
>NW_005363502.1:2904598-2934522 GCF_000412655.1 Myotis brandtii | reverse complement strand
ACCAACAAACAAGGGAATTCAAACATCTCCACACAAGTTCTAGACCAAGGGCACTTGTGTTCAAATATATTTCTAATATGTTTTTGTTTAAAAATGTTAACATTCATTAGCCTCATAAATTTCATTTATCTTTATTATTAACTAGAGGCCTGATGCACGAAATTCGTGCAAGAGTAGGCCTTCCTTCCCCCGGCTGCCAGCACCAGCTTCCCTCAGGTACCTGGGACTGGGCTTCCCTCAAAGCCCCAGCTTCATCCAGAAGGTTGTCTGGCCTAATTAGCATATTATGCTTTTATTATCATAGGTATCATATGAATATTGAGGATTAAGGAATTGAAGTGTAATTCACTTTGAGACAGTCTGTGTCAACAGATTGCCTGCTAAAGCCAATTAAAAATGATTTTAGGTTTCTAAAGAGGGCATGGTCCTGGCCAGTGTGGCTCAGTTGATTGGGTGTCATCCTGTGCACCAAAAGGTTGCTGGCTTGATTCTCAGTCAGGGCACATGCCTGGATTTGGACTGAATACCCAATGGGGGGCGAGCAGAAAGCAGCAGATAGATGTTTCTCTCTCACATTGATGTTTCTCTCTCCCTCCTTCTCCTTTCCTCTCTCTGTAAAAATAAATAAATAAAGCATGGAATATTAAAAATAAATTAGCCATTAAGACATCTAAGATGCTGTGGGTGAAGGAAAATGCTCCAAATAACAACAAAAAAACTTTAATAATTTAGGAATTAAACAATGACACAGTCTGTGACAGTGTAGAGAACAAGAGGACTACAAGTGACCTGTCACCCAGACCCATGATGCTGAGCAGGATGACTTGGGAAAGGAAATAACACATGTAGGTCATTTATAACTACATTCCCACACACGTGTCCATGATGGCTTCTATAGTACAGAAGATACAAACCAAATTTTGCTACTTACCCCTTAAAATATATGCATTGTTAATGGTTTTCCTCAGAATATAGTAAAGAAAAATACAAATTTGACTGTTGAAACAGGTGCAAGCAATTCCCTTGACCCGTGGTCAGCAAACTGCGGCTCTCGAGCCACATGCAGCTCTTTGGCCCCTTGAGTGTGGCTCTTCCTAAGCCTTAGGAGTACCCTAATTAAGTTAATAACAATGTACCTACCTATATAGTTTAAGTTTAAAAAATTTGGCTCTCAAAAGAAATTTCAATCATTATACTGTTGATATTTGACTCTGTTGACTAATGAGTTTGCCGACCACTGCCTAGACCAGTAATGGCGAACCTATGACACCCGTGTCAGAGGTGACACATGAACTCATTTTTTTGGTTGACTTTTCTTTATTAAATGGCATTTAAATATATAAAATAAATATCAAAAATATAATTATTTGTTTTACTATGGTTGCAAATATCAAAAAATTTATATATGTGACATGGCACCAGAGTTAAGTTAGGGTTTTTCAAAATGCTGACACGCCGAGCTCAAAATGTTGGCCATCACTGGCTAGACTAATAAAATTTGCTGTAAAGACTACTGAAAGTGTTAAATGATCTCCTAAAGCTCTAATATTATCATTGAATACTGATGCCATAATGAGTCAAAATGAGGGTTGGTGGCCTGTTGTATGTTATTGAGAAAGCACGCTTTGTTGTTAATTGCTTGCTCCAAGTGAAATGGGCTGTCCACCAGATTCTAAGAAGCCAAGAGATCTGTCTATTATGCTGACTGACTGCCCTTTCATCTAACCCCATTTCTCTCAGCGAATCCTGCTTCTGTGAATGTCCAGCTAAAACGCCACTTCCGCTGGGAAAACTTCCCTGAGCGTTCCCTACCTTGAAAGGTTAAGTTCTCTCTTGTTCCTATACTTTGTGGCACACATCCTAGCAGCCTTGTCCATACAGAGAAAAGACAGAATCTTTATATTTGCATTCTCACATCATTAGGGAATTAAAAATAATAACAGCTAATTGATACACAGTGTTTACCATGTGTTAGGCACTGCTCTAGTCACTGCATGTGTGCATGTGTTCTCATATATTTTAATTCTCACCTGAGGATATGTTTCCTGTTGATTTTTGAGAGAGGAAGGGAGAGAGACAGATAGACAGACATTGATGTGAGAGAGAAACATCTATCTATTGCCTCCCATATGTGCCCTGACCAGGGATTGAACCCAAAACCTGGGTATGTGCCCTGACTGGAATCAAACCTTTCACCTTTTGGTGCATGGGATGATGCTCCAACCAACTGAGCCACACTGGCCAGGGTGGCATTGTGTGCATATTAACACACGTCTTTCTTATAACATCCCTCAGGTAGAGAGTACTTTGATCCCCATTTTTCAAGTGAGGAAACTGAAACACAGTAATGTTAGGTAAGTTGTTCCAGGTCACAGAGTTGGCACATACTAACCCACCTCCTACCTGTCACACACTAGACCAGCCGTGGGCAAACTACGGCTCACGGGCCGGATCCGGCCCGTTTGAAATGAATAAAACTAAAAAAAAAAAGACCGTACCCTTTTATGTAATGATGTTTACTTTGAATTTATATTAGTTCACACAAACACTCCATCCATGCTTTTGTTCCGGCCCTCCGGTCCAGTTTAAGAACCCATTGTGGCCCTCGAGTCAAAAAGTTTGCCCACCCCTGCACTAGACAATCAAATCTATGGATGTGCCTAGATTTTATATTTGACCAATCAACCAAAATTAGCCATGAAGAGTGTCCTACATCCCTGCACCTTTAACTATTTATTTTTGTTGGATGTGTGTGTGTGTGTGCAGGAAATTTACATGTGTAGGAAATTTAAAGCTGTTTAGCCTCATAAAATGCAAATTTATTTTCAGATTGTTGAGACTGAGTGTATTACTTTATATGATATCCTTTTATGATTTCTAAATATACTAACTGAATTGCATGATATGAAATATTTGTGGCAATTGCTGAAATTTTTTAGGACCATACTAATTAAGTTCTGACACAGTTTCCCACAGCTTGGAAGACTTGCTCAGACCTAGCAACACAATACAGTGCTCTGACTAACAGAGAATATAGTACTTGTTTACTCCAGTCCCAACGCAAAAGTTGCCACTCGGTGGGGCTAAGTATGTGTGCTGCCAGAAAACAAGTGACACTCAATGTCTTTTCTCTTTCCTCCTCACTTTTCTTTTAGTATATTGGTTCTTTTTAGTTACGTGATAGAAAAATAGTTGCATTTTTGTGCTTTTTGTACCAGTTTTCTATGACTGTCATCACAAGGACCACAAATTAAACAACACAAATAGATTATCTCCTGGTTGGTAGGTCTGAAGTCCAGTGGGCTCACCTGGTGTCTCTGTTACAGGTTCCATAAAGCGGAAGGCAGGGTGTCAGAGGGGCTTGGTCACTTTGAGGGGCTTCTGGGGATGAATCTACTTGCAGGCTGACTTCACGTCCTTGCAGCTGTAGCTCTGAGGTCCTTGTTTGCTCGCTGGGCTTCAGCCAGAAGCCCTCCTCAGCCTCTAGGGCAGCGGTTCTCAACCTGTGAGTCGCGACCCCTTTGGGGTTGAAGGACCCTTTCACAGGGGTCGCCTAAATACATCCTGCATATCAGATATTTACATTACGATTCATAACAGTAGCAACATTACAGTTATGAAGTAGCAACGAAAATAACTTTATGGTTGGGGGTCACCACAACATGAGGAACTGTATTAAAGGGTCGCGGCATTAGGAAGGTTGAGAACCACTGCTCTAGGGGCTTCCGCGCTCCTTAGCTCACAGCCCCCTTCCTCCATCCTAAAGGCAGCAATGAGGCCCAGTCAGTTCATCTCCCACCTGGAATCTCTGACCAGTCCTGTGTCTCATCACTCTAACCATTTATCTTCCTCTTTGCATTTAAAACCCCATGGGATTATACTGGGCCCATCCCAATAATCCAGTACAATCTCCCTACTTTAAGGCTAGTCAATGGATTAGTAGCCCTAATTCCATCTGAAAAGTCCCCTCACAATGGTATTTAGATTAGTGTTTGAATAACCGGAGGACGGGAATCCTGAGACCGTCTTTAGAATTCTGCCCACCACACATGGTTGATCCTTAAAACATAAATACAAAAATGTTTTCTTACCCAGAAGTTAAGAACTTTTGTGATTTTAATTTTATTGCTCCTCATTCTGTATTTCCCAACTTAATAGCTACATTACTTATTAATAACAATACATTGAAACTAGGAATTTAGTTTTAATTCTAATTAAAAGCTGCTTTCATCGGTGAGTATATTATATGATATCCCTTTTATGATTTCTAAATATACTAATTGAATTAATGATATGAAATATATGTGGATATAGTAATTGCTGAAAGTTTTTTCTTTGACCATCAATAACATTGTCTATAAAACTAATTCAGCATCAATGACTTTTACTTCAGATTTTACATGCAATATAATGATACAAGCTTGCACAGATTAAAAAAAAACTAGATCAAATGAAAATATATTTCCTAAAGGTAAGCTAAATTAAGGAAAATGTAAAATTGGTCACAGTTACATCACTCTAGTGAATATAGTGCAAGGATTTAAGATAATTTTATGTATTCTGAAGGAGAAATCAAGTGCCCTTAAAATCATTTTTTATAATATGAAGCACATAGTTGTTGTGCTCAGTTTATGATGATGAATGATGATGGAATGAAATTTGGTGCTGATAGTAGGAAGTTCACTAATTTTCTAAAATAAATGATCCAATAATTAATCTTTGTTTTCTCATCCATGGAAGGTTACAATTAGATGTTGTGTAAGAACCTTCCTACCTTCATCTATAATCAGATTTACAAAAATTTCCATTCTCACTTTTTGTTCTATTCAAGATAGTCACAAATGTTCAAACATAGTTAAAATGTAAATAGAATTTTTCATAAGGAAACTTTAAAAGGCAATTAAAGTAGTTTGTCTCTTAAGATTTTATTAAAAGCATGAGAGATGTAATTTGCTTTCAGTAACAATTACCTGTCCAAAATCTCTGAATTCTCAAGATACTAGTCAACAGCCCTAAATGGAGAGACAGAAGTGAGAAAAAGGGGTATGGACTTTCTGGTAGTTTATTCAATGTGTGACTTTAGGCAAAGCATTGAACTTTACTGGGCTCTACTTTCTTAATCTGTATAAGAGACAGGGCTCCCTAAATGAAGGAACATTTCATCTAAATAATCAATCTCATTCAACCAGGGTACGAGACTATTTTCAATGACTGGAGTCTTAGTCCACACCAAGTTGTTAGGAGTTGTCATGGGGACTAGCCCTTAATATTTACAAATATCTATCTATATATAAAAAACCTTAATATGCAAATAGACCGAACAGCGGTACAACCGAACCATCGGTCACTATGACGTGTGCTGACCTTCAGCCAGGGCCCTCCTCAGGCTTCATGCTCCTTAGCTCACAGCGAGGAACATGACGAGGAACATGACGGGCATCGGCAGCAGGCAGCCGAGCACAGAACATGGTGGGCGTCGGCCACGGTGGAATGGTGGAGCAGGTGAGCGGGGGCCAGTCGCTGTCATCGGGGCGAGCCTCTGGTGGTTACTAAAAATTCTTTGTTCCCGCGCACCCTGGTCCCGCCTGGCACTCGCACCTGCAGCCGGTGCCAGTCCCGCTCACACCCACTGCTGACGAAGGCAGCACCCACTCGCACCCGCTGCTGGGGCCAGAGTCACTGCTCACACCCACTGCCAGCACCGGCCCCAGTTGCTGCCGGCCCCAATTGCTGCTGGCCCCAATCGCCCCTGAGGTCTTCTCCACCTCCCCCCACTCCTGAGGGGCGATGGGGCAGCAGCTGCCACTCGCACCTGCTGATGGTGCTGGCCCCAATCGCTCTGTGCAAGCGGGACCAGCACCATCAGTGGTGCAAGCAGCAGTGGCAGGAGTGGGGCTGCCGGCAGACAGGGGACTGGAGGCCGAAGCAGGAGGGGCTGGGTAGGGGCACAGAGGATGGGCTGAGACCCGCCCCTGTGCCCACTGCAGCCTCGAGGCTCACAGTTCCTTTCAAAGTGCACAAATTCATGCACTGGGCCCTTAGTATATATAAATATATAAAACATATTTTATTATATATTATTGAAATGTGATGGTGTGCAGCCTCCTCATGTTGAATGACAAGGTGTGCCTAGCTCATTAGAGAAAGGCAGCCATCAATATTTTTCTTTCAATTCCTTTTTGTATTTAATAAATTTGACATGTTACACTCTTTAAATTTAAGGTGTATGTTACAGAATTTACCAGGCGACCGGAAAAAACACACAAGGAGTACTCTCTTTAAATTTAAGGTATACAGCCTGCTTTTTTGATTCAGTTATATATTGTAATATGATTGCCATTGAAGCAATATTTATCACATTGCATCATTATAGTACAAAATTCATTATATTCATTATACTGTGCTTGAGATCTCTATGGCTTATTTACTACTTGTTAGTAGTTTGTCCCATGAAACACCATCACTTTTTAAAATTCCACATCTAAATGGTACTGTACAGTATTCATCTTTCTCTGTTTGACTTATCTCGCTTAGCATAACATGCTCAAATTCCATCCATGTTGTCACCGATGACAGGCGCTAGCTGACGGTACATAGCCTCTACACGTTGAATGGCATTCTGTGAGATCAAAAGAGAAAGGCAAGCGCCCACCTTTTTACAAATCCCCAGCAGTTACTCTACTGCGTCCGACTCTGTGTTCACGTTTCCTCTCCTCTGACATTTCTGCTGCTACAACCGAAGGCCATTTCCTTTGGGTCTGTCAACAGTGGAAATGGAAACCAGCTGCTCAGCCCCCTTTGGATAATGGGTGCTCTGTGCACATCTTGTCATCAGGTCGTTCGGGTCACCTTCAGTACCTGAGCGGGTCACAGAGGACTTTGAAGTTGGAAGGGGCCTCAGTCATCGTCTAATCCAACTTGCACCCACGGCAGGAGCCCCATCTTGTCATTTCCACCCACCGGTCATCCTTCGCCCTCTGCACACACACTTCCAGCGCTGGGGACTCCTGACCCCCAAAGCAGCACATGTCTTGCTTAGATCACTTGAATTGTTAGAAATATTATTTTCATATTTGATCGGGACCTGTCTGTAGTTTCTACAGGACCTTACTATGTTATCTAGAACCAGATAGAAGGAATTCACACATTTTCTTTGTAGAAGTGAAAGGAGTTTTTTGGGTAAAATAGGAATTTTGGGGGGTGAAATAGGCAGGTTTAGGAAATTTTAAAGATTAAGGGGTCCATGGAAAAAAACACAGGGCTACAGAGTTGCAAAAGGGTACATTTCCATAAGATAAGGGAGCTGGGAGCAGCAAAAGGTACACGTTTACAGAATAAAGGGAAGGAGGAAGAAAGCCCAGAGGGGAAAGGAGAACAATGAGGGAGGAGAGCCTCATGTGTCCCATGTGAGGTTCGACCTTTGAGCTCAGGAGTTGCTATAGTGACCAAATCAGAAGGGGATGTTGACCAATCAGAGGGGATATCAAGGCACAAAGTGGGACTCTTTCCCCTCCCCACGTGGGAGTCTGTACTTGTTCTTCAATAAACTTCCACCTTTGCTGTACCACCTTCCAACCATCTTCGACTCCACCGGACAAGAGCCGGGGAACCATCCTGCCCAGGGGAACTTTACTCGGGTTCCAGTCCAAAATTCCTGTATCAAATGTAGTTTACCTCTATGAAGAGACCCCTCCTGTTCCTTCAAATGCTTTATTCTAGTTAGTCATTATCAGAAATCCAGGATAGTGTTTACCTCTTGAGAAACAATAGATGTGCCTTAGGGAAGAAGGACGTTTGGCTAGTTTGGGGAATGTTTTGGAGTGTCAGCAATGTTCTATTTCTGACCTTAGTGGTGATGTCATGATATTAACCTTATAGATTCATGAACTGTACATGTATGTTGTACCCACTTTTCTGAATGTATATTTTATAACTGTGCCCAGTTTGTATTTTAGTCTAAAAATGTCCATATATACATTTTGAGTGAACAATTTACTTTCTAGAAAACTGTCCCAAGCAAATAATTAAGAATACATACAAAATTTAGCTCAGTATATGCTTAATGCAATAAGGATTGTAACAGGCAAAAACAAAACAAAAAACCACAGTAAATTAAGTATTCAAAGTTAGGTTGAGTTATTTATGACATATGTATGTATTGATATAAAAATATGTTCATGATTTTTTTCCCTGAATATAAAAAGAATGAAATAAGCTACAGCTCTGCATGATTCCATTTCTGAAAAAAAAACTGAAAAGGATTTCAATGAAATAGTAAAAGCATTTATCAGAGGCTTATTATGGTTTATTTTTATTTTCTTCCTGTGTTCCTCTCTGCTTTTAGATTGCTCTGTAAAGATATGAGCATTGTACTATTTGTAATCGCAGGCTTATTCAAAATAAGTGGACCTAGAGGGCGTAATGCTCTAAATGCGTCAGGATCATGACCACTTGCAGCCTACACAGACTCTGCTCTTCAGCGCAGCTAAGCCTGGAACATCCTTTGAGATCAACTCAAAGAAAACCCATATCTTTTTCTTTTCATCTTTATTGTTTAAAGTATTACATATGCTCCCTTTGTTCCTCCATTGACCCCTTCTAGCCTGCCCCCCCTTTTACCCCCCTGCCCCAGGCCTTCACCACCCTATTGTTTGTATCCATGGGTTATACATAGATGCATAGGAGTTCTTTGTTCAACCCCTATCTTTTCTAATGTAGTTTTCTTTTCATCAGAGTTATTCAAAAGCTCTGGGAGGCAAATTGTTTTGTCAAAGCCTTGTTAGAAAAAAAGCAACAATATCATGTCCCCCCCACCCCCATTTTCCCATTTCCTGCCTCCCAGAGGCAACAATTTCAAGGGACTCCTTTAGTATATGCCTTCCTCTGCTAAACACATTTACAGTGTTTCATTTTGTAGCTTTAAGCATTATCTGTTGACTTCACACTAAAGAAGGTAAGGATTTTTATCTTTTTCACTAAGTCATCCTGCCCACATTACTTATCAAACCACAGTTTTGGTTATAGATATTCAGTGTGTACATCATCATGTCAGGGAATGCAGGCATCACAGCTGAGTCACGTGGTATCCTAACGCAATCACCACAGCTGAGTCAAGCCTTATCCTATTCATGGTCCCTGAAAACGTTTTTTGTTTTGTCTGGGTTTTCAATGTTCTTATCCCCCACCCCCCACCCCCCATTGTATAAACCCCAAACTCTTCCCCTGTTGTAAACTTCCTCTCAATTCATCCAGTTCATGAAATTGAGTATTTATCAGGTTAACAATTTTTTAAAGAAATATTTTTCAGAGTTTCTGACTGACTCAAATCAGACCTGGTTGCTCCCTCGGGACCTCTATGTCCTGGTTTTCCTTTCTCATGACAATATTGTTCATACTTTATCTGTTCAACCTATTGGGTGGGGGGCATATATCCTTTTCAATTTGAATCTTGGGAGGGTTGCCCATTTTTCACCCTTTTAAGGTAATTTGGAAACTCAATCATGTGGTCGGAATGACAATAATAATAAAGAGAGCTACTATTTTAGCTGTATCATGCACTGTGCTAGATCAAAGCAATATGTAACCTTCCAAAAGGGCTGCAATGGGCGGGGGCAGAGGGGGTGAGGTGGAGAGAGAAGTGAGGGATCAGGTGGAAGACAGATGAGTGACACAGTTCTGTGTTATCTGCACATCTGATAACCATGTCCTTTGTCTTCATTTAAGTCACAGGTGGCAAAGTGCAGCCCAAGGGCCACAGCAGGCCTGCTGCCTGCTTTTGTAAACAGTGTTATTGGAGCATTGTCCATGGCTGCTTTAGCACTATAGTGGCAGAGTTGAGTAGGTGCAACAGAGACCATATGAATTGCAAAGCTTAAAATGTTTACTCTTTGGCCTTCTAAAGATTAAGTTTACCAACCCCAGCTTTAAGTGATTGATAAAACATATTAAACTAGGGGCCCAGTGCATGAATTCATGCACCTTGAAAGGAACTGTGGGCCACAAGGCTGCAGTGGGCACAAGGGTGGGTCTTGGTCCATCTTCTGCGCGCAGGAGATGGACCAAGAATTTTCAGTAACCACCAGAGGCTCGCAGATGACAGCAACTGGCGCCCGCCTTGGTCTGGTGTCCCCATTCACCTGCTCCACCATCCCAACGGGACTACCGCCCACCATGTTCTGCGCTCTGCTGCCCGCTGCTCACCGAAATGATTTATGATAGTTTTCATGGTTTTCAAGAACTCTATCAACTTTCTGGTTCTCTATTATAGCCGTGTTTTACCTGGAAGCTAGTCCAGAGGAAACAGACAGTTGGCCAGAGAGAGGCAGAGCACTAAGATAAATGGTGTTTATCATTCACTTCCTCACTCTCCCTTATTCTGAGCCCAACAGCAAGGAACAAGAAGATAAAAGCAGTAACAATTTAGCTGGGGACAGATGAGATCACTCCCCACTGCTGGGAGCCACGGGACTGTTCTGCACCCAGCAACCAATGGAGCAGATAGCAGGAAGCCCCTCGGCAGGTTTATGGTGGAGTTTGTCTGTCTAATCTTGGACAGTACTGACCACTGCTCTTATGCTCTAATTGAAGGCCATTGGCAGATTTCTGTTCTGTCCTCTCTCTCTAGCCTATGAAATCCCCTTTGTTATGCCAGCATGTTGTTCTCCCTTTCCCCTACCTGTCAGAGGTGAATCTAGTTATTAGTAAAAATAATGTATTTGAACACTATGTTAGTCCTCAGCTTATATAGTAATGATAAAGTATTATAAATCTAACACTTCTGCTCCCTACACACTGGGTATACACTCCATAAGAGCCATTCTTACAAGTTATTTCTTTTCCCACAAAGAATGAAATGGAAAGGATTCCAATGAATTAGGATTTTCTCTCCTTCCATTAATTTTAATGATTTACTTCCTGATATATTATCTCATTCAAAAAGCAAGTTATGTTATCATTCCCATTTTTCAGATAAATAAACCAAAGCTCAGACTGATTAAATAACTTGCCAAATGTCTCAAAATAGAGCCAGGATTAAATACTTAAATATGTTATCTACAAATTCCATGATCTTTCTAACAAACTATGCTGCCTGTTCAAATACTCTTCATTTTTTTCACTCTGCAATTTTATCACCTTAGTAAGTCTATAAAATAAAATAAAATAAAATAAAATAAAATAACTAATCTTAGCTGGGTGGCTCAGTTGGTTGGAGTGTCATCTGGTAGACCAAAAGGTTTTAATCCCCAGTCAGGGCACATGCCTAGGTTTTGAGTTTGATCCTGTGGGATCAGGTATGCGAGGCAACCAATCAATGTTTCTCTCTCACATTGATATTTCTCTCTCTCCTTTCCTCTCTCTTTAAAAATCAATAAAATAATAAATAAATAAAACTACAAGTAAAATTACCTGTGGCTCACATTCTATTTCTATTGGACAGCACTGATCTACATATCCAGTGTAATCTTAATCAAATCCCAGCAAGCTTTATCATAGAAATTGAAAAGCTAAATTCTAAAATGTATATGGAAGTACAAAAGACCTAGAAAGACAAAAAAAATTTTGAAAAGAACAAAGTTGTAGTGCATAAACTTTCTGATTTCAAGAGTTACTATAAAGCTACAATAGTCAAAAAACACATTTAAGTGTAGTATTAGAAGGGTAGGCAGGTAGATTAATGGGAAAAAATAGAGAACATAAATATATTCTGCACTTATATGGGCAATAGATTTTCAACAAGTAGTTTTCAACAAGTGCCAAGGTAATTTTATGATGAAATGAAATTATTTTCAATAAATGATGTGTATTTATATACAAAATTAAAATATAATAGAAATGAACCTTGACCTTTGTTTTACATTAAATATAAACATTAATTTGAAATTATTTATATACTAAAATTTAAACTATTAAACTTTCAGAAGAAAAATGGTATAAGATATAGTTATGAAGTAAGGGTAGGAAAATATTTTGTAGATAGAACATGAAAAGAATAAATCATGAAATAAAAATATTGATACATTGGAGTTTGTCAAAATAAAAAATGTCTGCTTTTCAGAAGATAATATCAAGAAAATGAAAAGGAAGCCACAGACCAGAAGAACATAGAGACAATACATTAATCTCACCAAAAAATCTGTATCCAGAATATATAAAAATTCTGCTAATTTAATAAGAAAACAAAACACATAAACTAATAAAAATGGGCAAAAGACCCTGACCAGTTTGGCTCAGTGGATAGAGCGTCGGCCTGCAGACTCAAGGGCCTCAGGTTTGATTCCGGTCAAGGGCATGTACCTTGGTTGCAGGCACATCCCCAGTGGGGAGTGTGCAGGGGGCAGCTGATCGATGTTTCTCTCTCATCAATGTTTCTCACTCTCTATCCCTCTCCCTTCCTCTCTGTAAAAAATCAATAAAATAAATTTAAAAAAAAAAAAAAAATGGGCAAAAGATTTGAATAGTTCCATCACAAAAGAAAATATAATGGTGTGCTAGTAAGTTCATATAAAGGACGCATCATTCATTAGTCATCAGGGTAATCAAAATTAAGGCCACATAGAGATACCCACCCACTACAATTAAAAATATTCACTCTCAAATATGTGTTGACCAAGATGTGGTGCCACTGGAACTGGCATACATTTCTGGTAGGTCTAAAAAATGGTACTGAGGCAAGCTGAGCCTCTTTTTAATAGGTGGGACGGCTCTTTAATTTTTATTATTATTATTTTTTTTTTTACTTTTTTGTTCTCTTAATAATGAAATTTCTCTTTCGGCACTCACCAAAGAGCTCCACTCTACGCATGTGCTGGTCCACACCTGTCCCTGTCAGTGACAGCAGTGTTCCTGGAAAGCAGGGAGCCACTCTGCACCTCTGCACCTGCTCCCTGGAGACCAGCTCACAGAGGAAACCAAAAAAATCAACTCTGCGCCTGCATGAAGAATGGAGTCTCATATAAGCCAGAGCCCTGCAGCAGTTCAGGGAGTCATAGTCTTTTATTCGTGTACTAGTGGCCCGGTGCATGAAATTCGTGCAAGGGGCTTGGCCCTCACAGCCCTGGCTTCGTCCGGATGGTTGTCCGGAAGGTCGTTGTTCAGCTGTCTGGTCTAATTAGCATATTATGCTTTTATTATTATAGATGCTCCCTTGATGCATCAAGCTCCCTCCCTCTCCCTTTTCCCTCCAGTTCTTTTTCAGCAAACCCCTTCTTTTGCCTCTGTTTTTGCCCCCTCTCTTGATTTCTATCTTGGGGGAGGGGGACAAGAACTCCTTCACAGGTGACAGTACAAATGCTTTGGAAAACAGTTTGGCAGTTTCTTAATCCCAAAGAAGTACAAATGGATATTCCCACAAAGATTTGTACTTGAATGTGCAGCAGTTTATTCATAATAGCCCCAAACTGTTCAATAACAGTTGGATGGATCAACAAATTATGGTGTATTTACCTAATGGAATGTTATTGGCAATGGAAACAAATGTAGTACTGATACATGTAACAACATGGATGAAGCTAAAATAATTATGCTGAACAAAAGCAGTCAGACACAAAAGGGTGAATGCTGTACAATCTCATTTTGTGAAATCTAGGAAAGCAAAAACAATGTAGAGTAATAGAAAATATTATTAGTTCATGCCTCAGATTTGTAGTACAGACTTTATATGGGCCAGGGGGAACTTTTGGGATGATGAAATGTTCTATATCTTAATAACAGTGGAAATTACGTTGTATATACTTGTCATAACTCATCAAACTGCACAGTTAAAATGGGTGTATTTTATTGTATGTAAATTATACCTCAAAAAGTTGATTTCTTAAGAGTATACACAGAACTAGAAAAAATCCAGAAGTACATATATCAGCAGTGTTATGCCTACGTGGTAAAATTATGGGTGATTTTTTTACTTCCTTAATTTGCTCTTTTGTGTAATTTAGTATTTTCATTATTTTACATAATGCAGTGATAAAAAAGATTAAAATAAAAATATCTATTCATTAAAAAAGAAGTAAAGGCCATATATATAGGTGCTCTTCTCATCCCTTGTAGTAATTTTCTTATCTTCTCATAAGAACAAGGATAGGTTTATTAATCTGTTAATCACCTACTGAACCTGTATCCCAGTAATACCTGGTGAATTGAACTGAAAAGTTAGATTCACTTTGGTTATCATCCACACCTAGACTGTGTAGCCTGCTGCCTCTTTAGAATCATTGAGAAGTTAAAGCAGTAAAAACAGATTTACTCTAGAACTATTGCAATAGAGGGAAATAAATTTCAGTATAGAACTAAGCTCAACTCCAAATAGAATAAGAAACAGTGGGGATATATAGCCATGGAACTGGCTAATAATGAACTGGTTTAGTAATCTAAGAGGAAGTTGCAGGGGTAAGGAGGATTCTGGCTAAAAGCTAAATCAACTTGACAGAATCTGGCTGAAGGCAGGCCAGGGTGATCAGATAGGTGGGGGATGAGGAATTTGATTAGCTATCAAGGGTGATCAGATATTGAGAGTAGGGGGTTCTCAGTAAACTGACTTAGCAGCATTCTGGCTCTTGAGGATGAGACTCAAGGACAGGCCCAAGTCAACAAAGGACTTAGAGTAGCTTATCTCAAGTTTGATCTTTGTCAAGTGCCTTTTCTCTCCCCACTTCAAGTTTCAGGTGCCAGCCCTGTGACACCCAGGCAGGCAACAGACCACTGGAGAGCGGCACCTGCTACCATGACAACGGCTTCTCCCAGAGTGGGGATCCTGCTCTGTCTGTTCCTTGGGGATGAGAGAGCTCCTCTTTCAGATGGTCCCCAGAAGACCTGGGAAGAGCAGCAAAAGTGGGGGAGTGCCATTTCTGCCCTTTCCTCCTCCCGTTCCCTTTACACCTGGAACCTCTCTCCTTTGGCGAGCTTCTGCCCTTGCTCTTTGACGCTAAGAGGCATTCCTTCCCCTGCCTAGAAAGTTAGGTGAGACACAAGTACTATTTACACAAGTATCATTTACTTTTTTTACTTCCTCATTCCTCTGTCCAGCACAACAGTTTGTATTTGCATCAAAGGCCTTTGATCCGTGCCTCCTCCAAAAGAAGAGAAAGAAAATACCTAGCCCTGCCCAGTGTGCTCAGTAGTTAGAGTGTCGGTCCATGCACCTTTGCATCAAAGGCCTTTGATCCGTGCCTCCTCCAAAAAAAGAGAAAGAAAATATCTAGCCCTGCCAGTGTGCTCAGTAGTTAGAGTGTCGGTTCATGCACTGAAAGGGTAACGAGTTCGATTCCCAGTCAAGGGCATGTACCTGAGTTGCAGGTCCAATCCCCAGCGGTGGGGGCTCTCAGCAACTAATTGATGTGTCTCTCTAACACCAATGTTTCTTTCTCTCTCTTCCTGCTCCCATCCTCCCTTCCACTTTCTCTAAAAAGCAATGGAAAAGATATCCTCAGGCAAGGTTTTAAAAATATGTATCTAGTCTGTCCTGTGTAGTACAGGAGGCTCCTCTGGACCAGGGGGACAGGCATGTTACATTGTATAGGGACAGGCAGAGGAAGTAAGCTTTGAACCCCCAGGAAGCCAGCCAGACACAAGGCAGCAGGCTGGCAAAGCTTCCCCAGGTCTTACCACCTTGCTTCACAATGCCTCCTCTAATGTTACTTCTTCCTCATAGTCTTTTAACCATCATGCCAACAGTCACCTCAAAGGATTGTTGAAAGCATGCCACTTGCAGAGAACGTGGTGGGGAGACACACCCCTGCCAACCGTGCCTCTGCTCCCAGGATCGGGGAGGGGGGCACAGAGAGGGGACAAGTCCTGGTGGCACGGAGCTGAAGGTGCAGGTGGGACTGTCAGCTATGACGAGTTCAGGGCTATAGAAATTCTAGTCCAGTGTCTGAGAAGTTTCCCAAATATATTGTAACTGCACGGGTATAGCTCTATTGACACTGTGCCTCCTCCAACAAGGATATATAGTCATCTCTGTAGGATTCCATATAGTTGCATATAAATGAGTTCCTCAAGAATTCTCAATTACTTTACTCGTATAGAAACGGATACAATTGATTTAATTCTAATGGAAAATTTGTGGTGTTTGAAACGCTGCAAGTCTAGCAAGGTCACTCTCATATTGGGTGTTTGAGAAGCGCATCTGTGAGTGATGACATGGGTCTCGGATGGTGGGGAAACGAACCCTTTAGTCCTGCACTGTGTATTCTCCAGAGTGGGTGTGCCGGCTGAACAGAGGGTTCACGAGAGAGCTACAGCACAATCAACCTGTTATGCCAAACTCTAATCCAAAGGCTTGGAAAAATACAGACTTTGTATTTCCCATTTCACTTAAAAGGAAGGCTTCTTAACATGCCCTGTCTATTGTCAGTGTAACTTGCAATACTAGGAGCATTCATCTCAGTCGCTAACTACCACTCTTTGAGACTTGATTGTGAGAGCTCATCCCCTCTCAGCTCAATGCTCTTTTGTCTGCAGAAGAGAAGCGCGCAGGCGCTCTGATTAAGTGTGATCCGTGAGATTGCCCTTGTAAGTACTTAATTAGGTATAAGACTGAAGGATATATTAATTCTTATGAAAAGTGCCATTTTCCCGCAACATGCGGCTTTTTAAATTATGATATTTTTGAGTCATGATCTTTAGTTGCATGAAAACAGTAAAGTCATTTCTTCTAAAAAGAAGAGAAATATAGAATTATATCAATGTCAAAGTGTTTTGTATACCAAAAAGTTTTCTTAGTATTTCAGTAAAGCAGACTCACAATAAAGTTAGTGACAAGATAGATTAGAATGGAATTATGTAAAATAAATCAAGATCAAATATCTGTATACTTTACCAACTTTTCTGTTTTGGTCTGAGCCTATTTATTTGGGAGGGAAAGTAAAAAATACAGTTATGTGTCCTTCGGCAGCCTTGACCAAGAAATACAAAGCTGATCTTTTGAAATATTGTACTTCGAGTATTTCTGAAATTACTGAAGAATATTTTAATTTGTTCATTAAACTAATGAGATAAATAAGTTCCATATGTTGACAACTTAAATATGTAATTTTCTTTTTTTGTTGTTTTAATCCTCACTCGAGGATATTTTTTTCTATTGATTTTTAGAGAGAGTTGAAGGGAGGAATGAAGGGGGAGAGAGAAAGGGAGAGAGAGCAAGAGAAACATCAATTGGTTGCCTTCTTCATGCGCCTCAACTGGGACCAGGGATGGAACTTGCAACCCTTTGGTGCACGGGCCAACACTCTAACCAATGAACACACAAGCCAGTGCTATGTAATTTTAATTTTCATTACATTTATGAGTCTTCATTCTGAGTTCATAATAAGTAGCCATTTCTAGGACTGATTGGCCATCATTATTAGCACAGGGAAGGTAAGATGTGCCTAGAGCCTTATGACAATGGTGACAATCTATTACTTAGGCCCAGAAAAAGGTGCCATCATGGTCTAAGCCTTAAATAACCATACTCTGCACAAATATTATCTAGAAGGACCTGTCCAGCTCTAGGATTCTGTAATTTTACAATTCAGTTAAATTTTACTTATTCATGGGATTAAACCCTGAATGCACTGTGTTGTTCTCTACAGTTTCCTACTCTCTGCCTGTTGGGATTTTTGAGATGGTAAAATAATCAGCATCATTCTGATTTCTATCAAAATCCTAAACAATTGAGAAATAAGACAATGGAGTTAGCAGATGATGGTGAGGGCACGATTGGAGAATGTGATTCATATCCTCAGGTAAATGGAGTTCTTAGCTTTGAACCTAAGAATTCATCCAGGGAAGTTTGGGACTGAAAAGAGTTGGGACCAAGGTGATCCTGTCCCCTCATTCCTCCCTGTTCTTCTCTCCCCTACAGAGCATACCTCTGGAGGGACAGTCAAGGAGAATGCTTATACCTTATAGGCAACAATCCTAAATGAACATGGCTGGGCTCACATGTCAGATTTTGCTCCTAAAATCACCAGATGACTCACTCGTTCTCTCTTGGGGTGGAATGATAAGAGACACAGAGACAGAGTGTTGTGAGTTTTTTTTTTTTCCCAAATGGAAGGAAACATCAGGATAGATTCATCTTCTAATAGTGACCTTGGGAAAACTATAGACAGGGCTCCCCTATATCAAGGTGTGTGGGTCTGAGACTGTACCATTTTGATGGTCTAATCCAAGAAAGCAAGCAGTTTTGTCCTGCATCATATATCTAAATTCTACCACAGTCTTCCTAGATACTAGTTGGTCAGGATGGGGAAGAAGCACCTGTCCTCTGTGGTAAAGAGTATTGCGATGGATTAGTAATACCTGCCTGAGAGAGGGATGGGAAGATGAGTGAATGAGTCTGTGCCACCAATCTCCCATCATTACCCCGTGGCCCTATGGATGGGGCTCTGTGAAATCAGGAACCATCCGAGGAAATGAGGGAAAGCTGCATAATCTGGGTTCCAAATCCTGCTCTTGTGTTTGCTCCCCTGAAAGTGTTTTTATTATATTGCTCCACGACTCAAAAGCACAAAGGAGTCCCATTGCCTCTGCTTCTACTGCAGGACTTCCTTGCATATTCCTTGCATGACTGTTCTGTGCCAGTCCACATGGGCTCTGTCTCCTCTCCCATAAAACAGATTAACCAACCTCTGCAGAACCTTCAGCTCTCACAAGGTAGAGAGCATGGTTAGGAATCAAGTAACTTGTGTGATACAGTCTAAATGTGTATGTCCCCTCAAAATTCACCTGTTGAAACCCTAACCTCCACTGTGATGGCATGAGGAGGTGGGACTTTGGAGATGATTAGATCATGAGGGCGGAGCCTTCATGGATGGGATTCATGTTTACATAGAAAAGACTCCACAGAGATCCCTAGTCATTTCCATCATGTGGGGACACAGCATAACGGCACCAGCTATGAACCAGGAAGAGGGACTCTCACCAGAATACGACCATGCTGGAACCCTTGATATAAGACTTTCTGCCCCCAGAATTGTGAGAAATAAATGTCTGTTGTTTATAAGCCTCCTAGTCTATGGCATTTTTATGAGAGCACCCCAAAGGGACTAAGAAACTGTGAGTCCTTTAGAAGTGGTTGAATACAGGTGCACTTCTCTTGGGAGAGGGTTCCTGGCTTTCATTAGACCTTTCAGAAGGTCTGGGCCCCCGAAAGTAAAGTCTGCTCATCACAGTCCCTGGCACAGATGATGGGCAGATCATAGTCCCAGCACAGCACGCTCTCCTAAAACACCTTCTTTGTCACAAATACTTCAACCTGGACCACTTTCCCATATAGAAACATGTCTAAGATGTGATGTCTCAGGAGGAGCAGGGAGATATTTTGTATGTTCTGATAGCTTGGAGGTGTCCCTTTACCATGCGAGGCGACACTCCTAGCTTCACTGCTACAGTTAGACACCTGACACTGCTCTGATTTCTACAAACACCACCAATCTCATGGCCTAGCTTTGTGAAATATCCAGTGACCCTGTTCACTGAGACATGCTGAACTCTGGTTTTGTGCAAGTCAATCCAGTTGATTTCTTTTCCTAGTAGGAACCTGAGTGAATGCTGGTGGCATTGAATTTGCCCTTGAATTGTAAGTGCTGGACATGGAGTGAACATGGAAGGGAACTGGCTGAGCTGGGGTCCATCTCGAGTTCATAATACCTTCCAGTGGGTCAGAAATCCTCCTCTAGAAGTCTTTGTTACTGTTCATGGTGCAATTTTTAACACAGGGGAGAAAGTTAACTACTTTGTACCCAGGTTATTCACTTATTTTGGAACTATAAAAAATGCCCAGACTGGCCCTTTCCTGGACTCCTTTTTCCAAATATCTTCTTAAAACTCTGTCTGTGCCCTAACCGGTTTGGCTCAGTGGATAGAGCATCAGCCTGTGGACTGAAGGGTCCCAGGTTCGATTCCAGTCAAGGGCATGTACCTTGGTTGCGGACACATCCCCAGTAGGGAGTGTGCAGGAGGCAGCTGATCAATGTTTCTAACTCTCTATCCCTCTCCCTTCCTCTCTGTAAAAAAATCAATAAAATATATTTTTAAAAAACTCTGTCTGTAAGAGCAGTAACTAAGTTATTGGAGAGAGCTTAAATCTGCTCTTTTCTTCTCATAAATTCCCAACTTCCTATTTTCCACTGAGATAGAAGGATTACTGGAAGAATTCTTACTATAATGTTTTGTACTTCTTAGAGTGTAATACAAACTCAAAAATGAAAGAGTTGTTTATAGAAACTTGAAAACAAAGAAAAACAAAACAAAAACCCACTTTTCTGGATCTCTAGTTGATGGAGCCCAGACCTGAGCAACTCTCTTTGATCTATCATTTAAAAAAGAACTTAATTTTGGAAAAAAAACAATCAAAGATGTCTCATCCCATTTAATTTAAGAGAAATGTTAGAAAAACAATGAGGAGGGCACATACATTTGAAACTTGATTCAAATTGTTCTCGCCAATTCTCTGAACTTCTTTTTCCTCTTATTTCCTTGCTTAAAGGGAAATTATCATTTAGAGTTAGATCTTAGTTTATAAGGGGCATATGCTGAAATGGTCATGCATGGTTTTCGTCTCCATTTCTTTCCTCTGTCTTCCCCCTCTTCTTGTCCTTTGGTTCCTCCTCTGACCAACTGCAACTCAAGGTTAAGCTATTTAGTTCCTAAATTATTTTGTCATTATAATGTTTTCTTAGTGCCTACAAGTCTCTTCCTTATAAATACTGGAGGTGCTCACCAAGCTTGCTCCAGACTCAGTGATCAGAGGAGGATACTGGAGTCTTCCTCTCTCACCCACCTCATGGACAGGAGAGAATTGCCCCATCCACTCTCCAGAACATGAGGCTGCTTCTTACACTCACTAGGACAAAAAGGCAAGAAACTTTCTTTGTCAGTTAAAGGTGGACGAGAGAACTAAATCTTGTCACCAAGCAGAACTGGTAGCTACTGTGGGAGTTTCTCTGCACTCGGAATCACCCCCCCTCCACACATACAACCCTGGCCAAGCCCCCACCGGGACTTGGACTCTTAGTTTAAGATTTGGAAGGTTCTGGGGGAGTATCATCTACACTCTGTCCTCAGGAATGCATCTAGTAATAACTTTCTCACCCCAAGGAAGCAAGTCAGACACAGTTGAACTTGGAAAGTTTTCAAATCAGAAATCTCTTACTCTAAGCTAAAGTCTCTAAAATCTCATTGAATCAAACTCATAGATTTTCACTTTACAGAAATGACAAATCCTCTTGTCTCAAATCATGCCATTTAAAAATAATTTGGATTGATTAATTAGATAGACTAGATAATAACTTAATTTGCTACAAAGTTTTTGCCAGTTTGTTTCTTTATGCTAAAAATTGCTATTAACTAGAAATATCAGTAGGTTAAACAACTGTTCCTCTCCTGTTTTCATTTCAAAGGTTTAGTAGGAAAGAAAAATCAGTTGAGAGATCTTGAGTTACACTCAAGTAACAGAAAAAAAATACTTTCAAGGGATTCCTTAGAACAAATGTTGATACACTGGTTCTTAGCTAAGAAGAATCCACTTATGAAAATATTTTTAGTAGTCTGTGAAACATCATTAAATTCAAAATATTCTTGTGTAAAACCAAAGTATTATATTACAGTGCTTAATTTCATTTATATGATTGTTACTGCACTGATCTCCAAATCAATATTTCTACTTGAAGAAGAGAGAAGTGTCCCTGAGTTATACTGCATTCTTAAGACTTAATCTGTTTTCATATATGAATGCCATTTCCAAACCCACTTCAAGTAGATAATGACAAAGTAAGTTAGTCATGAGACTTCCTTTTACAAACTGTGCATGTTGCGGTGAGGTTCAGTTTTAAATTCCTCTCCAGGCTTACTTCTCACAAGTCTTAAATTTGAGGCATTTAAAGATGATGCAATTTTTTTAAATGGAGGCCAACAACACAGCCTGACAAATCTCTAGCCAAATAACATTTTCAGTCTAAAGTGTCATTTGTAGAGTCTGGGGAAATTTGAAATTGAAATACAAGGATGGGTCCTAAATCTGCTGTATAACAGGGATACAGTAAACACGCTCTGCAGATGACAACATGAACTGACAACGCTTCCCAGGGAACACTGGGTAGCTCAGTGTAATTCTGAAGCTTCTGTGGTTCCCTGATTGACGGCTCAAGTTCAGCTTGGAAAGGGTCCTTTTAAAATGCTCCATTTCTGAGTTGTCTCTAGGAAACCGGGAAATGATGGATGACCTCTAAGTGGGCTGACTGACCTCCAATATGGCGCTCACAATATTCAGAATTCAGACACAGTTGTAGAAAGTTTTCCAAATACTTTACTATTACAACTCCACCACCATGCAAATCCAAAATTGCTAGGTTAAATCAAAGAGTAATTATAGCTACAAGCATCATTTGCACACATCAATTCTTCTCCTTTACAAACTAAGAAGCAAAAAGTAACTGATTTTTGTGGGTCAGTATGGCTTGATATTCATTCTTTAATAGCCTACTTAGTGGTTCCTTAATATTTGATAAAGTTACTGCACTTAATGGCAAGATTGTGTAGGCACATGTGTATGCTGTGTAAATCTGTCGAAGCTTCTCTGGTGAATAAGCATTAAGGGTAGCAAATAATAAACCTTGTTCTGTTCAATTGTATCAGCATCAAGGACATGGTATTGAAAGGACTCATACTTTAAAATCACTAACCTTGAGAACTCCATGGTCAAAACCATACCAGCGACTACAAGTGCAGAATAAACAAGCTGTGCACTGGGATAAACCAGAATGCTGAGCAGGTAATGCAGCCCCTCTTCAGCCTGGGAGCAACGGAATTCTTTTTTTTTTTTTTTTTCCTGATAGAGCCAGACATAATTTTCCCACTTCTATTAGAACTAGTCAAAACTCTGTTCATTTCTCCAACATGATGCATGGAAGATGAACTCATACACTGGTGAGAGTGTATCTCCAAATGCAGCTCTGTCTTGCCCAGCAAATGGACTATAAGGCCTCGTGCCCCTGGGCTGGCCCTCCTTACCTGCCTGGCCTGCTTTTCTGTCCTCTGCCCCTAGGTCACATGTTCCTGTGATGCTGGCTCTCAATGGGCCTTAAATATGCCACTCCTGCTATATGGCAATGGCTCTCGCTGTGCCCTGTGGCCCAGAAGCTCTTAGGCTGCATAGCCACATGGTCAGCTCCAGGTCTGCACGGCCTCCCCCCTAGACCTCCGGGTCCTTCTCCCCTGCTCCACATCTTCCCAGAGCACCTGTCCCTTCGAATGGCATGTCACTTTCTATTTGGCTTCCTATCTCTTCCCCACACTTGAATGTTGGTGCCACAGAGGTAAGGATGTTTGTTTTGTTCACTTGTGTGTCACCAGCACCCAGAAGTGTACCTGGCACATAATAAGTGGCCAATAAATATTTGTAAGTGAAGGAAATAATCTATTCCTTTAAGTTTGAGCAATACATATTTATCCATACATATTTATCAATACACATTGATTAATTACTATAGAAATCAATGCATTCTGGGCAACTGAAGAAGATTTTCCTCATTAACATATTTCTAATTAGGATTTCACCTCTTCGAAGTGCTGGAGATCCAGTATGAATCTGAAGTAATTAAATGATATGTACCCTATAAAGGAACTAAGTATATACGAACATGTTTTCTACTGGGCTGTGTTTTTAGTCCAGCCTGTGGTTTATTGCTATTAGCCTCAGCATATGTATCAAATATCCATGAGAAGCTAACTCAGTGAGTAATGCTGAAAATTCTATGTATTTTTCTATATGAAAATAATTTTTGATAAAATTAATCTTTAGGACGCTCCTTGAATTATTTTGCATGTGTATATGTGCCCTCTTTAAATATATTCATATTGTTTCCCACATCTTGTACTTTTTGTGATGCTCAATTATTAACCCTGAGTGCAGAGAGTAAATGTACCTTTATTATCTTTGTATCATTTCCACAAGTTTTATCAAAGAGATTAAAGAAAGGCCATAATATAAGTTGCTGTATGTTTGGAAGCCCATAGGACAAGAGAAAGGAAGCACCTTATATGGACACTGTTGGCATAGTCACTACCAGTCTGACTTTCTCAGTCATTTTGCTCAGAAATAACTCTTCATAGAGCTCTTCTCTGATTAAGCAAATAAGTAAATAAATAATTGAAAGTCCTTGGCATTTATACTATTTGAAAAGATAAAAATAAATCTCTCGAGAGATATTGGCAAACACACACAAACGCTCACATTTCAATGAGACCTTCTATTTGAGAGTCTAAAAAAACATGTGGTTCATTTGGGAACATATATCATAATTTTAAGAATGTGGAGTGGCTAAAGCCCAAGAGGATAAAATTCAGGGGAAAGTATATTCAGCATTATTGGAAATGTGTTTTATTACAAAACAGTAAAGATTTATGACTGAATCATGAAGATTAACAGTATAGTTTTCTCACTTTCTTTAATAAATAAATTATACTAATAATAGATTTATGAAACATCAGCGAGGCACAGTATAATTTTTAAGTTACATAATAAATAGTGACTAGAACTATTACTAAACCAATTAAAATTTATATTCAAAATTCCCTAGTAAATTTATCTATAATTATTTTAGAGGTCTGTGAAGGTTTCCATCCTGCTGACCTGAATTTAATTACTATTTAATGTGTTTTATGCGCATATGTTCAAAAATTTTTTAAGTTTTACATAGATTATTAATCAGTGTGACATATTCCCTCAGTCTAGTTGAAAGGCATATAAAAATGAAGAGACATAACAAAGAGTAAAAAGTTTGCTATGCATTCTTTCACATCCTAAATTTAACAGAGTGTAAATATTTGCTCACTTACAAATCCATTCTTCAAGAATAATTTCTCTGAGCATAAATAAAAGAGATTCATAATGTGTAAAGACAACGCTAGCCAGCCAGCTGTGGGATATTTAAGTAGATGTTCATTATGGAAAGCAGGTTTTCTGACAGAATAAAATGGAAGAACATTTCAGGATTTATAACAAATATTCTGACCTCAAATTTTATGATATTATTCCCTTCTGCATGCGTGTGAAGAATATGGATGGAATTCTCAGAGCCCTGTGGTTAGTGTGGGGTCAGAACCAAGTTTTTCAGAGCTGGGTTTCCCTATGCATTCTGCCCTGCTGAGCTCTATAAACACACTCTACAGGCTCTTTTGCCCTTAAGTTCATTTTCTCCTTTTAGGTAAGTACAGATTGTCCCAAAGAAATGTATACACACATTAACAGCTGATTGCTCAATTATGAAAAAGAAATGTATTTTAATAAGCACTGCCTTTATAATTATACGAAGTGTATGTATACATTTTTGGGGACATTCCCTACATAGAAGACACTTACAGAAGTATGGTGCAAATCTTAGGCAAGATTCCTCCAACAATTCTAAATTCAAATAAGAATATTCTCTTACAGCAAGGGTCAAATCATGGAACTTCCAGGAAAAAAAAAGTTAAGCCCCTAAATATATATTATCCCAAGAGCAAGTTATTTCTTCCACGACTTTTCTCCCAACCCTTTAGCCTTTCTGACCATAACCTATTTTCCCAGTTAGCATCTGTCATTGGAGGTTGGCAACTTGGAAAGAGCACCTGAGAAGCCAACATGGAGGAGCCCTCTGAGTCACGTTTCAGGAGGCTTTTTATTGCTCGGAGGTGTTCTCTTTGTTCCACTGCTTCCTCAAATGGTGTTCTTCCTCTGCTCTCTGCTCTATGATCTTTTGGTAACAGGACCAATTCCTCACAGTCAGCCGATCTTGTTAGCAGCCCCATTAGGGGATGGTGGGTTGGCTATCTGTACAGAAATGTCTCTCCTTTATCCCCTTAAGACAACTGACATTTTGACATCAAATAAATCTTCACACCTTTGTGTTTCCATAACAGAGAAACACCAATGGAAGGCTAATTGTCTCCAGACTTACAAGTCTGATGGACACAGGGAATAATTTGTATGTTTAGAAGACTGAGTTTCCAGGCTTCCCATTTTAACAAGGAAGAGGGCAAGCATCATTTGGTTCAACTTTTATAAAAATTCCCATTAGTATCCAGAAACAATACACACAAAAAATACATAAAAACGCATTTATACCTGCATGGTAAATGAGAAAGGACAGAAAATGATATGCTAAGAGTGAAGGGCAAATTTTTACTCATTGCTGCAATGAGAGGGCTCAACTGAGAAAAAAAAAATCATAGCTCACCCCACACTCAAACCAGTACAGTATGGTTAGGAAGAGGAAGTAGGAAAAATATTTTGATTTCTGTAACTTATTCATTTGAACTGTCCATCCCAACTACCCAACAGGGACTGAAACATCCAGTCAAAAACATAGCCCGCATCCTAAAAGGCAAAGAAACTTTAAGAAAAAACATTACATGCAAGAGAAGAGAGAAAAGTCCTCAAAGAAATGCATACCAAGGGATCTTGTCTTTTAAGTATCTAACCTGGACCCAAAAGAACTAGTTTCTAAGCAATGAGAATGTAGCAGGTAAAAGAGAATAATACAAGTCTCACCTCTCTCCTTAGTCTAAAAGAAGGCACTAAATAACTATTGGACCAGTCAAGACTCTGTCTATTGGAAATGACAGAAACCTAAATCACCTTAAGCCAAAGAGGGAAGTTTATTGGCTCAGATATCTGCACTGCAGATAGGGCAGACATGAAGCTGGCTGCAGGGGCAATATCTCTTTTTCCTCTCTCCCTCCCTACCTTCCTCTTTTCCTTCCTCTTTCCTTTTCTCCATACCTTCTTCCCTCTGACCCTCCCTCCATCTTACATTTCTTCATGTCAGCTTTAGTCTAAGTGCAGTATGGGAACAAGGCTTCCAGCAGCCCTGTAGTCACATAAAGGCTCTAAATGCAGAAAGAAAAGATGACAGAGAAGCCGGCTCCATTTTAATCTTGACTGTTACATGCCCGTCTTGGGTTACATGCCCGTCTCCGTGGCAGGGGACAGAGTAACATGACCAGCACAGTCTGTATCCTATATCCCTGTCACCACGGTTGGAGTGAAAGGAAAGGAGCCACCCTAAGAAAGGTGGAAATGCATTAGAAGAAAGGGTGGAAACATAACATGTTTTCTACAAAGGCCTGCAAAGCATCCAAACTTTTACTAAGTCAGCATTAACCTGCCTTTCAGGTATAGATTATTTTGTAGATTATATACTGTATATATAGTGGGAACCTCTAAGGCTGTTTTCCTGTTTTCTTTGTGTTTATGTTGGAGCTTGAAGACATGGGCAGGCAAATCATAGGTAGATGTAGAGTGAAGAAGAGCAAAGGCACACTGGAATCCATGAGCATAACCTGGAATTTATGAGCATGAGCTGCCCAGAACTCATGAGGACATGCTGGACCCCGTCAGTTTTCACTGCCATCACCACGATGAAGTGCACGCCCCGTGGGAGTAGCTGACACCCTGAGCTGTGGAAATAAGCACACCCCTGATCAGCAGTAGAAGCTGAAGGAGAGGATTCAAGGAGGGGAGCCCTTTCCCCTCATGTAGAAGCAAAGACCCTTCTTTGTTTTAAGTTGAGGTTCATTCTTCTTTCAGATGACTCACACTCTCCTGATTTGATAGCGTGTTACTAAATACTGAGATATACGTAAGTTACTATTGACACATCTTATGTAAGATAGGAGGATATTGGGGAAGGGGAAGGAAACACAATATTGGCTCATACAAACATGCATATCAGAAAAATAAGAAATGCTCTTATAGTACTATTACAGTACTAGGTTCTCTAAATGGTCACATGTCATAGCAGGTATCTAGAGCTACTAGTAAATACTTCCACGGCCCATTCAAAATTCCCTTCGCCTTCAGGAAACGCCTCAGGTGGTGCTGGTTGGGCACTCTTGGGTGACCCAAACTTCATTCCTAACTGGTGTGGTCATTAGCAGTCCTGCCTGAATTGAAGTTTTGTAGTTTTCATTTACTTTAATCTCAGGACATGAAAGTACTAAGAAATGCCCCAGGGGAACTCCTGCATTCCAGACATACTGCTCCCTACACCCACTGTGGAGTAGCAACTCAATTGTTCCTTAATGGTCATGATCAATCATCCCAGCCAATATACTAACGACCTTCTTGTCTGTTGGTTCACTGGCTAGAGCAGTGGTTCTCAACCTTGGCTGCACATTAGAATCACCTAGGAATCTTTTTAAAATCCTGATTTCTGGGCCTCATCCTCCGGTAATTCTGTTTTTCTTTGTTATGTGGTGGGGCCACAACATTAGTAACAAAGAAACAGAATTTCCCGAGGATGAGGCCCAGAAATCAGGATTTTAAAAAGATTCTCAGGTGATTCTAACATGCAGCCAAGGTTGAGAGCCACTGGGCTAGAGGATCCCAAAGTGGCCAGGTGACAGTCTAAACTTCCATCTTAATGGTCATTGTTGTTTCCCCTGGTGAAAAGATTCCCCCCTTTGGAATTAAGGTCTCCAGATAAACAAAGACTGAAGTTGCAGAAACAGGAAGCACACATTTTTCTCATGATCAACAGAAGGCAGAGGAAGACCTTCCCAATTCCTGATTCCTGGGTGTGGGAGAAACAATTGATTTAGAGTGTATGCTGCACCTGGGGAAAGCAGCCAGCTCCCCAACGTGCGTCCACCTAACTGATGCTGTGAGTCTTCAAAAGGTCCCTCTACCAGTTGGCTCAGGATAGTGGGGAACATGGGAAGACCAGTAAATTCCATGAGCCTGGGCCCATTTTGCATATATACATATATATCCTAGCATAGACTAACTTTAATTTTGAATTTATAACTTTGCTTAAATTAACCTGTAGACCCACTTGGATCACCCTAAATGTTATAAGGTTTACTAACAGTTTAACAGAAAGGCTGAGGCTTAACTAGTTAAACTTTCTTCCATGCCTATGCCATCCTTGACTTTGACAATTGCCAGACCTGTCTTTTCAAGGAAAAGCCCAGGATGATTTGCAGAACCAGGAGATTAATCCAACTCATGCCAGCGGGGGCTGGATGAAGTGGCCTGGAGGCCCCTCTACTGACCTCCCCATGAACATTCTCATTATACCCTCAATATAATACGAATATCAACACCCACAGGCAGACATTTTCCACCAGTTTTGAACATGCAATGTATGTGTAGGGGTGTTTGCTAACTGTGCAGGCACAGGGATGTCCCCACCTGTACATGTGATGATGAAGCTCACCTGGAAGTTTCCCCAGTGTGTTCTTTGCTTGCTGACTTGCAGTAAAGTTCTTTCTCATAAAATCTTCTCAGAGTTACCGTTAGGCTGGTAACAGTTGCAACCCTGCATTTTCTAGGGAGTTTTCTCATAAAATCTTCTCAGAGTTACCGTTAGGCTGGCAACTAGTGAGTAATTGGACCCAGTTCCATCTGGTAACAGTTGCAACCCTGCATTTTCTAGGGAGGGAGTCCCTTGTTCAAAAGCAATGATGTATGGAATACCATGATGGTGAATAAGACATTCTATAAGTCCATGGATCATGGTTTTGACAGAAGCACTGTGCACAGGGAAGACAAATCCGTATCCAGAGTAATAAACTGTTGGTGTGAAAACAAAACACTATCCCTTCCATGTTAGAAGTAGTCCAAAGTAGTCAACCTGCCACCAGGTAACTGGCCGATCACTTTGGAGAATGGTGCCGCAGCCGGTCGTGCAGTTTAGAAACCCTGACCTTTCATGTCACTGGTCATGCAGTTTAGACCCTCTTACCTTTCCTTCCTAAAGGTAACACCCAGGCGTTGATAGTATTTCAGCTCCAGGCTCAGAAAACAGCAAAGCCGGATGGGTGATGCCAGACCAGCTGCATGAACTAATGACCTCCTCCTTTCTTGCTGACCAATCAGTGGAGACCACAACCCTGAAAGGCCCCACCTAGAAAGTAAATGAATATTCTATTAAGATCCTCCCCTGGGATTTCCACCCGCACGC
>NW_005363502.1:2888711-2904580 GCF_000412655.1 Myotis brandtii | reverse complement strand
TTCCACCCTTAAAAGCCCTTAGCACTAAGGACGCCCTAGCCTTTCCCCCTCCTCCCCCCTCTTTGCCTCCTGGGTGCATTTTCCTTACCTCTCTTTCACTTAATCTCCAAGGGCCCTTCTTCTGCCTCTGTAACCTGTTTCCTGAGCCCATTTCTTCTACCACTCACTTTTCCACCTCTGTGATTTTCTAAATATATGTTCTCTTATAGTCTGAGTGTTGGCTCTGAATTTTTTTCCTACCAAAACTCAGGTTGCTGAACCAAAGGTCTGATCCCAAAAGTCTAACATGTGGGCCGTTCTCCCCGCCATCAGCAAAGCTTAGAAGGAAAGAAGTAGTGGTCACTCTTCTCAAACTAGCCTAGCTGGGGCTTGGGAAAAGGGTATTATTGGAGTGGGACCAAAAGAAAAGTTTAAAAAATGAGATGATAAAGAGTCTTAGAAAAATATGGAGAGACTTAAGAGATGAGAAAATGGGGAAGGCACACTCTAGGTAAAGAGCAACAGGATGATAGATATCTAGTTTAAGAAATATTAGAGTATGTACGATGGCTGAAACCATCAGCGCGGTGAATAAGGCCCAGGACAAGGTCATTTCAGGAAAGCTCAGCCCCTAAGGAAGAAATAGCTTTTTTCATCAAATCCTGGGAAAGTCTAGTGCATGCAGTGGGGCTCACGTATACACAAGCAGCCTCTGCTCTTTGAAAGTTTGCTTTTATGAAAGACCTACCTGACTTGGTACCTAACCTACTAACTTGGTACTCCTCCTAACCAGCGACAAGTGTTTGCTAACCAAAATAAATCTGAAGAGAATATTTGCTTTAAAAAAAAAGGCAAAATGGGAAAATAACCTTGTGTTTCTTTTGCAGCGCGAGCAAAAGAGGCAGCACCCACCTGGACAGCGAGAGGCCCGCCAAGCCCCTTCCTGGGAACCCCACTCAGCATCTCAGCACTGAGCCGCCAGAGCTTGGAACTGTAGGTGTGAGCAGCTGTGCTTTATCTTGATTTAGTTTGTGCAGCTGTTAGCAAGATGTGTCCTAAGGTAATTGCTTCTTCTCTTTACACCATTGCTGCTTAAGGAGGGTTTCGAAGGAAAGCTCTACTTTCAGGCAAGGAGAGAAACCTATATTCTGGTACTAACTGTTCCATAGTTCCTAGTTGTTGTCCTCAGACAACTCATTTATTTCACTCTCTCAGGCCCAAGTTCCTCCTATGAGCAACACTTTCAAGGTTGTTTAGAGGACTATGTAAAATTGAATGCCATGCCCTCTCATATTAATCACTCACAAATGACAGTTATTATAATAATAATTATTCATAATAGCAACTGGAAGAATTGTATAGTTATGTAAATTTGTGAATCTCTCCCCCAAAACTGGTACTTAATGAATATTACCCTGAAATAGGATTTTGAATAGATTCTACTTTGGGCTTATTCTTGCTTGGTCTTATTCAAAGTATTAGCAATAGCTTCCATGAAAAATAGAATACGTTTTTATTAAATTTACAAATGGCATCAAGCTGAGAGCAAAAGTATATTTGAAGCAAATTAAAATTCAAAAAGAAAGTAAGTGATGGCAGGTTAGACCATTAGGCACAATTAGCAAATTGGGGCGGGGGGGTACTTTGGGCTTATTCTTGCTTGGTCTTATTCAAAGTATTAGCAATAGCTTCCATGAAAAATAGAATACGTTTTTATTAAATTTACAAATGGCATCAAGCTGAGAGCAAAAGTATATTTGAAGCAAATTAAAATTCAAAAAGAAAGTAAGTGATGGCAGGTTAGACCATTAGGCACAATTAGCAAATTAGGGGGGGAGGGGGAAAGTCAATGAATAAATTTACATGAACTTTCTTCCTGTTCTTCAAATATGCCCAGTTAATCCTTGCATTAAGGCCATTGCACTAGTTTCTTCCTTGCCAGGGATGTTCCACTCGCTTGACTGGCTCCACTGTGTCCTGTGCAGGTCTCAACTCAAGAATCACCTTTTCCTAAACAGGCTTCTTTGAGCACCCCATTTTAGCACCCTCCTCCTAACCAGCAGTGTCATTGTCTTCAGAGTCTAACCAGTTTCCATTTTCCTGATTATTAATGAGGATGAACATATTTTTATATGCTTAATGCTTCCTGCGCATTTTATTATCTTCTTTTGTGAATCCTGTTCACGGTTTTTCTTTGTTGTCTGTGAATTCTTTACATATTTCACATAGGCGCTTTTTTGTCAGTCATATGTTTTAGAAAGTATTCCCCTTTGTGGTTTTTCTTTTAATGAACATGATTTCCTAATTTTATGTAGTCCTTTTTGTCAATCATTTACTTTATGTTTTAATTACCGTAGCTTTATAACAAGCCCTGGCATAACACAGTAGTAAAATTCCTCCAACTTTATTCTTATTTTTCAAGGTAGTTGAATAAAATTGTTGAAATGTCATTTGTTTCCTTTATGCATAGTTTATCCAATAGTTTATAAGTGACTGTTGACCTTGAACATATAGCCAGATATTTCTCCAGCAAAATGGGTCTGTTCAGGAAGAACAAATAATTTAAATTTGAGACATGCAGTCTCATGGCAAACCACCTGCCAAGTCCAGCGAAACAAAGGAAAGGTACACCCTTTTATAGATTTAGGACGGACTGTTGTAAACAAAGAGGCCATTGGAGGAAACTGGAAGTTCGAAGTGTAGTAACTTTTCATTGGCTGAGTCATGGCAGACTCCCATGGGCTGAGCTGTTACTGAGCAAAGAGGAATCTTTTCTTCCTCCTGCTTAGGAGGTAACGGAGTGTCACATCCTGTCAGATATGCTATGTTATATCTTTTCCTTTTGGGGTCAGCATGAGTTCTCTCTTCTAGTCTCCAGACCCCATTTTAATTAAGGTATCTGCTTTTTAATTTTCACAGTACTAAAAGAAAGGATCCACATATTTTACTAGGAAAATGATATACAAATTTTGAAAATTTCACTTCTTCCTCTGTTCTCTTCTGTTAACTAGATTGAAATATTTGCTGACCCCAAAAATAGGATCAACAGCATTTCTGTTGTACTTTGGCCTATAATCAATTACATCAGGCATTTGAGAGAGTTTTAATTCACTTAGTAGACATATCACACTGTTTTAACTTTAGAGAATATTATGGCATTCTGCTTTTAATAGATGGTCTTAATTACCCAGAACTAATTGTTTTCTAACTTGGTTTTACCGGGCTACAAGGCTCAAAAGAATTTTGAAGTATTTTCTTCTTAAATCCATGAAGTTCTTCCTGATAGTAAAATAGAATATTTTCTATTTCTAATTGATGACATTTTCCATGCCTAGTTCTTTATAGAAATGCAGAACAACCAATCAGCCTGCTGTCTGCCCCACCACAAAAGTCTCATAAACTTCTATCTCTTCTCAGTTCTCCCATGACCTATTTCCAACTCCCTTAAAAATCATCTTTGATTTCTTGAAAATGTCTTCCTTCTAATATTGACTTCCTTTCATAAAAGCAACATTACATGGAACTTATGCTTCTAGTTGGTTGAGTAAATAACTTCTAATGTATCAACTTGCTTTGTGAATTCTATGAGTCTATTTACATACAGTCACACACGTTATCTTCAGATGTTTTAGATTCTCTGATCCATCCCATTGTTGGTAAATGATTAGAAGGCTTTGGCTGCTATTTGGTGAAGCATTAATGATACTTCATACTATTGCTGCCATCCAAGCAACCTTATAAATACCTGGAAATTCTCTTATAGAAAATATTTTTCTTAGATTCTCTTTTGAGGGTTTTGAAACTTTTCTTATCACTGCAGAGGAAAGAAATCCAACTAAATTCAAAGGAACAGAAGCTGGAAACTTGCAGGCATATTTGTGGCTGGAGTGATCCCACTACTTGTACATTATGTGGTTGGCCTCAACATGTGGAAAAATACAGTAAGTCCTTCATCATACAGGGTGTAGTTATAGTATCATGTAACTTACATGGTTTATTTTTTGTAAATATGTTATCATAAATACACAATATGCTGAAATATTTTCTGAATAATTAATGTCTATCTGCTTAAAGAGGTTTTTATTTATAAAAGCTCTCTTAAAGAACTTATATTTCTACCTTCTACTAAAAGCTTTCCAACCCAACAAATGTGGAAAATGCCTTTAAGTTTATTGAAGTCATTTATTCATGGGATTATATGGAATAAGTCAGACCTGCCAATCAGGAAAGGCAAAGAGGAGGAATTCTGAATTATTAGTGTATCAGATTTGCTTATGACAAAAAATTTAAAACTTTTCTACATGACATAATTCTTCTACTCTTATTGAGCATGGGTTAAATTAATATGTGCAGTGCATCAGAGTTTATGCCCCACACATTACATTTTTTCAAAATGAAATACCTTTTTATAAGTAATTCCCAGAAATCATTAAACTATTTGATTTTGTTTATGTTGCTTTTGATGGTGGTCTCATCAATTTCACTAATAAGAAAAAGAAACACCTCTTTTTGTATTTAGTTTTGAGGATTAAGAGGGTCATAAGTATTTGGTGCTTTATTTTTCTTTGGAATCTTGAGAATTCATAGGGACACATTATTTTGCTATATCTGTAATATTCAGAAATTAAGATGATTTCAAAAATATAACCACATTTATGTACAATTTCAAACATCTGTTTTATCTAAAAATATGTTGAACATTAAGTCATATAATTATGCTTTATATTACTGTATACTTCAATTACCCCCATCTTTGTTTGTATATTAAAGTCTTATTTTATTATTTAATTATGCCCAGCAACACTATTCAACAATAGTATTCTATATTAAAGTTAGAGATAAATGACCAGTGACTCTCTTAGGACCATCTAGAATTTTTGGAACACTGTTTAGATGTAATCATCTATCAGGCTGGTTTGCTATTGGCCATTCGTTGATGTTTCTTACTCTTGTCATTTCTGAATTTGCCTTCCTTTCTAAAATCATTGTCTGCCATTTACTCTTACAAGTAGTTATCAATATTTTTCTGATATTGGCCTTATTTTATTTACAATTGTAATTTCTCAACCAGAAAAACCCTACCCTCTCCTGTTTAATCTTCCCACTGCATAAGGTCCTATTAAAACTTAATTTCCTTAAGGAAACTTTCATAATCATTCTCCATCTGACTTCTCTATATGGCATCTGTTTGATACTTATTTGAAATTGATTTTGCATTATATTTATTTGACCTTGTTCATCTGTTCAGTTTTTTTTATGGGTGTATTCTGTTTCTAAAATAAATAGAAAATTACTCATGGTTGGAAATCACATTTTGTCATTTATTTATGACTTCGCCCAGCCCTTCTGCATCCTATGAAGAATGAATGTTCTACAATTTAGTGAGTGGATCACTAGAAAAATCTCTCATTATGACAGGACACATTTTTGAGCAGGGTGCATTGCCATAAATTATGTAATTGCTTTATTTTGTTGTGACAATAAGGGCAGAAGATTGCAACCTACATGAACCAATCTATTTTTCATGAATGGTTTATCAAAATGTCCTTTTAAAATATAATAAGCTTCAGCATTTAAATAGATTTGTCCTTGCTTAAGACATTCTATCTTAAGGATAACAAAGGCTTTCTCAATGAAATTATTAATACATGTGTATATATAAAGATAGGCAGATAGATGCTAGTCTACACTTAGAAGCTTATGAATAATAGAGTTATTTACTAATGTCACTATAAGTCAGAAAACATTTAGCAAAATGATTCACAGTACACTCACAGTTACAACATTAGGTCTATTGTACGAGACAGGAAATCAGAGTGTGTGGGGTGAAAAGACAGAAAACTTCAAGAAAAACTTGTTTAGCATCAGGGTTGGTGTGTGCACTCCCGCAGGGGGCACCATCTGCAGCATGGGCTATGGAGTTGGGCAATGGAGGCTGTGTGGTTTTGTTTGGCAGCCAAGCAGAAACCAGAGTGTAGAGAAGAATATGATAAAACTTTAAGCTTCAGTGCCATTCCTTACTTAAGTAGCCTTGAAACTCTTATGTTTGTCGAGTCAATCTGTTATGACCCACGATATCCGAATGTACATGGTCCTTACCAATCACTTCATTTGGTAAACAAGAAAACTAAGATAAAACAGTAAAAAGTAAACTGTCTATTGGAGATACATGTAAATAAAACAGAATTAAAAGATAAAAACAAAATGTGATATAACTGGCATCTAAAATTAAGTACTTTTCACAGTCTACACACTGTCTGCAAAAATACCACAAGCATTAAAAATGTGTATTGCTTCTAAATAAGTATTATGTTTCAAAGTAGGGAAAGATTTTGTGGTGACATTTCTGTTTCCAAAAAAAGCCATCATTTAGGAAAGCTAAAATTGTTTAGTTCATGCCAAATTAATAACATAAGAGCTTTCATAATAGCATATTAATTATATATTCTGGATTATTTCTCAGTCACATTACAGTATCTTTTAGACATTATTAACCACATGAAACAATGAAAATCAAAATTTGTTACCTAACATATCACAAATACACACACACACACAGGGTGGAGCAAAAGTGGGTTTATAGTTATGAGCATGTGAAACACAGTTTATTCTTGAATTATTATTTGTTATATTATTATATTATTTTTGGGCCTAAACTGGTAGTCAGACATCCCTCCCACCATCCGGGACCGCTGGCTCCTAACTGCTTGCCTACCAGCATGCCTGATCGCCCCTAACCCCTCTGCCTGCCTGCCTGATCACTCCTAACCACTTGCCTGCCTGCCTGATCACTCCTAATTGCTCGTCTGCCTGCCTGATCTCACCTAACTGCCTCTGCCTCAGCCCCCAGTGCCACAGCTTTGTCCCGAAGGTCATTTGGCTGTCTGGTCTAATTAGCATATTATGCTTTTATTATTATAGACTAGAGTCCCAGTGCATGAAAATTTGTGCACTGCGGGGGGGTCCCTCAGCCCGGCCTGCCCTCTCTCACAGTCTGAGAGCCCTCAGGGGATATCCTCCTGACAGCTCCTGGAGCAGGCCTAAGCCACAGTCTGGCCTCCCTCTGCGGAAGGCAACCAGGCCTATCAGGGGAAGGCACAGCCCCTTTCACCCTGTTGCTGCTGCTGCCTCTGGCCTCCCTCTATGGGAGGCGACTGGGCTGATCAGGGGAAGGTGCCATCCCCATCACTTTGTGGCTGCTGCCACTGCCGGCCGCCGCAGTTGCCTTAGCCTCGGCCCTCGCAGCCGCTGTGGCTTTGTCCAGAAGGTTGTCTGGTCTAATTAGCATATTACCCTTTTATTAGTATAGATTACATTCAAATAAAATGGGTCAGGAGAGAAAATACTGGCAAAGCCATATGCTCCTGGGGGAGAAAGTAAAGTCAGCTGTCAGGCTGCCCAAAGAACATCTTTGCCTCTAGGTTTCCAGTATTCTGAAAGGCCCATTTTCCTGTGGTTCCCCCCACTCCTCCACAGCCCTGCCTGAGTGATTCCCATCTTGTTTGGTAAAAGAACTACCATCACAACTCTATTTTCTCAAATATAATAGTTGCCTTTGGAGAAAAATAACAACTTATTCATAGGAGGTTATATGAGTTTATAAATCTTTTTGAATCCAAGGAAAAGTGAGATCTTCTTGTAATCCCCATTCTCATTCTCTCCTGGATTCTGCTGTGTGTGTCCAGGTGGGAAGGTGATTTGGTGGCTGTTGGTAGCTGTGCTCAGATTCTGGGCTTTTTCAGGATGACAGCACTTCCTGGCACTCAGGACTGGGTCACACAGGAAATGCTGCAGTGTGGAGATATTATGCCAGTTGCTAGGGGTGTGAGGTCAATGAATATAAAGTGACATCATAATTATGCCACTAGCACAACTCGTATTTATCTCAGTGAGCATCTGATGAAATTTTGTCAGCTGCTCTGAGTTCACTAAGTAATGTGGGAAATTTCAAAAGGGTTAGCTACATCCCTTGTTCCCATATAGCTTACTGTCTAGGGACATTAAGGAGGAGCCACCCCAATATCATTAATTGAGCAGGACAATTTATTAGTGCAGTGAGGTTTGTGTTCTGAGAAATATGTGATCCAATCAAATGTAACATGGGAAGACCTTCTAAGAACAGCATAATTAAGATGTTTGCTAAGTGTTTGGGAACCCAGCCAACCCAAAATTCACAAGAGATTATTATGCTTTATGATTATGAGAAGACTGTGCCAGTGTTTAAATGCTCTACTTACTACTTTGGATAAAACTCTCAACTAACAATTAGGAAGTAGAGGCTGTCAGAGGAAGATGTGTATTTGCAAAAACGCCATAATTACACACTGACATTTTTGTAGCCCGTGCTGATGATGTATGCAGCCATACTTCTGTTCCATCAGAAACGCCAAAATGGCAACATATGCTGATCTTTTTTTCCCCAAAGATTTCAGCTATGAGTTAGTCTTCCTGTATATTCTCAGCAGAGTTTGAAGGAAGCTTTTTGGATTGGGTAGTATAGTAAGCTGTGGAGTAGCAACACTCTCTCCCTCGCCCCATTCAATTTTTTCAACCTCCCTCCCTCAGTTTCTCTCACTTATTTGTCTTCTATGACAAACTGGTTGGGAATCTGCAAATGTGGATGTTCTCAAAGGATAGCTACTGCAAAGTCTTGGCTGCTGGTGGTTAGACTGACTGGTAGAAAATTAAGGCTATGTGTAATTTATCTATATATATAAAAGGCTAATATGCAAAGTGTCCCCTCAGGAGTTCGACCGGGAGACCAGGAGTTCAATCGCTTGCTATGACATGCACTGATCACCAGGGGCAGCACGGAACGAAGGAAGGCCCTGGCCGGCAGCTGAAAGGCCCCAATCGGCCCTGATCACCAGCCAGGCCTAGGGACCCTACCTGTGTACCGGGCCTCTAGTGAGTAAATAAAACAAGTGAGAATCATTAAACTACTGCTCAAAGGTTGATTTTTTTTTTTTTTTTACTCATAGGAGCAGTAATAAAGAATACATTTGACTGGCTGTGTGATCACACAACGAACTGGGAAAGATTTGTCCTAAGTGCAGGTAAGATGGGAATGACTAGATGCAGGAGTGAAAACACTGAACATGAGAGATTTGGTGACAGAATGAATGAGGGAGGAATGAGTGGGTGAAGGAGCTAAAATTCACATCTATACCAAAATCACTGTGACATTTTGTTAAAATTTCCAATAATTTTCAGGTGATTTCTACAAATGTCAAAAATAACCATTGCTCATCCTTTAGATGAATAACAAGTGACTGACAAAATAGAATATCTACATGCAATTCTGAATATATCTTTACCAGACATTTAGAAACTGTAATATACACTTGAAAAAGAGTTCAGAAAAAAAACAACACCTTGAACCCCAAAGGCTCATAAATCTGTGAACCCCCCCTTAAATGTGCCTTAAATATAAGAAAATGGTCACTATGGACCAGTACCATCTGTGGCTCAGAGACCCACTAATCCCTGACTCTTCCTCTCATCCTTGTTCTCTCCTGCTTATTATCTCTTTTGTTCATTAGCATCTCTAGTCTGTCATGGTAGGAAGGAGGACAAAAGTTCAAATTAGTTCACTTTTCTGGCTACCAATGATCTGGCTTAATAGTTGATTAGGAAGAGGTTTGAATGAAATTAGAGATTTCAGTTATTCATGCAACCTCTGATTGTTGAGTCCAGGAAAAAATGAGAATTAGTGAGCTCTGCACAAAATAGATGGATTATATTTCTCTTAGTAAGTAGCTTAGGTTTACCTTGTCATAAATAGTTTAACAAGGCTCCACATATTTCGCACATTATTTCACTGTCTCTGTGAATTCAGGAGGCATATATAGTCACCTAATATTCCACATACTATGCAAGCAAATTCTGACAACTTAATCCTTTCGGAACAGTTGAAAATCTGGAAGTAACTGAAAGTTCTGAGCCAAATAAAAAGGAGAGCTCCTGTGTTTATTTTATAACAGCAGACACAGGATCTCAGTTCTAAAGCAGAGATCAGTTTTATAGCTGGCAAGGACCTGAACAATTCTTCCCCCTGCTGCACAATTAACTTGTTATAGGCAATATTTGGCAATCTAGAGTTCCGCAGGAAATTTTTCATTGTGTTCAGTGTCAATAACAGAATAGGAAATCAATTCAGGTCGGTTTAGTTCAATTAAATAAATAGCACCTGTGTACCCTCCATGGTATGAGCTCTTGGGGAGCAGTCCTTGTTATTCCTTGTAATTAATCAGTTCCCCTCACAGTTTCCAACTCCTTTATCTGTGCTCTATGGTAGAGCTTCCTGCTCCTGCTAAAGTCTGGGTGGACTCACCTTTCTTTGTTTGTCCTTTCAGCTTCTCTAGCACGTTTATACATAGTTCCCTATATTCTTGTCCTGTTCCCTGTTTCCTGCCTGGATCCTGACAGATGTGTGAGGGGGTTAGCAATACCGTCAGTTAACCAGTTAACCACGGGTGGTGGTCATGAGAATTAGGGGCCTAGGAGATAGCCAAGTAGAGTCAAGTAGGTAAAATGTTTTTTTTGTTTTTAATTTCCAATCCCTTGCAGTCTGTTAATTACATACATACTATACAGTACAACATAACGTCCCAGCAATGTCAAATTGCTATAAAAGTTTCTACAAACAAGTTTTCACTTTCCAGACTCATCTTGTCCTAGAGCAGTAAAAACAATTCACAGACCACTGCTGGTCCACAGACAGCCCTTCTAATAGTACTAGTCTAGTTGAGGGCTAGAAAAAAATCTTCTCTAAGATTAGAACATGAGATGGGAGTTAGAGATCCAACTTCTGGAGGCCCTTGTAAATCTGTGGCAGTTGGAGACATGGAATTAGAAAAAGCTCACAGGGAGAGTGCATGGGCAGAAATGGAAGAGGGCTGAGGACAGAATGTCAGCGAGCACTGTACTGTGGCTAATAGCGAGCTGACAGTCTGAGAGAAACAGAAAGTGAAGGTGGAAAACAGAGGCCAGAGGAGGAGAGAGCAGCATAGGCTCTGCATTTGGGTCCATTTGGGTCCATTGAGGTGGGCACCTTGCCCTGCATGCCTTAAAGAGGCACTCAGTACACTGTGCTGATTTAGGCAGGCTGCAACAGACTAAATGTTTGTGTGTCCCAAATTCATGCATTGAAATCCTAACCTCAAAGTGATGTTATTAGTAGGTGAGGACTTCGGAGGTGATTAGGTCATGAGGGTGGAGCCCTCATGAATAGGATTAGTGCCCTCATAAAAGGGACTCTCAGGGAGCTCCTTGCTCCCTTCCCCTTTCTGCCATGTAAACACACAGTGAGAAGATGGTTGTCTAGGATCAATCAAGAAGTAGGCTCTCAGCAGACATGGAATCTGCCGGTACCTTGATCTTGGACTTCCAAGCCATCAAATATCTGTTGCTGGTAAGCCACCTGGTCTGTGGTATTTTTATTATCATAGCTCAAACTAAGACACAGGTACATATAAATATATTACACGTTTTAGAAAGAATTATATCAAAACAGTTAACATAAAGAAGTTGGAGTAATTTACTTGAAAAATTTAGTCACAGACGACACTGCCTTCCTTGACAATACAGACAACATTGTGAGGCTTGCGTGTCATCCAACAGGACTTTCTGCTGTGATGGAAGTGGTTTCCTATTTGTGCCATCTAACAGGGATTAGTCATATGTGGCTAGGGACTATCTTATTGGATAGATGGTTCCTATGACTCACAGGCAAGTTTGGTTTCGAATAAAAGATATATAGCCTTTGGGGTCACATGGATCAGCCTTTAATCCTCTAAATACTAAGTCACTCACCTTCCCTGGGCCTGAGCTTCTTGTTCATAAAATGAGGGTCATACTATTTATGTTTAGGGTCATTGTGATGACTAAAAACTGGGCATATAAATTGCCTAACACAGACCAGAAAATGATAGCTACTACTTAATATTATATGATGTAGGTCAGTATTCATGAACATAATTCAGTTGTTTTGATTCCTCTGATCATCACCATGAATATGTAATAAATTATGAAATATGCAATGAGAGATAACCCTTGGGGGGCTGTAGCCTCCAGGGCAGGAGCTTCTGGGTGGCTTCCCCTAGTAACTTACAATGTTTTTCTAGTTAGCAATTCTCTTATCTTGGCCTTGCTGTGAGCTGTCCTTTCTCGGTGTGATTGTTTCTGGCAAATCCTCCCCCACCCCCTAAGGAGCATTCCGCAATGCTTTTTCTATAACCTCGGAAGAAGAGAAAGCTGTTCAGAGAAATGACACATTGTGCTTATTCAATCACTAACTTTAATTTCACATGCACTTCTAAGTCCAATGGAGTCTGTTCAGAGGGTTTCTCAAGCCTCTTTCTGTGGAATTAGAAGCACAAACTTTATTTACCTTAACCCTGGTTGATGATCACAATATCTGGGTGGACCTTTTAAAAATTACAAGTCTATCCTTTCTCCCCTCACCCTGGAGACCTGGCGTTAGGAGCACTGCAGGCAATTCCATTTCATGGCTTGAGAACCACTGGTGAATGCGTGTTCCCAGGGTGAGTTCCAGATAGGTGGAGTTGTCTGAGCCCGGGTCAACCGAAAGACTGCTGTACTGCGCTTGAGTAAGGCAGTGACACAGATATCACAGGGATCCAGCACATGGATGTTGGGGAACTCTGGATATCTGACCAGCATTTTCCCTGGGGGATCCTAGGCAGTCACTGGAACAAGTGGCACTCAGAGCTAGGCTTAGATTCCAGAGCTAATTTTTCTTTTCTTGTCCTCCTAGGCTACCCTGTCATATTTCTGGAGATGGTTCACCTCCTTATACTATTCTTTGTGAGGCTCAAAATTTTTATGATATATTATTATTCAGCTCATGGTCTTTTAAAAAAAATCCTGTCCTAGCCGGCTTGGCTCAGTGGATAGAGCATCAGCCTGAGGACTGAAGGGTCCCAGGTTCGATTCCGGCCAAGGGCACATGCCTGGGTTGCAGGCTTCATCCCCAGTGTGGGGTGTGCAGGAGGCAGCCAATCAATGATTCTCTCTCATCATTGATGTTTCTATCTCTCTCCTTCTCCCTTCCTCTCTGAAATCAATAAAGAAATATATTTTTAAAAAAATCCTCACTGAAGAATATGTCTCTACCGACTTTCAGAGAGAGAGGAAGGGAGAGAGAGAGAGAAAACTATTGATATGAGAAACATCAATCTGTTGCTTCCTATACACACCTGGAATGGGGATCAAACTTGCAATTTAGGCATGTGCCCTGACTGGGAATAGAATCCAAAAGCTTTTTGATCCTCCAACCAACTGAGCCTGACAGCCAGAGCTCATGGGCTTTTTTATACATGAAATTTCCCTAGTTTTGACTATCTATCTATCATCTATCTATCTATCTATCTATCTATCTATCTATCTATCTATCTATCTATATGGCTAATATGCAAAGTGCCCCCTTGGGAGTTTGACCAGGAGACCAGGGGTTTGATCTCTCGCTATGATGTGCGCTGACCACCAGGGGGTGACACCGAATGAAGGAAGGCCCCAGTTGGCAGCCGGAAGGCCCCGATCGGCCCTGATCGCTGGCCAGGCCTAGGAACCCTACCTGTGCACGAATTTCGTGCACCGGGCCTCTAGCCTGAAATAAGACTAGTGAAAACTGAACTGGTATCCTACTTTCCCATAAGAAACCACACCTGCAATCCAAGGCTCAGAGCAATGCCTTCATGCCCATCTGTCAGGCCCACTCCTGGGACACCAACACTCCCACTGTTCACAGTGACCTGTGAGTGTGGTTAAGCAACATAGTGAGTAGTGTATGAATGCTTGTTAGGGAACTAGTCAAATATTGTTACATACCTTTAGAGACAGAAATCTCTGTGAAACAAAAGAATTCCAAGCATAGGCCAATGGCCTACTTCTAAACAATACTCAACAAAATAAAATTCCAGTGTAACAAACCAATTTCAACAATTCCCGTAAGTCTGGCCATACAATTTTCAGTCCAGAGAAGAGGAAATGTCCTGTATCAGCAAATATTGGGGACTGGAGTAATTGATAAGATGAAAAAATTACTGGGATGTTCTGGTTTAGACATTTTGTTGTTCTCTCTCTGGTTCTCTAACCACATCTTTTATTAATTTGGGGTTTTGGCGAAGGTGTAATAGTAAAACTCTAAATGAGAACCATAATCCTATTAAAACTTAGGGCTTTCTACTAAGTGACCTCCTTTGCACATACTTTATCATGAAGAAGTAATTTAATGATAAAAAAGCTAGAAGTCATTTCTAATTTTCAGAGCCTGGCTCATCTGGGAACCTTTTCTGGTTTTACAAGGGAGTATTTTGGAAAGAAACCTAACTCAAAATAGCATAAGCTAGAAAGACAGTTTATTGGTGCATTTCCTCAGAAGTCCAAGGGTTTGACTGGTTTCAGAGATGGCTGCCTGGAGGGGCTCATTCATGTCGTCAGGGCTCTTTCTGTCTCTATTGCTCAGTTGCCTTTCTTGTCTCGTAGGCTACCTGCAGCTGCTGCAGGCTGACATGACATGGTCTCAGAAGCTGCCTTACCAGTTCAGAAAAAGCACATTTTCCCTGATTAGGTCAGGTCTCCCCTCACTCCCATTGTGCCCAGGACATGAGAGGCACTGTCATTGGCAGGCCTGACTCACATGCCCTTGCAATGGCCTGGGAGGTTTATCCCACCCAATAGGAGGGAGCAGGTCCCAAAAGGAAGACGTTGGGGCAAAGAATTTTCAAAATAAATAGCCTACTTTGGAGTAAGAGAAGGTGCTATGGGAGTAAGAAGCTATGGGAATGATAAAAAAACAACAACTTCATTCTACTGTTACAGGACTTTTGGAGTTAATGGGGACCACAGCATAATCTGTGATCACATGGAATGCATTAGTATGCCAGAGGAAAGTTCCGTTTAAAACCAGTATCTTATCACTTTCTTAAAATGATTATCTTGTAAGTAGCCAAACATTTATTATATAAGGCTGATTTTATTTCTTTGATAATTTCTGAACCGGAATGAAACAACAGTCAGACAATTTGAATATAGATAAAGTTGCTGAGAGAAGGGGATGAATGAAATTGTATTTCAAATGTATTAAAGGTATAAAAGAAATCTTCGCTAAATATGTAGAGAATTATGTTGTGAGTTCCTCTCATTCAGTCATTCTATAAATATGGATTTCATCTTTTAGAGTTCCTCATAGCAAAAACTATACTAGAATGTGTTTAGTCTTCCTAAAATAACTAAACCCTCTAAAAACCAACCACGTTAGTAAGCACATCTAAAGAAAAAGCATTTCCAAGCCATACATTATGAGGTGAATAATGATGCACTCCAAACTTTAATTTTGAAACATCAGCTGGCCCATACTCTAGGGCAGTGGTTCTCAACCATCCTAATGCCGCGACCCTATAATACAGTCCCTCATGTTGTGGTGACCCCCAACCATAAAATTATTTTCGTTGCTACTTCATAACTGTAATTTTGCTACTGTTATGAATCGTAATGTAAATATCTGATATGCAGGATGTATTTTCAGGGGGTGGGACCCACAGGTTGAGAACCGCTGCTCTAGGGGCAGTACATCCATCCTGCTTGAGATTTGTTCCCATATTCTTTACTGGAGTGTTAAAAATGCCTTCAGAAATTAAGTCTACAAATACTAAGATGGCCCATTTAAATATATGAAAGTTAGTCCGCAGAAAACGTTGTCAGGCACCAAAGATCTGGATGGGTTATCACAGCCACAAAACATGCTCTCAGTCTCAGTGCTACGTGGTTGGATCTAGGGCTTCCTGGCAGCTGAGATCCAGGGGATTCTTCAGATGGTGAGAGTGGGGCTGGGGGTACAGAAGGGCTTTGGAAGTGGGGAGGGGTGG